>NC_037353.1:44100309-44401642 GCF_002263795.3 Bos taurus
GTTTTTGACCATGTGGATGTAGTTTCCTATTCAGGATACCAAAAAAGGAGTATTTTCTGAATTTTGTCTCAATAAAGCTGGAAAAAATGCCACATTTCCCTACCCCCACCCCTACCCCCGCCAACTCTTTTAAGAAGATCTCTGTCTGCAAAGTGCAGAAATAGCTGTCAGTGGGGCAGACGGCAGGGCTCCAGAGGAAACAGGGAGCAGCCAGCTGCAAGATCCTTGTGTGGTCCAGGGAGACAGGAAGGGGCATGGGCTAGTGGGTGGAGATGATAAGAAGCAGGGGAACTCAAGAGACCTTTTGGGAGCAGGACCAATGGGACCTTGGCCCACTGGATGTATGGGATATCGTGGGGTCCAGGGAGAAGATGAAGTGAAGAAGGGCTCTGGTGTTGCACTGCAGCACCAATGAGATGCTGAGATGGTGCTGATGAGATGGAGAGGGGCCAGAGTGGGGTGCAGGCAGGTGCCATGACGGCTCTTGACGCAGTGTCTGGCTCACGGTAGACCCCAGGAGTGTGCCATTTAAATCTCACTTCCCATGTTCATATAGGAATTCCTATTGTATGTGCTTTTAATTATTTTAAAATCAGGACCACTTAAAAGCATCTTTACATTAAAGTAAAATACTCATCTCTTCTCCTGAGGGGGGTGGAGTTTCCCATTTTCAGTTATTTTCAATAGTGCTGCCACAAACATTCTAGAACATGTCTTTGGTGAATGCATGGTTGCGTTTCTGCTGGGCACAGACCCAGGGGTGGACTTGCCGATCCTGAGATAGGCCTATAATCGTCGCTAGAAGATGCTGTCGGGTCATTTCCCAAAGTGGTGTATGTGAGCGTCCTCACGGCTCCGTTCCTCACAAACACGTGGGTTTGTGAGTCCTTGGCATCTTCGCAAGGTCATTTTTGCTTCTAGAAACCGGAGACATAAAGGAGATCAAGGATATGGACAGAGCCTCAGTCCCGTCCGTCTACCTTCTGCGGAGGAGCACAGAGTGGCTTCAGCAATGGCCTTGGAGGAGGTTGGGCTGATTGTGAGCCCTTGCTTTCCAGTCAGTAGCATTGGTCTGGGGTGCACCCTTCCTGGGCCAGTGTGGCTCCAGGGACCCCTCAGGGAGCACTTCCTCTGTGCTGGGTATCCATGTTGCTCCATCCCCTGCTGCTGGGAGGCGGCTGTTATCTCCCTTGGTCAACTGAAGCCACTGCGGCCCAGGGCTGGCCCAGGGCTCACCAGGTCTCCACTGGGATGGCCTTGGGATCATGGGAACGTAGGTCCGCCCCACTCCTACCCTCTGTGCTGGACCTGAGCGTAGAGTCCTTTGAGGGAGACATGGGTATTGAAAAAGGGTGGGGGTCTTCTCTCCAGCAGCCTCCCCAGGTGATGCTCCCCCGACACGCTGTCCCACAGTCTGCCCACACCCCTGGGTGTGACTCTAAGGGGGATGATCCCTGCTTCATTAACCACAGATGGTTTGTGGACTGGTGTCCCCCCCGACAGCCCCCGGGAGGTTTTTGTCTTAAAAGAAAGGAAAAGTGAAGTCGTTCAGTTGTGTCTGACTCTTTGCGACCCCATGGACTGTAGCCCCCCAGGCTCCTCCATCCATGGGATTTTCCAGGCAAGGGTACTGGAGTGGGTTGCCATTTCCTTCTTCAGGGGATCTTCTCGACCCAGGGATCAAACCTGAGTCTCCCACATTGCAGTCAGACGCTTTACAGTCTGAGCCACCAGTGAAGCCTCATTTTGTCTTGGTCTGCTTTAATTCAACTGATTTATCTAACTGGAGTGTCTCTGGTAGCAGCAACACTGTATCAATCTAGCAGGCATATAATAGCAGGCTATACCAATAGTCCTCAAATGCATCCCAGCTGAGAGGGGAGAAGTGCCTTCCCCATAGAGCGCGGGATCGTTTCTGGTGATTGACTATCATGCTGCCCAGGGGCCCGGAGAAGGAGGCCTGGAGATCTGAACCACCCTGGGGCTCCCTGGCATAAGACCACACCATGTCCTCACAACTCTTCCCCACCCACCAGGGCCTTCCCAAGGGACCTATGTGACCCCCCCTTCTCTCCCTCCGCCCACCTCAGCCCCATGCTCCCAGTTACATAGACTTCGGGTGGATTTTCCCCTGAGCAGCCCCTTAGCAGCCCAGCATCCACAGAACCAGGGCCCTCCTACCCCACACCGCAGTATCCTCTGGCTCAAGATCCTTTTCTCTCTAAAGACTAGGCCCCTCCACTCAGGCCCAGGCCTCCCATGGCCAACTGATCACATTCAGGCCCAAGGGAGTGGCCCCTGCCCTCCTGTGGGTGCCGCTGGAGCCCCGTGTCCAGACCCTCCTGGCGGTGAGTGTGTGTGGATCCCCTCACTAGTAAAATCTGCCTGCTCCTGGAGTGTCCCTGGGGATGTCAGACTTTGGGACATGCTTCCCTGGTGGCCCAGAGGTTAAAGCGTCTGCCTGCAATGCGGGAGACCTGGGTTCGATCCCTGGGTGGGGAAGATCCCCTGGAGAAGGAAACGGCAACCCATTCCAGTATTCTTGCCTGTAGAATCCCATGGAAGGAGGAGCCTGGTGGGCTACAGTCCACGGGGTTACAGTCAGACACGACTTCACTTTCACTTTCACTTTTCCCTCCATAGTGGCTGAGCCAGGAATAGGCTCTCCTGGCGGGCGGGCCCTGCCTTGCTGGCCTCGGTGGAGACCGCTGGGCTTGCATCACTTTTTGTAGTTCCTTTGCAGCCACACCCTGCCCTCTCTGGGCTCCTTGATATGCGAGGCTGGCTTTGAAGTCGCAGGGAGCTCAGAGGAAGTTCCTGGGGTGAGAGCAGAGCCGCAGCGATGATGGGGTTCCCGGGACCCTGGGGGGTGTTTGCCTCCATGACGGCTCCCTATCGCCATGGGTGCCCAAACAGCACCTTCTTCTGTTCTGGAAACCCTGGAGCCGGGGAGGCGACTCGCCACTCCTCTTCCTAGCTGTCCGTGGTGACAGGTGTCCTCAGCTTTTGAAAAAATTCCCACCTTTTGGGGGATACAGAGCACATGGGGAATATCAACTCTGCTTTTTAAGATGCTGCTGTTGTTTAATCGCTAAGTCGTGTCCGACTCTTTGCATCCCCATGGACTTTAGCCTGCCAGGCTCCTCTGTCCGTGAGATTCTCCAGGCAAGAATACTGGAGTGGGTTGCCATGGGATGGAACCTGAGTCTCCTGCCTTGGCAGGCAGATTCTTTACCACTGAGCCACCGGGGAAGTCCTTTTAAGACAGTATGGACCACAGTAATAGCATCACTGGTGATGGACGGGAGGCCTGCGATGTCCCAGGTAGATGTTTGACCGCACAAGCTACCTTCACAACCAGCCCATTTCAAAGCAGAGCCTGAGGCTCAGAGAGTTTCAGAAACTGGCACAAATGGGAAAAGTCATTGAGCCGGGACTACCTCCTCTGCACCCCTGAAGCCCCGTCCACCAGACTTCAAGCCCCAGTTTTCCCTGCAGTACTTCACGGCTTCTCATCAAAGATGCACTTGTTCACATATTTGTCAAGTGCTTTTGGTGGCTCAGCTGGTGAAGATTCCGCCTGCAATGCAGGAGATGTGGGTTTGATCCCTGAGTTGGGAAGATCCCCTGGAGAAGGGAAAGGCTACCCGCTGCAGTATTCTGGCCTGGAGAATTCCATGGACTGTATAGTCCATGAGGTCGCAAAGAGCTGGACACGACTGAGCGACTTTCACTTCTCACTTTTCTTCATACTAGGCTTCCCCAGTGACTCAGATGGTAAACAATCTGCCTGGAATGCAGGAAACCCAGGTTCGATCCCTGGGATGGGAAAAATCCCCTGGAGACAGGAAAGGCTACCCACTCCAGTATTCTTGCCTGGAGAATGCCATGGACAGAGGAGCCTGGTGGGCAGCCCATAGGGTCACAAAGAGTCAGAAGCAACTGAGCGACCCACACTTTCACTTTCACATTCTTTCCTGTTAGAAACACAGCCGGAGGCACTGGGACAGGGGCAGGGAGTGGGGCAGATGGAAGTCCCTGCCCCCAGCAGGGCTGACCATCCAGTATGGGGAGAGCAGCATAAACAGCACCCAGAAGGTGAGTGTCAGGGGGAGAGAGACTGAGCCGAGGTTGGGGAGCCCGTCCACGTGGAGCCGGTGACATGTAAGCCGGGCTCTGGACCTGTCCTCTGGGCCGGTAGCATCCCAGATGGGAGAGCAGGCGGTCCAGGCCTCCTGGAGCCACCAGGTGGGCCAGGTGGGGCCCGCTTACTGCCCCGGGGCTTGTGGTGGGCGTGGTCCCGGGACATCTGTAACCAGCCTGGGTCCCCTCAGCAGGCCATTTATTGGAGTCCATTCTTGGGCAGTTGGGCTCCCCAAGGGGAGCCATTCAGAGGCAGGGCGTGGCACAGCGGGGGCTGCCCCCGCACAAAGGGAGCCCCAGAGGCATCTGCATGTGAAAGGCAGGGAGGGGGGCATTTACTGCATCCTGTCTCGGGCACTAAAGCACAGCTGTGGGGCCCCCTCGGCCCAGCCTTTTTGCGGCAGCGGAAGGAACCAGGGCCCGCCTTGGCCGAGCAGCCTCATAAAGCAATCGCCACCCGGGACTCACAGACCCGCGGCTGCTGCTTCCAAATGTGCACACAAGCCCCGTGACCCTGTGAAAGTCAGGACCCGCCCCTTAGGCCTTAATGCCCGAGGATCAGGGCCAGGGAGCTTGTCTGAAGCTCGGCTTCCTTGATGGTCAGCTCCGCCCCCACCTCGCTCCATCAGACCCCACAGACGCAGCCAACCAGAAGTGGCTCCCTGTGTCCCCTCGCCCCATCCCCCAGGTGTGGCCCAGCGCCTGCCAGAGGGGCTCTTGAGGCCCTCAGAGTTTCGGGCCGCTTGTTCTGAGTTCAGAGCCAGAAACAGCTCTGCTGAGTCAGCCTGGACTTTGGACAAGGGGCGTTTGTCTGGAATGCCCCGTCGCCATGCTGCTGATGTCAGGGGCTGACTTCAGAGCTGGGGGCCCCCAGTTGGGGGGTGAGTGCACAGTGACCCCCTCCCAGGCCCAGTGCTTGTTGCATAATGTCTACAGTTTTAATCTTCACAAGCCAGAGGTGCTTCCTGGTTGTGAACAGTCCCACTCGGTGCCTGAATGGAGGCAGGGTCGGGGGCGGGCTGGGACTTGCTCAGAGAGCGGGGGTCAGCACCCCTTCCGAGGCAGGTGCCACACCCCGCAAGAAGATAGGAGTTTGCTCTGGCGGGCGGGGACCTGGGTCCGACTCCCAGCCCAAAGCTGTGGCTGTAATGTGGTCTTCGGCAAGTTCCTTAGGCTTTCTGTGCATCCGTTTCATCTCCTGGAAGCTGTTGTAACTGCCCTTGGGGCTGTCCATCCTGAGTGTCCCAGGGACGTCTGGCAGGACAGCCAGCCTCGGTTCCCCCCACACCCCCGCCTTCGCTGGTTGAACTTTGCCCTCTTTTTTATCGGTTGCCTCAGCTCACCTGCTGTCTCCATCTGCTGTCCCAGGTGCCCTGAGCATCTGGCTTCCTGTCCATTTGCCTGCCTCGAGGGCTTGAATGTCCCCAGCACCCAGCCCTGGGCCTGCCGGAGGTGTGGTTGTCTTTGTTACCACCATCGTCATTCACGGAGCATTTGCAACGTGCTTCAGAACAGTCCTGTCAAGTAGCTTCTGCTAGTGCCCCATTTTACAGAGGTGGAAACTGAGGTCGGAGAGGGTTAGGTGACAAGCCTTGGTCTCACACAGGGACAGGGTGGTGGAGGTGCTGTGGGTGTGTCTGCTTCCCAAGCTGAGGCCCCCTCACCCCAAGAATACCCGGCCTCTGTCCCCTGCAGTGCCCAGCCCATGACCAGCCAGTGACCACATCAGGGGAGAACAGACTGGCAGCTGACCTTCCAAAGCTGGGGAGTGGTCCACAGATCCCTTGGCTCCTGAAAACGTGTCTTTTAAGCGCCTCGTGTCCCTCTGGGCCTCGGTCTCCCCCTCTGTGAAAGGAACCACCAAACTGGACAGTCTCCAAGTCTCCTCTGGTTTGTGGATTCCTGTGCATCTGATTCCAAATTTCGTTTATCTAACTAGTAAAGTGATGCTGTGAGCTTGGTGTGGCTCTCTGATCAGAGTTCAGAGGCTCAGGCAAGTCAGAGCGAGAACTCACTGGATGGCAGAGGGGGCGGCCCCGGGTGGGGAAGGTGTGCCGCATGTTTCGTAAGGACCCTGGCTCTGGGCCTGCCCGACGTTTCTATTTGACTGTCCCCCTCCTTCTCCCCGTCCCTCTGAGGTCACTGGCTGGCTGGTCCACACTGAGCCTCAGCCAGGGCCACCTGCGTGCGTCACCGCTTGTGTTCTCTCCTCTCCGTCCAGACTTTGGACTCCCGTTTCTTGCCTGGACTCTTGACGACACACTGTGCCCAGCAGAGGGCCAGATGGAGAGTGGGCAGGGACCTCCCCGGACCCCGCAGTGGGCCGTCGCAGGCTGGCCGGAAGGTCTGCTCTGGTGGAAAGAAGCGGGAGGTGCAGCAGGCCCAGCTGGTGCTGCTGGCAAAGGCTTCCGGCAGCCCAGTGTTCAGGGCCCTGGTGACGTCAGCACATGCTAGGGCTCCTCTTGGGCCCCCTGTGCCCCTCCCCCCCGAAGAGCTGGGAGGCTGGGCGCTACCCCATTTCATGGCTGGATTTCAGACCCCGGAGTCTGGCCCAGGGGTGCCTGGCGCAGGGCTTGTGCACGGTGCAGCTGCCAGACCTCAGCCGGGAAGCCAGACCCCCTTCTCAAGTGGCAAAAGCCCTTCTGTTGGTGCTCCCTGACACCGAGCTCCTGCCCGTTCATCTGGGCACATGGGGAGCTGGGCCGGGTTCCTCCCAGAATCAACGTGGCTGCCCCTTGATGTGTGAGAATGATGGTATTTTTATTTTTTTCCTTCTTCTTCCTTCCTTCTTCCCTCCCTCATCCTTTCTCTTTCTCCCTCTCCCCGCCGCCTCCCTCCTTTCCTTTCTTTTTTTTTTTAAATGACTGTATTTCTCTGCTGCAGGACTGCCCCTGCTCTGCGCATGGGCTCCCACGTGACCCTATGATAAAATAGCAAGTCCTTAGAACAAATAGGCCCTTTGCACATTTCAATTTTCCCAACGTGTGCAGTCCGTCTCTGTGGCTTTCCAAAAGGGAAGCAGCCACAGATCTCAATGTCAGACAGTGGCTGGCGCTGCCGTGGAGCCCCGCCACGTAACAAAGATCTGGAGGCCGGGAGATTGGGCAACCGGGAATCCTGTTCTCTGAGGATCTCCACTGGGCGCTGCTGCCCGGGTTTCAGTTCATACTGACTGCCCCCCAGGGTGCTGCGGGGGTCCTTTCCTTCTCTTGGAAACCGGAACCACAAAGATTCATTTATCTGCAGCTGTGGCCATTTTTGATGGAAAGAGGGGCTTCTCTCCACCAGGTAGTGGTGGAGAGTTGAGTTGTGGCCCCCGGGGTGGGGGCGCAGAGCAGGCAGTGTGGGTCAGGGAGGCGGGAATGTGGGGAACATGCTCTTCCCCTCCCCTCCTTCCATCCCCTCCTGGTGTGTTTCTCCTGTCTCACGTCAGCGCTCCAGGCCACTGGATGTGGAGATGGTCCCTGGCAGAGACTTCAGCCCGGGGTGGGCCTGTGGACCTCACACAGCTCTTGTGAAGACCAGCCCAGTTCAGTTCAGTTCAGTGGCTCAGTCGTGTCCGACTCTTTGCAACCCCATGAACCGCAGCACGCCAGGCCTCTCTGTCCGCCACCAGCTCCCGGAGTCCACCCATACCCATGTCCATCGAGTCTGTGATGCCATCCAACCATTTCATCCTCTGTCGTCCTCTTCTCCTGCCCTCAATCTTTCCCAGCATCAGGGTCTTTTCAAATGAGTCAGTTTTTGGCATCAGGTGGCCAAAGTATTGGAGTTTCAGCTTCAACATCAGTCCTTCCAATGAACACCCAGGACTGATCTCCTTTAGGATGGACTGGTTGGATCTCCTTGCAGTCCAAGGGACTTTCAAGAGTCTTCTCCAACACCACAGTTCAAAAGCATCAATTCTTGGGCACTCAGCTTTCTTTATAGTCCAACTTTCACATCCATACATGACTACTGGAAAAACCATGGCCTTGACTAGGAGGACCTTTGTTGACAAATTAATGTCTTTGCTTTTTAATATGGTGTCTAGGTTGGTCATAACTTTCCTTCCAAGGAGTAAGCATCTTCTAATTTCATGGCTGCAATCACCATCTGCAGTGATTTTGGAGCCCAGAAAAATAAAGTCAGTCACTGTTTCCACTGTTTCCCCATCTATTTGCCATGAAGTGATGGGGCTGGATGCCATGATCTTCATTTTCTGAATGTTGAGCTTTAAACCAACTTTTTCACTCTCCTCTTTCATTTTCATCAAGAGGCCTTTTAGTTCTTCTTCGCTTTCTGTCATAAGGGTGGTGTCATCTGCATATCTGAGGTTATTGATATTTCTCTTGGCAATCTTGATTCCAGCTTGTACTTCATCCAGCCCAACGTTTCTCATGATGTACTCTGCATATAAGTTAAATAAGCAGGGAGACAATATACAGCCTGGATGTACTCCTTTCCCGATTGGAACCAATCTGTTGTTCCATGAAGACCAGCCTAGGGGCATGTAAATTAAAGGACATGGACCCTGCTTTCTCTGTGGTCGGGAGATGTCACCATCCTCTACCCTCGTTTGTCGCTTCAAGTTCGACCTGCCAGCCTGCAGCCTTCCCTACCCGCTCAGGAGCCCACCCAGCTTGAGGCCTCCTCTCCTTCACCATCCTGTGAGGGGTCCCTCTCCTCGGGGTGGTAATAAGGTTTGGCATCACCATCAGCCTGGCCTTTCAGACCCACCTCACCCCACCCCCGTCAGTAGGACCCAGCCCTTGCTCCTGGGAGGCCCAGGTGTAGCAGCAGCAGACGGGAGGGCCTGCCAGCAGCAGGGGCCTCTCTGCTTGGTGATGGGGCGGCTGGAGCATGGTGGGGGCAGGCCCTGCCTGCTCTGGGCAGTGGGGGCAGGGAGCGGGGGCAGGGAACGAGATCGGGAGCCTGTCTGCTAGCCACTTACTGGCCGGCGTTCTCCGCACACACTGAGCGAGCTTTGACCGTGGGCCAGGCCCAAGCCGGCGCCTCGAAGATTTCCCTGTAGCTTCAGCACGTGAGGCTGTTATCATCCCATCTTCCGGATGAAGAAACTGAGCCCCAGGGAGAAGAAATAGCTTGTGGAGGTGCCACAGCCCATAGTCATCAGGCCCTGGAACACCTCCCGGTTGCTCCTTGACCTCCTGGCCTCCCGCTCAGTATTAGAGCGTCTTTCATGTTCATTTGTCCTGTGGCTGCAGGAAGGCACGAGTTGCCCTGCGTCTCATCCTACTGTCTACCCATCTGGACTCACGAGGGTCCACTGTTCTCTCCCTAACCCTAACCCTAACAGACGCTGAAGCAGTGCTCCGCACGGGCAGGATTGGCAGTGAGCCCTCCCGAGGTTCTCTGGGTGCTAGAATGACTTTGTTCCATTAGAATTTGGATTACTTAAGTGCTTCTCACAGAAAAGCACTGCCATGTTTCAAGAGCTGCGAAAGCCAAGTGGGACAGACTCTGCCTGGGAGGGGACAGAAGTCTGGGGGGCCTTCCTGGAGGAAGGGACAAACGAACCAGGCTCTGAAGGATACGTAGGATTTACCATAGGGAGTGGGTGATGGCAAAGACTCAGGGTGATGGCAAAGACTCAGGGTGACGTGAGGGCCTTTGGGGTCAGATGATGTTGAGAGGTGGCTGGGGCGGGGTGGGGACTGAGCTTGGAGGGGCCTTCCCCAGGGCAGCCTCCTTGCCCCTGTCCAGCTCTTCTGTGGTGAGCCCAGAGGGCACGAGGTGGTGGAGCTGTGCCAAGGTCAGCCAGGATGTCCAGTAATCGTCCCAGCACTCTACCTGCTCCTGAGCGATAATGAGAGGGTTTCCATTATTTTCGGGTGAGCGCCCCTGGCAGATGCCGACAGCTAGCAGATGTGTGAGGTCCAAGGTGATTTGCAAGGGACCCGCTCATGTGATGCTCAGTAATGGCATCATGCGACGCTGTCACTCAGAGCTTGTCCCAGCCTCCGGGAGGAGGTAAAGGTCAGTTCAAAGAGCCGGTGCGCCCACGGGAAGTAGGGGCAAGTCCCCACCTGCTCCGGGAGGGGTCCAGGGAGGCACAGGGGACTGAGAACGTGGCCGCGGTCTCAGAGGGGACGTCCGGCCGGAGCCCTGCTCTGGCTGCCAGGGCCCTGCGGTACGCCCTCTGTCCCCAGGGTTCCAGGGTGTTGGGGGACGGGAAGGCCTGGCCTGTCCTGGAGCTGGGCCCAGCCCAATGCCGACGTCCCTGGGGCTCGCTGCCCTTGGGAGGCCCATGGCAGGCTCTGCCACAGCCCTGAAGCCACTCCTGGCTCCCTCTCTCCTGACATTGGGTTCATGTGTTCCAGGCCGTTCAAGGCTGAATCTGATATTAAGCAGTGACCCCTCCAAGAGACGCCAAGGCTTTGGTTCCTCCACTGTCTTAGTCTGCCGGAACAGAGTACCACAAGCTGGGGGGCTCAGTGACAGAGGTTTATCTGCCCCTAGTCCTGAAGTCTGGGTGTCCGAGATCGAGGTGCCCTAGGGTGGGTTTTTTGAGGGGAGCCCTCTTCTCGGCTTGCTAGGCGGCCCCCTTCAACTGTGCCCCGACATGGCCTCCTCTCTGTGGTCACAGAGGGATCCCTGGCATCTCTGGCTGTGATTCTGTCCTGTCCCGGCCCCACCCTTTCATCCTCTCCTAACCTTCATTTCCCTCCCGAGGGGGTCAGCCTACGAGATGAGGGGCGGGACACAGTTGAGCCAAGAGCGGCTCACACGCTGTGTGACCTTCTCGGGTCTCTGCCTCCCGGAGCTCCTGTTTTCTCATCCCTGGGACAGGCTCCTGGTTCTCGTCTCCATAGCTCACAGACTCAATTTGGCAGGTGCTTAATGCCTTGTGTGCTCCAGGCTCCTGGCCCTGGGGGTGCATGTGGGGGACACAGGGTGTCCAAAGGGGGCTCTGCCCTCAAGGGGTGAGGATGACATCGGATCACAGATACCGACCCCCAAGGCAAAGCTGAATGTAATGTATTCATCCTTTACTATTTTTTATAATAATAATGAATAATGCTTTAGGGCTTCTTTGATGGTTCAGTGGTAGAAAAAGAAAAATCTACCTACAATGCAGAAGACACAGGAGATGATGGTTCGATCCCTGGGTCGGGAAGATCCCCTGGAGGAGAAAATGGCAACCCACGCAGGTATTCTTGCCTGGAGAATCCCACGGACAGAGGAGCCTGGCAGGCTACAGTCCGAAGGGTTGCAAAGAGTCAGACAGGACCGAGCATGTATGCATCCATCCAACCAGTACTTTTTTACTTTTAGTAATTAAGGAAAATAAAGAGACGACTTGGGGCTCATGCCAGAAAGCGAAAAGAGTGTGTGGTCAGGGACATGAATGGATAGACCCGTGGTGAGGGGCCTTCCTGAGCATTGCCCACTGCTGTCCAGGGGCTGATTCAGTCCGAAAACTAGTAATTTTATTTTATTTTTAATTGGAGGATAATTACTTTACAATATCGTGTTGGTTTCTGCCATCCAACAGCATGAGTCAGCCACAGGTGTACATATGTCCCCTCCCTCTTCTACCTCCCTCCCACCCCACCCCACCCCTCTAGGTGGTCACAGAGCCCAGTTTGAGCTCCCTGGGTCATACAGCAAATTCCCGCTGGCTATCTGGTTTACATATGGTAGTCTATGGGGTCACACAGAGTCGGACACGACTGAAGCAACTTAGCAGCAGCAGCAGCAGTATAGAGGTTTCCATGTTGCTTTCTCCATTTGAGTACTTTTGATTTTAAAGCACTGTGTCTCCAGTAAACGTACGTTGTGTGTCGGTGGAGAACAGTGTCTGCGGTGAGTTCTGTTGTTTACCTGTGTTTCATGAGCATCGGAGCTGTGTTTGGAATAGCAGCTGCGAGGTCCTGTCATCTCACCGTCACACCGATTGCTCACTGTTCTGAGAAGGTCACATCGTAATCCATTAGCAATAATTAGTCCCCCGGCACCCGCTGCCTTCTTCCCTCAACTGCTCCATTAACTTGGGTGCGGATCGCACATCCCAAGCGCCAATCTGTGGAAGATCTGTCCGTAATATACAAGGTGATGCTATTAGTTACAATATATTAACTGCCTAATTTAAAAATACAAAAGCTGTCTTTATGAAGGGCAATTAACCACTAAGCGTAATTGATAATTCATAACCCCCTGATTAGGAAAGACAAATACTGAGAAAGGACTGAATCACCTGGGCTGCTGGTTGCACGACATTGTCAGCCTCTCCGTCTGCGTTTGTTCGCCCTGTTGTCAGTAGGGCTTGACGTTTCTTCCCAGGTCTCACCTGTCGGCTGCGGCGCCTGGGGGGTCTGGAGGCTCACCGTCACGTGGGAGTGCGTGTCTTCACCACCGAGTGGGGTGCAGTGAAGGGGGTGCAGGCTCGGGGCCCCCTCAGGGGAAGTAGCAGGCGTGGTCCTAAGGCAGGGTGCCTCTCATCAGCTGTCATCTGGACTTGCCATCACTCAGTCACTCAGCAAACGCTTGTCAGGAGCCTGCCGTGGGCCCCGCCATCAGACCTCGTTCCTGACCTCATGGAGCATGCGAGTCTGGGAGAGAGACGCTGAACAAGTGCAGACATGAGATGATTGGAGATACGGGTTAGTGTCAGAAAGAAAAGCAGCCTAGAGACAGAGTGGGCAGCGTCACCCAGATGGTCGGAGAAGGTGACGTTGGACAGACCCTTCACATTTTCCCTAGGGTTTCTCGAACCTCCTGACTTGCAGCCTGGTGACTTCCATGGCCCTCCCACGCCATGGCCCGGAGTGCATCCAGGGAGGGCCCTGTGTGCTCCGGACCAGGCCAGGTAGCCGGCCCGCTGGCCCCCTTGCTATTGCAGGGCCCCCCTTCCTTCTGGGGGTCCCTGTTCCTTTGTCTCCTTGCTTCCCTTCCAGTCTCAGCTCCAGAGCTGTCTCCTCCCCGGGGAGGCCTCCTGTCCTGCCCACGCTGCCTGGCCGTCCTGTCTCCTCACCTCTTTGGTCCTTCCCGTCACCTCTCGTCCTGATCCCAGCGCCCCTCCTCTGTGCGGTCTCCCACCTTACGCACCGACTGAGGGTCCGGGGTCAGAGAGCCCGCCTGTGGGCACTGCGGCGTGTCCGTGTGCCAGTCAGTAGGTGCTCAGTCGCTGTTGGCAGAAGGGTTCAGTGTTATTTCCCTGGCTTCTCTCTGGGCATCGGCTTTTGTGACTTGGCCTTCACAGAGCCTGCCTGGGTATGTGGGGCTGCAGGGCCTCCCGTGAGCCCGGACAGGCTGTCGGAGCTGCTGACGCCGCGGGCATCCCCGGCTCCTGTCCCGTTAGCTTGCCCGTGCACCCGATGCCTCCGTCTGGCCGACCTGTCTTCAGTGACAGCGGCGAGACAGCACACTTCAGGCGTGGTCCCCGGCTTTTGCGTTTTGGAGAAATGTGGATATTCAGGGGTCAGCTCAGGTGCTCAGTGGAGATGCTCACTGTGGTGGGAGGGCCCGGAGGGGTGGCTGGGACGCTCAGAGGGGACCTCCACCAGGCTGAGCGGCGTGGTGCGGTGAGGTGCGGGGAGGTGTTGAGTGGGTCCCGGGAGGCGGGCGGATTAGCACGTGTGAAGAGGCGGTGTGTCCCGGGTGGAAGGGCATGGCCGTGAGCCAGGCAGAAGCAGAGGTCACGTGGGAACTCGGGGCGTCTCAGGTGTGCCGAGCTCAGCGAGGATGAGAAGGGTCTTCTCCAGCTCAGAAACCCCAGGGTCCGGTGAGGCTGTCGAGGCCCAGTTCAGGAGCCCGTGGAGACCCGGCTTGCTCTGGACTGTTCCCCTGGAGAAGAAGCACCCATCCACGCCCCTCCCCGGGCGGCCGGGCTGCCTGCTGACAGCCCCCTCCCCGGCCTGTCTCCCCTCTGCAGGCTGAAACGGTCCCGGCTGAAGGTGAGATTTTGCACCAATGAGTCGCAGAAGTCGCGGGCGGACCTGGTGGGGCTGCTGCGACGGCTGGGCTTTGACGTCTCCGAGGGCGAGGTGACCGCCCCAGCCCCTGCTGCCTGCCTGATCCTGAAGCAGCGAGGCCTGCGGCCACACCTGCTCGTCCACGATGGTAGGCCCCCCTTGGGCCCCTGCGGGGGTGAAGGCGCCCCCTTTCCAGCTGGGGGCTGGGGAGGACACAGAGGGAGCACCTGGCCCTTGTTAGACCTGTGGGCCTTGATGCTGGGACCCTGGCCCCATCCATCCTGGCATCATCCTGGGCCCAGGGGTCGGGGTGGTGGTGGGTGGTGGTCAGAGGCAGGGTCCATATGGCTCCTTGGAGTCAGGAAAACTCTGAGTCTGTTTTCTGTGATCCAGGATGGAGCAAGGTGGCAGGAAATTGTCAAGTGGGGCAAGATTTTAGCCTCTGGGGTCTGTGTCTGTGTGTGAGAGAGAGACAGACAGACAAATAGAACAGATGCAAAGTTAGGTCTGTAGGTTTCGGAACCGTATTTGTAAAAACCAGCCCCACGCGCTGGCTAATGGCACAGGTTTACTTGCTAACATCAGTCTGAAGGAAGGACAGAGTCCCTTTGACCCTCAGCTGGGAGTTTTGCTGAAATGAAGAAGAAAGAACAGTATTACCTGGCACCTTCTGAATATTTAAAAAGAAGAGACAGTACATGCTTCAGAATTCAGGACACTTTTCTGTCGTTGTCTCCCTGCTTCCTTCCTCTGCGCTTGGCGTTGTTATTTACAAACCTGCGGCAGAGGCAAGCACGCTTTTCTACCCCTGGACAGGGTAGGGGACTCCCAGAAATGGAGAGAGCTCCTGAAGGTCTGGAGGCCGAGTCCACAGCTCTGGCGCCAGTTGAGGGCGACATGCCCAGGCTTTGGAAACTGTTTTTCTCGAAATGCTTCCTCTGTGATCTGGGATCCTTGCCACTGTCTTTAGAACAGGTCCTTAAAGTAACAGAAAGATTTAAGAGAGAAAAACCTCCCCTCCCCGGGGCAGGGGCAGAGGGAGGGGTCCGGGTGGACCTACCAGAGATGAGAGGGAAACTCAGCGTTCCCCTTGAAGACATCGTTCATCAGTGAGTCCAACAGGCAGATGTTGGAGCTTGAGAAGCTGTGGGGGAAGCCAGGCACCCTTCGTCACCTGTACTCTTGCATCTGTGTTTTGCATATGTGTCCCTGTCTTTTCAAGACCTTGAATCGTTTTCAGGTTTTATTGTCGATGAATTCCACATCCCCCTCCTCAACTTTTTGTTATGAGGATTTTCAAATAGACAGCAAAGCTGAAAGAATTTTATTTGGAATATTTGTTTGCCCTTCACCTTGACTTTACCAATGACATTTTGCCATGTTTTCTTCGTTAGACATCTCCCCATCCCTCCATCCAACTATCCACCTTTATCTTTCTGATGCATCTCAAAGTCACTTGCAGACTTTGGTGGTGGTGGTTATTCCTAAGTCGTTCAGTTGTGTCCAACTCTTTGTGACCCCATGGACTGTAGCCTGCTAGGCTCCTCTGTCCGTGGGATTTCCCAGGCAAGAACACTGGAGTGGATTGCTATGCCCTCCTCCAGGGGATCTTCCCGACCCAGGCATCGAACCCTTCTCTCCCTCTTTTCAGGAGTCCGCTCGGAATTTGATCAGATCGACACGTCCAACCCAAACTGTGTCGTAATTGCAGATGCCGGAGAAGGCTTTTCTTATCAAAACATGAATAAAGCTTTCCAGGTGCTCATGGAGCTGGAAAACCCTGTGCTCTTCTCACTGGGAAAAGGGTAAGTCGGCTGGAGGGGAGTCGTTTCCGGCCACTCTGGGCGATGCTCCGTGGGTCTCTCTGAGTTAAGGAATCAGCAGAGAAGCTGGGAAGGGTGGGCATGGGGTGGACGCAGTGCGGCTCCTTCTTCCTTCCCTCTCCTTTTCTTGCTTTTTCCCCATCATTTTGTCATCTCTGTCTTTTGATAATTTTTGAGCAGAGACCTGGTCTTCAGCTGGTTGGTTAGGCTTCCCCGTGACCACAAGGCTGGGAGTGGCCAGGGGCAGGTCACTGCAGAGGAGACCCCTGGAGATCAGGGTGGCCATCCCGAGTTTCCGTCATTGTCACAGGACACAGCACAGCGCTGATGGGTTGTGCCAAGGAGATGGACGCCCGAGCAGTGAAAATAGGCTTGAGGGCCTGTGGGCGCTTGTCTGGGCCCCACATCTCTGGTCTCGGAGCAGCCTGTCAGCTTCTAATTTTGTCACCAACATGTTTATCCGAGTCTGCAGCCTGGGCCTCACCATCTCTTTCAAAACACTGTGTTGATTATTTCTCTTAACTTCTTTTATCACCAAGAACAACACATCTTCATTGAAGAAAAACTGTTGCATACAGATGAGTGGAAAGAGGAAAAGAGCCTTTTCAGTCCCACTTCAGGAGAGAACAGCAGTCAGCATTTTTGTGTGTGTCCTTCCCAGCAGTTTTCTGTGCAGAAATCATTACGCGTGGTGTGTTCACAGCGTCAGTATCTAACTCAACCTAGTTCTGCCTCGAGGTTTTAGTGGTTCGCCGAATATTTTGTGAACCACTTTGCATACAATAGGGCTTCCTTTGTGGCTCAGGGGGTAAAGAATCCGCCTGCAATGCGGGAGCCCCAGGTTCAGTCCCTGGGTTGGGAAGATCCCCTGGAGGAGGGAATGGCAGTCCACTCCAGTACTCTTGCCTGGAGAATCCTGTGGACAGAGGAGCCTGGAGGGCTACAGTCTACGGGTCGCAAAGAGGCAGACATAACTCAGTGACTAACACTTCCATGTGAGAAGTAGACGTCTCTGCAGCGAGGTTATTCCTGTTAAATTTTTTTACAGGCTCTCTGTAGTTGTAGGTTGTTTCTGATTTTCTCCCTGAGTAAGGCTGTGATCAGCCTCTTTCTGGGATTTTGGGTGAGGTGTGTTTTTTGAGGTTCTTGGTGTGCGTTGCCAAGTTGCTTTCCAGAAAGCGATGCAGGTTTCTTCTGTCCCCCGTGGAAGCAGTACTAGGGTTTTAGAGTCACAGGGTGTTGTGGAACCCGACCCCAGCGTTACGCGCAGGGCAGGAATTCTGTGGCCGTCTCTGGAGTAGCCTTTCCCAGCTTAGGTGCTGCTGGTGACTGGGGACTTCCTACCTCTGCCTGCTGAACAGGGGTGGCTATTCCAGTAGACATGAGGGGGCCTTTTTATCTGGCTGCTGGCCATTGCTAAGCCCTCTGTGTAGTTCACCGTGTTTAGTTCTGACCCCGACACTGTGAGCTGTGGGCAGCATCATTGCCATTGTGCAGATGGGTGTATAAAGGCACATGGAGGTGAGGTAGGCCATGGTCACCCCATCGGTCAGCACAGGGGTGGCCAGGAGCGCTCCCAGAGCCTGAGCTCTGTCACTTTTCGGCTCCGTTCTGGAGCAGGTTTTGGGTCCACACAAGATCTTAAGCTTTTTTGAGGTCGTTTTAAAAATTGGAAGACTTTACGTAAAATAACTGGATTTCTGGATTCTCTTGAAACATCAGAAGATCTGAGGGTACTCGCCCCACATTCCCGAATGCGCTGCCACTTGGTGGAGCCACTGGCCCCTCAGCTCTGGTGCTGCGGAGACCCCACCGCGACCTCCTGCCCATCTCCAGTCTTCAGGTCGGCTGACGTTCATCTTGTACCAAGAGAAATATTGTACATCTTGTACAGTAGAGAAATACTTCTTCATGGCTGTGCTTCTTTTAAAATACGCAAGTGAAAGAGATGTAAAGAAAGAGAAGATACGTTTCTCTTGTTGCTGTTGTTCAGTTGCTAAGTCCTGTCCAGCTCTTTGCAACCCACGGACTGCAGCATACCAGGCTTCCTTGTCCTTCATTATCTCCCAGAGTTTTGCTCAAACTCATGTCCATCGAGTCGGTGATGCCATCTAACCATCTCGTCCTCTGTTGTCCCCTTCTCCTCCTGTCTTCAGTCTTTCTCAGCATCAGGGTCTTTTCCAATGAGTCAGTTCTTCGCATCAGGTGGCCAAAGTATTAGAGCTTCAGCTTCAGCATTAGTCCTTCCAATGAATATTCAGGACTGATCTCCTTTAGGATGGACTGGTTGGATCTCCTTACAATCCAAGGGACTCCCAAGAGTCTTTTCTAACACCACAGTTCGAAAGCATCAATTCTTCGGCACTCAGTCTTCTTTATGGTCCAACACTCACATCCATACATGACCACTGGAAAGAACATAGCTTTGCCTAGACGGACCTTTGTCTTGCTGCAAATATTCCAGTGTGTTTATCATGCAAAAAATTGTATCCTGTGTTAGTCAGTGGTCTCCAGAGAAACAGAACCAACTGGGTGTGGTGATGTATATACAGACAGTTCTTGACTTAGCAGTGGTTCAAATGATAACTTTCGATTTGGTTATGGTATGAAAGCTATGCATGTTCAGAAAAACGACTTCTAATTTTGAATTCTGATCCTTTCCCACATGCAGTGCAGTCCTCTCTTGTGATGCAGGCAGATGCTGGGCACTGGCCGCTCCCGGGCAGCCACATGATCACGGGGGTCAACAGCTAATACGTGTACGAACATTCTGTACCCAGACCACCATTCTGAGTTTCACTTTCAGTAACAAATTACATGAGATATTCAGTGCTTTATTATAAAATAGACTTTGTGTCAGATGATTCTGCCCAACTATAGGCTAATATCAGTGTTCTGAGCACATTTAAAGTAGGCTGGGCTTATTAAATGTATTTTTTTAAAAAATGCATTTTTGACTTAATGATATTTTCAGCTTGTGATGTGTTTATCAGAACATAACCCTGTCATAGGTTGAGGAAGATGGGTATATAAAGAGAAATTGATTGTGGAGGCTAGGTTTTTCCTGCATAGGCCAGCAGGCTGGAGACTTAGGGAAGAGTTGCCGTCTGAGTGCCAAGGTTATCCGCCAGCAGGTTCCAGGTTCCTTCTTGTTTGAAGAGGTCAGACTTTGTTTTGGTTGGGCCTTCAACTAATTGGACGAGGCCCACCACATTATGGAGGGCAATCTGCTTTACTGAGTCTACTGATTTAAATGTGAATGTCATCCGAGAAACATCTTCTCAGAAGCATCCAGGATACCATTAGACCAAATATCTGGGCAGCCTGGCCCAGCCGAGTTGACATAAAATTAGCTGCCACAGTTCCTTGCTGGTCTTACCTTCTGCGGTTTCAGTTCAGTTCAGTTCAGTTACTTACTTGTGTCTGACTCTTTGCGACCCCATGAATCACAGCACGCCAGGGCTCCCTGTCCATCACCAACTCCTGGAGTTCGCTCAGACTCATGTTCTTCAAGTCAGTGATGCCATCCAGCCATCTCATCCTCTGTTGTCCCCTTCTCCTCCTGCCCCCAATCCCTCCCAGCATCAGACTCTTTTCCAATGAGTCAACTCTTCACATGAGGTGGCCAAAGTACTGGAGTTTCAGCTTTAGTATCATTCCTTCCAAAGAAATCCCAGGGCTGATCTCCTTCAGAATGGACTGGTTGGATCTCCTTGCAGTCCAAGGGACTCTCAAGAGTCTTCTCCAACACCACAGTTCAAAAGCATCAATTCTTTGGTGCTCAGCTTTCTTCACAGTCCAACTCTCACATGACCACTGGAAAAACCATAGCCTTGACTAGACAGACCTTTGTTGACAAAGTAATATCTCTGCTATCTAGGTTGGTCATAACTTTTCTTCCAAGGAGTAAGCGTCTTTTAATTTCATGGCTGCAGTCACCATCTGCAGTGATTTTGGAGCCCAGAAAAATAAAGTCTGACACTGTTTCCACTGTTTCCCCATCTATTTCCCATGAAGTGATGGGACCAGATGCCATGATCTTCGTTTTCTGAATGTTGAGTTTTAAGCCAACTTTTTCACTCTCATCTTTCACCTTCATCAAGAGGCTTTTTTTAGTTCCTCTTTGCTTTCTGCTATAAGGGTGGTGTCATCTGCATATCTGAGGTTATTGATATTTCTCCCGGCAATCTTGATTCCAGCTTGTGCTTCTTCCAGCCCAGCATTTCTCATGATGTATTCTGTATATAAGTTAAATAAGCAGGGTGACAATATACAGCCTTGATGTACTCCTTTTCCTGTTTGGAAGCAGTCTGTTGTTCATGTCCAGTTCTAACTATTGCTTCCTGACCTGCATACAGATTTCTCAAGAGGCAAGTCAGGTGGTCTGGTATTCCCATCTCTGTGGTTTAGGTCACTGCAAACCACAGAAGCTGGCCAGCTTGACTCTTTTACATTCCTGCCTTGGTCCTGTAGGCTTCCCTAAAGTTACCAACTCCTCGCTAAAGAACAGCACAATTAAGAAGTTTTGTTATTACTCATTTATGTTAAAACTTTTTTCTTCAAAATTATCTTTTAATTATTAAAAATTATTTTTCCAGAGCAGGGATAGTAGTTAAAATAGGTATGTGGTTGAAAAAGAAAAAAAAATATATGGAATCAGTTTCTTTTAGTTTTGTAGTTTTGTACTTCTTAATAAATTCAGTAGTAGGCAAAGATGTGTTTTCCAAGTAAGCAGCTAGTGAGGAGGTCACTAGCTGATGGGGTTCTGACGTGGGCTGTGGGTTGGGTGCTCAGAAGTCGGAGAAAGGAGCCGGCAGCTTCTGGGCTTAGGTCGTCGCCCCTTGGGACAGCCCAAGGACGCAGGAAGCTGTCACACCCAGGTGAGGGTCACCGGGGTGAGGGGCCATCCTTCACCTGAGTGGGGCCGCGAGGTGCCCCCAAGGAGGCAGGGTGGTGGATTCACTGGGGCAGAATGTCCTCGTCCTGAAAACGGAGTGATTTACATTTGGCATCTGTTTGGACCGAGAGTGGGAATTGCCTTTGTAATTTCTTCTGTCATGCCTCCGTCAGAAAATTAAGCTGTTTACGCGACAGACTATGGAAGGTTAATGGCTCTTGTGGGCAAGGTCAGGTGGTCATTTTGAAGGGAGGCTGTGCTGAATACTCGGAAGGGAGGGCAGAGGAATAAAGCGTAAAATCTGTCTGACTGCTGCTCTCCGGCTTTTTCCTGTCTTTCTGGAATCCACAGTTTCTCCTTTGTGGCTGGAGTACTCAGGTTCAAGCCTGACCTGCTGTGGCTTTTATTATGCTAGTAACAGAAGATAAATATATCAAATCTCTTGTGTTTGGGGAATAAGAAAAATTAACTTGGGTACTAGTATTTACTGTATCCCTAAAAATGTTTTGGGCCAACAGATGGCCTTCTCAAGTCGCCTTTTTGTTTTCCTGGATGAATAAGAAATAAAGACAAGTTCTCGGCCCTTTGAAAGCAAGTCCACATTTAGTATAAAAAGAAATATTAAGGTTTCTAGATTTATGCAAGTCAGTTTTTTTCTTTAGGTTCTAAAAATCAGTGTGGCAAAGAGAGGGTTTTGATTGGATCTTTTCGGCCGCATGTTCCGATTCTTCTTCCCACTGGGACTAAATTTAAACTGAAGAAGGTACAGTACCTGTCACTCTGGAAGGAAGACTCGGGGAGGGTGCTTCGGGCAGAAGCGATGCGGCGTGGGTGTCCTTGGGAGGCCTTCCACAGTGCGCCTCCCACCTCCTGCAGCCGGCTCAGAGCTGAGCCTGTCCTGGGCCAGAGGCTCCTAGAATCCTCAGCTCCAGACAGAGCCGTGTGTGCTGCAACAGAGCGGCCTTGTTTCATAATTTTTTCCTTGGCGCCTGGGTCGTCTTCTCCTGTGCTGGCTGCATTCTTTCCTCGGTTCTGTCCTCGGTGCCCCCGCTGTCTTCAACGTGTCCCGCCCTTAGCCTCCCCACCCCCCAGCTCCCTTCCCTCTCACCCTGGCTGGGCATTTCCTGGAGTGTAGGGAACAAGAGGGGTGGACAAGGGGGTGCCTCTGGGCATCTGATGGACTCCCGTGCGCCTGGAGTGGCATCTGGCACTCAGGGTCCTCAGGAAGGTACCAAGTCTGAGAGCACCCGGATCTAGACCCCTCCACTCGTCCCCCTTGACCTTCAGGCCTCAGCTTTGATGCCTCCTCCTCTGGGACGCCTCCCTGCTGCCCCCTCCCCAGCATGCCTGGCCCTCCCCACGCAGAGTGCGCAGAGCACCGGGTTCCGCTTGCCGTCACCCAGGTCCTGTTCTTTCATATTTGTCTGTGGACCTGTCCGCTTCCTCACCAGACAGGGAGTCCCTGGGGAGCAGCCTGGGTCTGAGAGTGTCCCCTGCAAAGGGGTGTGGGACAGCTTCGTCCTACTTTTGGGGGACTGAATTAGCGGATGCCAGCGGGCCCCCGAGAGAGCCCAGGCCCCAGCACCCGGTGTCTGGGGTTGCTTGATGTTTCTCTGGAGCTTGGCCCCTCCTCTGCCTCTTGGCCACATTTGGCTTTACTTGGCCAGTCCTTCAAACCCTGGACCCGACTGAGGGAATCATCATACCCAAATAGTTTATTGTGGAACTGGGGAAAAATAAAAGCAAACGCTGTTTTGAGGCTGTTTAAATGCAGGATAGATGTCTGGAGTCCAGACTTAAGACCAAGACAGTTAGGAACCTCTAAGCCTATGTTTTGGGGTCACGCTTTTAAAAGGGGGGCTCCCTTGGTGGCTCAGACAGTAAAGAATCTGCCTGCAGATGCAGGAGACCTGGGTTCGGTCCCTGGGTTGGGAAGATCCCCTGAAGAAGGGAATGGCAACCCACTCCAGTATTTTTGCCTGGAGAATTCCATGGACAAAGGAGCCTGGCAGGCTACAGTCCATGGGATTGTGAAGAGTCAGACATGACTGAACGACTGACACTTTCACTTTCCTTAAAAAGGGGATCGTTGGCGTCCCCAGCTCCATAAGCAGCGGTGGCTCTCTCCTGGCTCCCAGGCACCTTCCTGCATGTGTGCGGCTTCCCAGCCGGGCCACGTCCTCCCGGCACAACCCCTAGTGTGCAGAGCCTTGGACGCTGACCGAGAGGCCCGGGTTGACTTGGAGACTGGGTCCGTTCGTGATGGAAGAGGCCCCCGCGGCTTTAGCAGTCCGGCTCTGATCTGCCTGGCCCGAGTCAGTGGCAGGGGACCAGCCCTTGTCAAGGCCGAGAGTTTGGCTGCAGCCCAGCCTGCGTCCGGACAGAAGCTTCCGGGGCAGGCAGTGAGGATGCAGAAAGGGTGCGCGCTTCTCCCACCCGAGGGGCCGGGTGATCGCTGCGGGCGGCCAGGCTCTTGCGGCCTTGGAGGCCTCAGGTGGGGCCCAGAAGGGCAGGCAGAGTCCCTGGACGCTGCAGAGCTAGAGGAAGGAAGCTGCTAGAAGCAGCTTCCGGGAGCTCGGTCCCACCATTTCCAGTAGACACAGGACAGGGTCCGGCCCCACAAACTGGAAAGACCTGCGTTCATTCTTTCTTCCCTGGCTCATATCTTATTGCCCATCTCAGTCTGGGTAGCTACATTTTTGGAGTGGTTTCTTCACCCCAGGCATCACATTAGGAACTTTGTCTGCATTGTTTTGCTCAAGCCTCACAGCAGCCCACGAGGGTAGGCATTGGACCTTCTTTTGACCCATTTTACAGAATAGGAAACTGAGGCCCAGAGGGCGTACGCAACCCAGAGTCCCACAGTTAAAAGCAAGTCAGAAGAGGGTTTGAACCCTGAACTCAGCAGGCTTCACTAGTCTTCTCTTTACTTTTCCACACATGCTGCTTATTTTTGTCATTCTTTTAGATTCCACGTGTAAGTGATACCGTATGGCGTTTGTCTCTCTGTCTGACTTCCTTTACTTGGTGTGATGATCTCTAGGTCCGTGCATGCTGCTGCAAATGACTTTCTTTCTTTATGGCTAAGTAATACCCCACCGTGTGTGTGTGTCACGCCTTTCTCCATTCATCTGTCCAAGGGCATTTGGGTCACGCGCATATTGTCTCATGTCTCCCAGATTCGACGGTCGTGGGAAGGGGGAAGGGTAACTGGTGTGATGGGTCTCAATCTCTTCAGAGCCGCACAGAGCAAACCACCTTCTCCCCACTTTGTAGTCAAATAGCTGTGCTTCGAGAGAGCTGGGCTTGGTCAGTGTGCCCCGAGGGGTCTGCGTGTGGCTTGGGCACGGTGCTCACAGGACGGAAGACGTGAGACCGTCTTGGGAGGCGCTGCCGGGAGCCAAGCCGTCTCAGCCTCCAGCGAGACGGGGAAGAAACAGTTGTCGTCTCATAGAAGCATGTGGCGCCCGTGAGGCCTGGCGCCTCTCCTGACCCTCCGGCTGCTAGGAGATGCTGTGGGACTAATGGAGTTTTCTTCTCCAGGCAGCAGTTAGGGGTTAATTATGAGCAATTAGGGGTTCGCCACATGCTCTGTGGACCGGCTGCCCTTTCCCAGAACATAGGTCACTTGTGTTTCTCTGTGTTAGCAACTGGACCCAGCTGCCCCCGGGGTCCCTCGTTCATCACTGTGGTGGGGTGCCCACACGGCTGGCAGCAGGGGGCCATTCTGACTGAGAGCTGCCGGCCCCCCATCTCTCCCCTCCTCTTCCTCCCCCCACCCCGCCCCGGAGTGCTGGCCACTGCTGGGCTCTGTCGTGCTGACCCCCGTCCGTCACTCTCAGCGTGGCGTCTGCCCTCACCCTGGTCCGTGACAGCCCTCTTGGGCCAGCCCAGAACCAGGACACGGCGGTTTTTCCCTTGGCACTTCCCAGGTCCCTGGGCTCAGCTCACCCTGTTCCCCTTGGCTCTTTTCTAGACGCTACTACAAGGAGACCTCTGGCCTGATGCTGGACGTCGGTCCC
This sequence comes from Bos taurus, assembly GCF_002263795.3. NCBI lineage: Eukaryota > Metazoa > Chordata > Mammalia > Artiodactyla > Bovidae > Bos > Bos taurus. Next base: position 44,125,112 of record NC_037353.1, read on the forward strand.
TACATGAAGGCGCTTGAGGTACCTGCCTGGGTCCCCCTGACCTTCTTCCAGTCTCAGGGCCTTCTGGGATGTCCTGGTCTTCCCGGAGAAGACGGGGTGCTCGGAGTCCCAAGTGCCTTTGTTTTCCAAGTTGGACGCCGTGTTCGCGGCTTCAAGCCTGGCCCTCCACCTCCTCTGGAGCTTGGCCCCTCAGCTGCGCTGGTCGTCCCCCTGCTCCCTGTCGCTCCCTCCCCGTCCGCCTCCCAGGACCCTGACCCCGCACTCCCGGCCTCTGCCCCGCTGGCCCTTCCGGCGTGCTCTGCACCTCTCCTCCGGGTTCTTGACTCCTTAAGATCCCTGTGCACCCGCCTCGTCCTTCGCCCTGCTTTTCTGCAGCACCTCAGACTCCGTGTGTGCTAGCTGGACTCCTTCCCAGTCTCCTCCTCCAGTTTCCAGGGCCAGGCTCAGCTGGGCTCCCTGCCCAGGTCAGCCCCGGGTCACTGCCACCTTGGCACCTGCCTACCTGCACTCAGGTGGGAGGGCTGGGGCCCTGGGCCTTTTATCTGCTGGAGGAGGGCCTGAGACAGAGCTGGGGGAGGGAGAAGGGAAGGGAGGAGAAGCGGGAATGCAGAGGAGAGCCCCTAATGCCCCGGAGGTCGTCTGGCCCTCAGGCAGGTGGCAGGGGCCTGGTAGGGGTGCCCCCAGCACCCTGGGCAGCCTGGCTGTGGCGCTCACCCACAAGGCGTGCCTCTGGGCCGCGTGTCTTGACCCTTGGAGGCCCCTGGGTGCACACTGGGGCCTTTTCTTTTTGATTCCCCAGGGGAGGATTTCACCAGGCCAGGGTTCCCCCCTACCATCCCTTGGTCCCCAGCCCACGCCGTGTCCTTCTCTCTCCCACAGTATGCCTGTGGTATCGAAGCCGAGGTGGTGGGAAAGCCTTCCCCCGAGTTTTTCAAGTCTGCCCTGCAAGAGATGGGGGTGGAAGCCCACGAGGTAAGTCGGCTCCCCACGAAGTGTGTACGTGGAGGCAGCTGTCGGGGGAGGCCAGAGTACTCCCCGGGGGCAGCCTGGGTGCGTGAGATGAATCTGGGGGCTCAGGCAGCCAAGCTGCTATCCCCCTCCCTCCTCCATCCCCAGGCATGAGAGCTGATCTGACTGGGAAGATGGGGCAAGACAGCCAAGGAGGCCCACTGAACATTCTCAACCTATCAAATCAGTATCAGTGTAAGGGTTCAGTCCCTGAGTTGGGAGGATCCCCTGGAGAAGGAAATGGCAACCCACTCCAGGATTCTTGCCCGGGAAATCCCAAGGACAGAGGAGCCTGGTGGGCTACAGTCCACAGGGTCACAAAGAGTCGGACAGGACTTCGCGACTAAACAAGAGTGAGAAAGAGAAATGCTTGTAGCTTTTCCTAAGATTTTTGCTGCCTCTTTGGAAGAATTGGAATTGACAAGTCTGGTCAGTGTACTGAAACTACTTCATTGGAAAGACAATGTCCAGCAAGATGAAAAGAATATGCAGGAATAAAATCATGCACCTGGCCACCCTTACATTACAGCTTGTTTTTCTGACCACACCAGTCAGCGTGCGGGATCTTAGTCCTCCGACCAGGAATCGAACCCATGCTACCTGCGTTGGGAGTGCAGAGTCTTAACCCCTGGACCACCAGCGAAGTCCCACATTATGACTGCTTTTGACACATACATCTCCGAAGGAAAAAAAAAAAAGCAGTTATGATTTTAGTGTCCTCCCGCCCCGCTTCCCAGGTAGAGTGAGCCGGTCCCCTCCGGCCGGTGGGGTCCTGACAGCATCGTTGAAGAAACAGCGGGTATGCGTCTGCAGGCGGCCAGGGGCTCCTGCTGTCTGTTTTGGACAGGGCACCGCGGGACCGTGTCAGCATCCTAAGGCAAGGCTGGTGCCCCCAGGGTCCCCTTGCTCTTCCTCCCTGTTGGACCGGAATTTCCCACACGTGCTCCAGTCTAGAGCGCTGGTCTCTCACAATGCTTAGAAAAAGAGCACACAGCCGTGAAGTCTGGAAACCCCGCACCCAAACCGCGCCTGGAAGTCAGAAAGCGCAGGTCTCGGGGGTCCTTCACGGGCAGTACCCTGTGAGGCTGGTAGAGCAGGAATTTATTTCACTCGTTCAAAACACAAGTTTTGAAGGTGACAGGAATAAATAACCTGGTTTACACGACTTCAGTTCATCGTGACAAATGTTAAAATTCGTTTTCTTGTGGCAAATTTCAAACATGCACAAAAGCAGAAAGACACAGTGATTCTCCTCATCTGTCTATCACGCAGATGCAACATTTAAAAGATTATATCATATTCCCTTCTTCTATCCCTTTTTGTTCTTTTTGGAAATTTACTTTTTTTTTTTTTTTTTTGCTGCTGTATTATAAAGCAAATCCCATACTTAATGTTACAGCCTTTCAGATTGTAGTATGCCTTTCAAAAAGAGATGGTTGTTTTTGACCTGATTGCAGTGCATTAAGACATTTACCAGTAATGAAAAAGCACAAAAAGGTGTTCAGCATCATCTCTCATTCAGGAAATGCAAATCAAAACCACAGTGAGATCCCGCCTCACACCCGCTTGGACCACCATAATAGTTTTAAAAGGAAAATAACAAGCGTTGGGAGGATGTCAAGTCAAGTCAATCCTAAAGGAAATCAGTCCTGAATGTTCATTGGAAGGACTGATGCTGAAGCTGAAACTCCAATACTTTGGCCACCTGATGCAAAGAACTGACTCATTGGAAAAGACCCTGATGCTAGGAAAGGTTGAAGGCGGGAGGAGAAGGGGACGACAGAGGATGGCATGGTTGGATGGCATCACCGACTCAATGGACATGAGTTTGAGTAAGCTCCGGGAGTTGGTGATGGACAGGGAAGCCTGGTGTGCTGCAGTCCATGGGGTCACAAAGAGTTGGTCACAACTGAGTGACTGAACTGAACTGGGAGGATGTGGAGAAATTGGAACCCTAATATAGGAATACTGGTACAGATGTAAAGTGGAGAACCCATTCTGAAAAACAGCCATTATGGAAAGCAGTTCCATGGTAAGCTGAATGTGGAATTATTGTATGACCCCAGCAATTCCACTCCTAGGTATATATCCAAAAGAATTGAAAACCAATGTTCAAAGAAAAACTTACACGTGAATGTTCATAGCAGCGCTGTTCACAGTGGCCAAAAGGTGGGAATAATGCACGTGTTCATCAACAAATGACTGGGTGAAGGAAATGTGGTCTGTTGTCCCAGTGGAATGTATCAGCAGTAAAAAGAATGAAATAGTGAAAAATACTGCTGCCTGGATGAACCTTGAAAACATTATGGTAAGTGAAAAAGGCCAGTCACGAAAGGCCACAATGTATATATTTAATATTTATATACTACATGCAGTGTCCAGACTTGCTGTTTAGTCGCTAAGTTGTATCCGACTCTTTGCAACCCCAGTTCAGTTCAGTCGTTCAGTCCTATCCGACTCTTTGCGACCCATGAATTGCAGCACCCCAGGCCTCCCTGTCCATCACCAACTCCCAGAGTTCACTCAAACTCACGTCCATCGAGTCAGTGATGCCGTCCAGCCATCCCATCCTCTGTCGTCCCCTTTTCCTCCTGCCCCCAATCCCTCCCAGCATCAGTCTTTTCCAGTGAGTCAACTCTTTGCATGAGGTGTTCAAAGTATTGGAGTTTCAGCTTCAGCATCATGCTTCCCAAAAAACACCCAGGACTGATCTCCTTTAGAATGGACTGTTTGGATCTCCCTGCGTCCAAGGAACTCTCAAGAGTCTTCTCCAACACCACAGTTCAAAAGCATCAATTCTTTGGCGCTCAGCTTTCTTCAAGGACTGCAGAAAGCCAGGCTCCTCTCTGTGAGGGATTTCTCAGGCAAGAATACTGGAGTTGGGTTGCCATTTCCTTCTCCAGGGGATCTTCCTGACCCAGGGGTCGAACCCAGGTCTCCTACATTGGCAGGCAGATTCTTTACTGCTGAATCACCAGGGAAGTCCAATATCCAGAATAGGCAAATCCATAGAGACATAAAATATTCATAGATTAGTGGTTGCCAGGGGCTGGGAGTGTGGAGGAATGGGGAGTGAGTGCCAGTGGGTATGAAGTCTCCTTTTGGGGTGATAAAAATGTCTGGAACTCAGAGGTGGTGATGGTTTTACAACACTGTGAGTGTACTTTAATGCCCCTGATTTGTACACTTTAAAATGGCTACATTGGTAACTTTTATGTTATTTTTTCATGTTGAAAAAAAGCCATACCTAAAAGAAAAAAACCCCTCCCCAAGAAAATCAGTAGTAATTCCTTAGTATTATCTAATACCAGCTCATATTTAAATTTCCCTGGCTGTCTCAGAAATGTCTTTTATGTAGATTTCTTTGAATTGACTCCAAATAAGGTTGTCTTGTCTTTTAAACCAGTCTCTTTTTAACTTTCTTTCATGGAATGTTTCAAATATCTGTTGACATTGAGAGAGGAACGTAATGAGACCCCAGGTATCCATCAGCAATTATCAGCTAATAAGCACTTTTAAAAACTGTGTTTAACTGTTCATTCTGAAGCAATTTCCCACACAGAGAGAGGTTGCAAAAATAGTGCAGAGAATTCCCATGTGTCCTTAGAGCGTCCCCAAAGGCTAACATCTTCCGCAACGAGAACCGGACAATTATAAAAGCGGGAAATCAGCCTTGACTCCGATGTTGACTAGCGCGGGACCCTCTGTTTCCGGACATGCTGTATGGGTGTCATACCCCCTGCCCCCACCCCACACCCTTTACTGTGAGCAGTTCCTGTCTGTCTTTGTCCTTCAGGACCCTGGCAGTTTTGGAAGAGTGCATGCATGCTAAGTCACTTCAGTCGTGTCTGACTCTTTGCAGACCCCTGGACTGTAGCCCACCAGGCTCCTCTGTCCATGAGATTCTCCAGGCAAGAATACTGGAGAGGGTTGCCAAGCCCTTTTTCAGGGGATCTTCCTGACCCAGAGATCAAACCCACCTCTCTTGTGTCTCCTGCATTGGCAGGCGGGTTCTTTACCAGTAGCGCCATCTGGAAAGCCCTTTGGAAGAGTACTGGCCAGTTTTTTCATAGAATGTCCCTGCTGTTTCCTCATGACTTAAGTGTAGGTTTTGCATTTCTGGCATATTTAATCCTGGTCATGCATTTTATTGCTGGCCCCTGGCCCTTCAGGAGGTACAGGCGGGCACTCTGCCCATTGTTGGTGGCGGCCACTTAGACCTCGTCGGAGGTGCCCTGCTGTCCACTGCAAAGTCGCTGTGTCCGTTTGTGACCAGCAGTGTTGGGCAGGGGAGTGTTTCAGTCCCATGTGAATATCCTCTTACGAGTCATTCTTCTCTCCTGATCTCAGCGTGCACGCACAGCTCGCACTTGTAACAGTTGTTACCATGGTGTTTGCCAAGTGGTGATTTTCCATCTCCGTGGTTCCTCTATATTTATTCATTAGAATTTACTGTAAGGAAGCGCTTTCCTTTTCCTCCCACTTGCCTTTTAATTTATTCCAACATGGACTCAAGGATCTCTGTTTTATTCCATGAGTCACAATCCATGCCTGCTGTCATTTTCTTGCCCAGATTGTCCCATATTTGACCACTGGGACCCCTTTGGAAATGAGTAGCTGCTTGTTTAGGACTTCCGTGGTGGCTTAGATGGTAAAGAATCTGCCTGCAATGTAGGAGACCGGAGTTTGATCTCTGGGTCGGGAAAATTCCCTGGAGAAGAGAATGGCTATCCACTCCAGTATTCTTGCCTGGAAAATTCCATGGACACAGGAGCCTAGCAGGCTACAGTCCATGGGGTCACAAGGAGTCAGACACGACTGAGTGACTCACACTTTCACTTTCTTTCACTCAGCCACTCACTTAATCTATACACTTATCTCCCCCATTCATTTTGAATCATCCCTCAGATGCAAATCATCACTTCATCTGCAAATATTTCCAAGTGTCTCTAGGATAGGAAATCTTTTAAAAACACAGATAGTGTCATTATGACATCTAAGTATTAATAATCCTAATAATTCCTTATTACCTTTAAATGTCCAGCCATCATTCACATTTCCCTGATTGTCATATAATTGTTGCGTCGCTTGCAATTTGAATCAGGACCCGAATGGGGTCCCGGCACTGTGACTGGTTGGTGTGATTCCCCAGTGTTTGCTCATCCGTCCGTTCCCACACCTTCCCCGTCTCCCCCTTGGATCCCTTGCAGCGTTGTGAGGAAGCGTCTGGGCTGTTGGTCCTCCGGAGCTCCCACAGGCCAGATTTTGTGGGTTGCGCCTCAGCGCTGTCCTGTCTCACGCTGCCCGGGTTTCCTGTGTGTTGATAGTTAGACCAGGACGCTTGCTGAGCGTCGGTGTCGGTTTTCTGACGACTGCTTTACAGGGATGGTGTGTCCTCCTCCAGGGCCCAGGTGTCTCCTGGGGTGTTAGCAGCTGTGAGTGGTGGGCGCGTGACCCCACGTATCCACTGAGTTCCGCGAAACGGTGATGCTTGAATCCTGTGTCATTCCTGCTTCTCCTTTTCTCTGGATGACTTCTGTATAGGGGAACTCCCCACCCGTCATGTGGTTTCCCCCAAAGTACAGTTCGTGTACGAAACTCCAGACAAATGCCTGTTTCTTTGCTATTACTTATGAGCTTTCAGTGTGAGTTGGCTCTCTAGCACTCTCCCAACACCTTGGGGATTTAAAACTGTAGCACTATAAATGGATAGGTAAAAGCACAGTCGGTGTGTCTACTCCGTTGCAGTTGCTCGTGTCCAAGGCTCGCATCTTTGACCGGCAGGAGCCTCTATGAGCTGCCTCTGCCTCTCGTTGCGGAGCGCGGGCTTCTCACGGCGGTGGCTTCTCTCGTTATGGAGTGTGGGGTCTCCGCACACCGGCTCCAGCAGTTGCAGCTTGTGGGCTTAGTTGCTTGCCCAACTAAGGCATACGGGAACTTAATTCCCTGACCAGGGATCCAACTTACGTCCCCTGCTTTGGAAAGCAGATTCTTAAACCACTGGACTAACTGGGAAGTCCCCCAAAACTGTTTTTTTAAAGCCACTGTTATTTCACTGTGTGTGTGTGTGTGTGACCAACAGGAGTCTCCTTGAACTCACTATATTTCCAATTTTTAAGGGATTTGCTTTCCAACATTTAAATTTGTTTTACAGTTACGTAAAAATTCACATGGATCTGAAATCGGATCCACGAAACAAGATACTTTCAAGGACTTCTAGCTTCTGGCCTTTCCCTACTCTTCCCACCCATCTCTCATCACATAGTCCTTTTTTATAAATATCATAGCTTGGCTTTCCATTTCTTAAATATAAGCAACTACGTAACATTTGTGTCCTGCTCATAGGGAATTTGAAAGAATACATTCTTAAGATCATTGTTTTTTTATAGAGTGGGAGAAAGGTTGCTGTTGTAATTTGAGTTAGAAAAATCAGTATTTAGAATTATGTCAGCACTATGGTCACAGCCGTCTGTTGGCAGTCTCCCCCACCTCCCCCACCAGCAAAACAGCAGACTGTCACTGCCTAGAAATTAAGACCAGAAGAACCGAGAATTAAGGTGTGATAAGGTCTCGGCTGTCTTTGCAGAGCTGAGCTTGGTTAATCCCCTTCCCTCCTACCTTTGTGTTGGTTGGTCTGGTGTTTTCCAGGTACTTTCCCGGTCAGCATCTTTCACATTCCGAATGAGAAACCGCCCTCCCCACAGCCCCCGACGGGGCACCGAGGCCCTTTGAGGGTTCAGGTGGATGCCAGGGCCGTGGGGACCGGGGTGGGGGGTTGGGGGTTTGAATTCCTGGCGTGGCTACTGTGCTGTGCAGGCATTGTGAGCCTCTGTGGCCCTGGGTCACTAGGGAGCCGTTTTCGCTGGTGGCTCTGAGCACAGATGACAAAGCTGCATCTTATCCCCTCCCGCGTTATCATCCTCTCTGTCTCCCCCTCTTGACAGTTGATGGGCAAAGGCATGTTCTTCACTCCACCCCCCCACCCCTTTTTCTGAATTGTCCATTAATGTTATTCAAGCCTCAGGATTTGTAGACATTTTAAAGCGGTATTTCAAAACAAGGCCATTTTGAATGAACTGTGTCTTATGCACAGGGTAATAATTGTCTGCTCCTGCTTCTCTATTTTTAATGAGAAATGCCCGCGAGGGGCTATCTTGCCGCTCAAGTGCCAGGCTGTCGCAAACCTTACATTTTTCAAGCTGCTTTAATCAATAAAGTTATCACCAGTCATTTCCCTTGATAACTGCTTCTTCCCAGGCCCAGACCCAGTTCTCGCTGCCGAGGAGTTTTCCACCTGCACTTGGAATGGCTATAACTCCCCAAATCCAATTTTCATTTTAACCTTTCCTCGATAGCCTAGAAATAACAGATTGCCGGGATTACTCTAATATATTGGAAAGGCCGGCCTCTTCGAGGTAACCAGGGCCTTTCTGGGATTTGCTAATAAGGCAAAGAATAACAGACCTTAAAGGTTACTTCTAGAAATACCTAATTCTCATAGTTGAAGGCTTCTGAATCAGTGGGTGATTTTATTGCTGCATACCAAAGCCCAAATGATGCGAAGGTTTTGGCAGTTTTCCATGATCCTGAGAGACTCCATCACCTGCAAACTGTGGGTGTTTAATGGAAATGGAGACCGTTCAGACCACAGTGCTGAGCACTGGAAGCCAGCACTCAGCAGCCTGGAGCTGAGGACACCCATTTCACAGATGAGGAACCTGAGGCTTGAGCCCCACGTGTGCCGGGCACACCTGGGGTCTGTCAGGTTCCCACGTACTTCGTGAAATCCTTACTCCAGTCCCCCATCGTGTGCTTGGTTCCCATCTTAAGGATAAGGCAGGGTTTCTCAGCCTTGGCACTGTTGACATTTTGGGGCCAGATCATTATTTGTGGTGAGGGTAACCCCCATCGTCCCCCAACTTCCCCTGTGGCTCAGACGGTAAAGCGTCTGCCTACAATGGGGGAGACCTGGGTTCGATCCCTGGGTTGGGAAGATCCCCTGGAAGAGGAAATGGCAACCCACTCCAATATTCTTGCCTGGAGAATCCCGTGGACAGAGGAGCCTGGTGGGCTACAGTCCATGGGGTCACAAAGAGTCAGACATGACTGAGTGACTTCACTTTCTTTTTTCAACCCCATCGTCCCCCAATTGTGAAGCCACAGGTATTCCCAGACATTGCCAGATGTCCCAGGAGAGCAAAATCGCCCCCAGTTGAGAACCAGGGCACTGCGGGGTGGTCACATGAAAGCTGCTGTTAGAGCCAGGATTCCCTGCAGATGTGGAGTGAGGCCCCCAGTCCCTCTGGGTCTCTGCTGCTCCCCAGTTCTCAGGGTGGTGGCAGTGACATGTCAGAACGCTTAGCTTTGAAAAGGTATATTTAGTAGTGTGATATATTCCATTTTGAAAAAAAATGTTAAAATATGTCTTGTTGGCAGAATGTAGAAAATAAAGCTAGACAAGGTTACGGGTGGTAATGGTGAGTACTCTGAGGACAGCCTATCAACAGTGGGGACAAGGGGACTTCCCCGGTGCTCCAGTGGTTGAGATTCTGTGCTCCCAACGCAGGGGCCCAGGTTCAATCCCTGGTCAGGGAACTAGATCCCACATACCGCAACCAAGACCCAGCGTATCCAAAAAAAAACAATGGGGATGAGGTTTGTGGGTTTATTCAAAGAGAACCAGGCATAAGACAAGGACTTTGCTGCGTCGTTTTGTTCCCTGGTTCTCAGGGCTTTCATTCGAAGTGTGGGCCATGGGGACAGTCTGTGCCCTTGGCGGGGAAGCCTGTGGGTGTGGCGTGAACGTCTGCGTGGAAGGCCCGTCTTCTCCCTTTTGTCGGCCGAGCCCTCTTCCAGCCCATCCTCCCCACCAGCTGGGCGCCTGGTCTTTGGGTGTCAGCTTGGAGACCACTTGCTGGGGCGGTGGGAGCACCGGGAGAGACAGGGCCTGAGCTGCTGCAGCCCAGCTTTGAACTTGGCTCTGCCTCCAGCCTTGGGTAGGGGGTGGGTTCCAGGAAATGCCAGACCTGGGATTGCCTTTGTGCTTTTTCTCAGACATAGGGACCTTTAAAACCTCCTGTCTCAGCTTTTCCCTAAGACGTTTCCTCCCCTAACGCCTTTTAAAGTAGATTTTGCTTTCCTTCTCCTCAAAACACAATTAAAAATAAAAAAATCAGATGATGAGGTAACTCATATTTGTTAAAGGAGGTGGATAAAATTCAGAAAGTACAAGGGAAAAAAAAAAATGTTCATTCCCTAACCTGGAATAACACAAATCATGCTTAACCTTTCCAATTTGGAGGGCGGGGGGTCTGTGCACACATTTTTTGGGGCTTCTGGATTCCCAGCTGGCACTAGTGGCACAGAACCTGCTTATCATTGCAGAAGATGGGTTCGTTCCCTGGGTCAGGAAGATCCCCTGGAGAAGGACATGGCAACCCACTGCAGTGTTCTTGCCTGGAGAATCCCATGGACAGAGGAGCCTGCAGGCTGTAGTCCATGGGATCACAAAGAGTCAGACATGACTGAAGCGACTTAGCATGCATGCATACACACGTTTTTAACACAAAGTTGGACAATCCTGCATCTGCTGTTTGAAACCTGATCCCATCCCTGCCCTGTAACATTGGGAACAGTCTCCTTGGTGCAGATTCAGGCACTTCCACAAAGTAATTTTTGTGGCTACAGAGCACTCTGTCACAGGGACCACCGTAATGTTCTAAAGCACAGGTCTATTCTCCCAACCCCCTGCTACCGCAACGTGCTTTCGCCGTCCTCAGGAGTTGCACATTTAGATTGCTTCCAGTTTCCCTCTTGTACATAAGCCTCGTGAACACCCTCGTATTCCTTTGGTACATTTTAAATTGTTTTCCTAGAGATCCTGGGGCTGTGGTTGCCATGCCATGGTGCACATTGCTCATTTCTATTTCAGAAACGCCATAGCGATTCGGCTTCCTCACCAGCTGTCCTTGCCAGTCCTCATTTCCCAACATCCTCACCAATATCGTTGTTTCTTGCTGTATATAAAATAGCCACTTGGGGTTTTGCTGTGTTGATATATTCTTTACGAGTGTGTCAGACGGTGGGCGAGCTGCCTCAGCGATGACCAGCCTCCAGACGTGAGCCTGCAGGCTGAGGGTCTGAGGCTCCTCCCAGAGCGAGGTGTTTTCTCGAGGTGTCTCTAAGTGGGGGTCCGGGTCCCCAGGGGCTGAAGTGCAGGCTGAGCCCACTGCTCCTTCACCACCAGCCCTGCTGTTTGGTACCCCATGGCGGGGAGAAGTGTTCCTCCTGGCAGAGCCTGGGAGTCACTAGACATTTCATGAGAAGTGAACTTTCTTGGGAAAGCTCTTTGGCGTTCACTGAAGTTGTGTTCCAAACATCGCCACTTGTTGGAATGGGTTCTTCCCCTGGCAAATAGGATGGCGGGAAGAGGAGACCATGGTGGGCAGATAGATATTTAAGAAGGACAAATGAATTCTGCATCTTGAACCCAGACCTGAAAACCTACCTCAAGGGCTCTGGTGCTGCCTCCTGCTCCTGGATCTCTGTTCTGTGGGAGCCGACCACTTGGTGTGCGTGTCTCCATCTTCCCTGCACCATATTGCAGTCAGAAAGGGAGTGCAATCCAGGCCTGACAGGTAGGGTTTTTTTATTTCCCCCGACAGCGCACCTCTTGACCTCTATCTTCTTGCCAATGATTTTTTAAATCCTAAATGATTTGGCAATAATTGCTCCTCCTTGCGTGGTTATTGCCCTTCACCGATAGTAAATCTGTGAGATTCCCCAGGGGCCGGAACGCATTTGGTATGCGGAACCCACAAGCTGGCCCAGACAGGCCTCGCTGAGCCGGGCTGCAGACCCAGGGGGTCCTGCACCCTGCCCCTCCCCCCGCCCACCCACGGCTCTGGGCTCTGCCAGGGCTTAGCCGTTGGGTTGTCAGGCAGAACCGTAGCTGCTGCTCCTCGGTGAGCTTCTTCCAACGGCCCAGGTTTCCCTGGTTCTGCCTCCATGGGTCCTGCCTGCAAACATTCTCACCCAGCAAGGCCCAGAGCTTCTGTTCTGAGTGGGGAGGAATTTCTGCTGCATGTACGTGTGTGTGTGCGCAAAATTGTATTTCCCCCAGAGCATGAAAGATGCCAGGCGTGACGTTGAATAATTGGAAGCCCGTTTCATTTCCAAGGAGCCTTCTAGCAAGGTGGCCCCCGGGACCCCTGGCAGCAGTGGATAGGGTCCTAAGCCGGAACCACGGCGGATGTTTAGAGGCTGGCCTGACAGTGTCAGGACAACTCCCTGGGAAGTCAAAACAGAGTCTCCCGCTAGAGCACGTGGCCGGCCTGCTGCCGGGGCCTCTCTGGCCAGGCGAGCTGAGTGGTTGCCCAGGAGACCCCGGCTTTGCGGGTACCCTTAGACTCGCGTGTGTGCAGCGTCTCTGGGGCAGGTCCCACTTCGAGGAACGTGGGTTGCCACTGGTTGTTTCTTCTTGGGTGATGGATGATTTCCACACGGCTGCATGGGAGCTCGTAGACACGAAAATGAACCCATTTGTATTTGACGGTGTTTTCCCCAGCATCACTTTCTAGAAAAAAAAAAAAAAAAAATCCAGCTTTACCATATCCAAATACTTGCCTGCGGCACTATTATTAACTTAATGTTTCTTTAAATTGATTCATTCTATATACTTCAGTGTCTACAAGAAACTTTCGATCCCTACTCTAAATGGGAAACCAGAATCACTCACCATAAATAGATTACTCTAAAAATAAATACTAATGGTTGTATTAAAAGTGTACATCCTGTTCTACCTAAAATCAAATCACGCATCAATAGTATGTGTAACACACGTTGGCGAAGAAGAGTTTGGTGGAGGAAAGCCCAGAGCTGTATGAAGTTTGGGACGAAATGCAGTGTATTTCAGGTACCTCGTATGTCCCGCAGGGGGCGCAGCTCCTAGCGGTCAGCGGAATTCTCAGCCCTCGTGGTCATCAGCCACCTGCTCACGCTCCTGGGGGCCCGTGTCCTTCAGTAGCTTCTCTGACGGAGGTCCCTCTGGTCTCTGCTGGAATATGATTAAGTGAGCAGGGTCTGGTACCTCTGAGGCAGTCCGTGCTAATTGTTAGAAACCCTCGTGTTCACCTGAAACTGCCTCCCTGGCGCCTGGGGCAGCAGCAGCTCAGCCTTTGTCCGCTTGTGCACAAGCGCCTCGCGATTCCTCATTATCTGAAGGCCCACTCGGGAGACGCTTCCAAGGACATTTGCTTCAGGTTTGTTGACCTGTGGTTGACACGCGTGTGGTGTCTTCTTCGGGGAAGGCTCTCATCCTTCCTCCTCCTATGCCCCCTAGCCTGGTTGATACCTCATTCCCTTCAGATCCAAACTCAAAACCTCACCTCCTCCAGGAAGCCTTCCCTGACCACTGTGAGCCCCACGAGGTCAGGCTTGACCACATCCTGCTTTTTTTCCTCCCTGTGCTTTATTGCAGGTCCTGGCTATATGTGTGTGAAATTACCTCATGAACATCTGTCCTCTGCCTTCCACCAGGAGCTTCACAAGGGTGGGGACTGTGTTTCTAAGTCACTGTGTCCCCACCACCCGGCCCATAGAGGACCCGATACAGAAGGGCTGGGGCACTGGAGGCCTGTCGTGAGGGCTGTGGACTCTCTCTAATAGGGCTAGATTAGGAGTTTACTCAATAAAACGTTTCCCAATATATTTTCCTTTTAAACATGTACAGATAGCTATTATGTCCAGGCACTGCCCTGGATGCTTAACTTCCATGTTTCTGTTTAAATACCACATTAGTTGAACCCATTGTACAGACTGAAGTGGATCACGAGATTGCAGGGCTAGCCTATCGCACACCGGGGACCCTGGGCTGACTTTCTCTGGCCCCATCTGAGCCTTGAGCTCAGTCTGACAAGTCTGGTGGGCGCATGGGGCCGGCCTCTGTATTCCCTATCTCCACCCCTACCACTCCGAGATGGAAGGGACATTCCATCTGGACTCCTCACAGGCAGAGTTCAAATAGACGGGTAAGGGTCCCCGAGTTTGTGACTGCTTCACAGGTATCATTTTTACTTTTCTTGGTTCCGGTTTCTGCATTTGTTCACTGGTTGGCCCTACCCAGCATCTGAATTTCAGAGAAACTTAAGAATAATTGTCAGTTTCAAAGCCTGTCTCCCCGTCAACATCGGGACACTCACTGTGCCCCAGGAGCCCGGTTCCTCGGGCTGTCTGACCTCCGACCAAGGACATTTCTGATCAGACTTGGAATGTGTTTGGTGTCTGATGTGTTAGACTTGACTTGCACTGGCAGAATCGTTTCCTGAAAATATTTTGAAGCTTTTAATCAGTGCGGTAGTTGAGTGAGGGAGGCTGCTCTTTTTCTTCTTTAAAAATACATTTATTTACGTAAAGAGTCAACCCCAGTTCGATCCCTGGGTCAGCAAGATCCACTAGAGAAGGGATAGGCTACCCACTCCAGTGTTCTTGGGCTTCCCTTGTGGCTCAGCTGGTAAAGAATCCGCCTGCAGTGCGGGGAGACCTGGGTTCGATTCCTGGGTTGGGAAGATCCCCTGGAGAAGGGAAAGGCTACCCACTCCAGTCCAGTGTTCTGGCCTGGAGAATTCCATGGACTGTATAGTCCATGGGGTTGCAAAGAGTCAGACACGACTGAGCCACTTTCACTTTCATGTAAAGAATACGAATCCATTTAAATGGTAGTATTCATCGCACAGGTTGATATGTTGAAAGGACACCCACCAGTGATGACTGAGGTTTCAGCAACAGGAATGCTGACTGTGCCCCTTGCCCCCGACTCTTGTTTGGTAACTGTTGAGCAGTTCTATGGTCTGGGCCTCTTAAGTGTCCTTGTTGGTTATCCATTTTAAATATAGCAGTGTGTACACCTGTTCATCCCAAACTCTCTATCCCCCCTCCCCGTCCTTCCGCCCGGCAACCGTAAGTTCACTCTAATCTTCCAGCTGGTTTTAAGTTTTTCTCCTCGTCCTTGGTTTTGAGCAATTTGCCTGTGTTGTGCTTTGATGTAACTGTCTTGATGTGTCTTGTGCTTGGTATTGATTGGGATCTTGGAGCTGTGGATTTATCATTTTTGTTGAGTTTGGAAATTTTTCAGACAATATTTCGTCAAATATTGTTTCCGTCTCCTCTCTGAACATCTTGCTTTCAGGGATTCCAGTTACACCAGGCCTTTTGAAGTTTCGTCATTTGGTCATTTTCTTAAAAATATATATATCTTTTCTCTCTGTGTTTCATTTGGGATCATTTCTATCACTGTGTCTTCAAGTTCCTCAATCTTTTTTTCCTCATTGTCTTACCTGGATTTAATCTCATCAAGTATTTTTGTATTTTGTTCCAGACATTGTAGTTTTCCCTTTTAGAAGCTTGATTTGGATATTGGTCTCTACTTAACTTTGGGAACGTATGGAATACAGTTATAGCAACTGCTGCAATGCCCTCCTCTGCTAATTCTTACATCTGGGTCAGTTCCAGTTCAGTTTTCGTTGATTTCCTCTTCATTGTGTGTGATTATTTGTCATCTTTGCATAGATGGGATTCATTTTTATTAAATTTTATCTTTCTGAGTGCTGGATATTTTTGTGTGGGTGCTAAGTCGTTTCTGTCGTGTCTGACCCTTTGTGACCCCATGGACTGAAGCCCACCAGGCTCCTCTGTCCATGGAATGCTCCAGGCCAGAATATTGGAGTGAGTGACCATGCCCTCCTCCAGGGGATCTTTCCCACCCAGGGACTGAACCCACCTCTCTTCTGTCTCCCGCATCGGCAGGCGGGTTCTTTACCACTAGCGCCACCTGGGAAATACTTTTGTGCTTTGTTCTGGGATACAGTCAAATCACTTGGGAATAGTTCAATCCTTCCAGATCTTGCTTTTAAAAGTAGGGAGGCAGCACAGAGCAGGGTTTACTCTGGGCTGGGTATTCCTCACTGCTGAGTCAAGACGCTTCTCCGAATGCTCCCCAGGCCCTGTGCATTATAATGTTTTCCAGTCTGACTTTCCAGTCTGATTGGTGGGAACAGGTGCCGTTCCCCAACTCTGCAGGAGGTCCCGGCTCTGTTTTAATTCTTGGTGTGACTCTTCCCCTGGCCTCGGGTGGTCTCCTCACTCACCTGTGCTCACCAGCAGTCTGCCCGACACTGCATCCTTCAGGGGGACACTCCGTAGATCTCCCCTGTTCTCCCAGTGCCCGCTCTTCTCCGATACGCTGCCTCGGTCTCCCAGCTCTGAGCTCACCTCCTCAATTCAGGGGATCGGGGCTCTGCCTGACTCCCCCTCCCTGTGCTCACAGACTGGAAGTCCTGAAGGCAGCCCCAGGGATCCACAGGACTGTCTGTTTCTCCTGCTTCTCCTGTATCTCAGCATTTGTCCTTTATTGCCTGATGTCCAGTGTCTTGAAAACTGTGATTGCATCTGGTTTATCTGGTTTTCGAGTTGTTTCAGGTGGGAAGGGGCTGCTTTTAGAAATGATACCCAGGCTGTGAGTGTTCCGTGCACATGTGTGTGTGTTTCTTTTTTTTTTCTAATTTTATTTTATTTTTAAACTTTACATAATTGTATTAGTTTTGCCAAATATCAGAATGTATTTCTTTTTGTATACATTTTTTGCTTTTTATAAGTGGTAAACTCACCATTGAGAGTAAAAGCTTCTCCGTTGGGGCTACAAAGATTGGCCAGAAATTCACTTAGCTTTTACAAAATAACCTGGTTACAGAGTATTTGTGAAAGTAAAAGTCGCTCAGTCGTGTCCGACTCTTTGTGACCCCATGGACCCTACAGTCCATGGAATTCACCAGGCCAGAATACTGGAGTGGGTAGCCTTTCCCTCTTCCAGGGGATCTTCCCAACCCAGGGATCAAACCCAGGTCTCCTGCATTGCAGGCGGATTCTTTACCAGCTGAGCCCCAAGGGAAGCCCTGCAGAGGTTTTGGCTGGGGGTAAAATTCAGCCTGTGTTCGAGCAGAGGTGAGACAGTGTCAACTCCCCATGTGTCCTGTGGCACCTGTGTGTTTATTTCTGGCTGTGCTGGGTCTTCATTGCTGTGCGGGCTTTTCCCTAGTTTCGGGGAGCCGGGGCTGCTCTCTGGTTGCGGAGCCTGGGCTTCTCATTGTGGTGGCTTCTCTTGTTGCGAGCGTGGGCTCCAGGGCTCCAGAGCTTCAGCAGCTGTGGCTCCCCAGCGCTCGGGCCCAGGCTCAGTAGTTGTGGTAAACAGGCTTAGTTGCTCCTCGGCATGGGGGGTCTTCCCAGATCAGGGATTGAACCTGCGTGCCCTGCATTGGCAGGCACATTCTTTACCGCTCAGCCGCCAGGGAAGCCCACCTCAGATCACTTTGATACCTGTTGGTTGATTTTACGTTCTGCAAATATGCACCATTCAGAGCTGCAGCCCATGGCGGGCAGTGGGAGATATATTCAAGCAGGTTGACTTTTAGTCAATATGACGACAGTATTACCTTGTTTAATGTGTACGATGGTGGTTTGAAACATCAAATCAAGAGGTTTACAATGTCAGAAAAGATGAGGGAGCGCAGGAAGAAAGCCATCCCGACACCACTTCTCAGCGCCTTTCACTATCTGCCCGACAGGCCATCATGATCGGGGATGACATCGTGGGTGACGTGGGCGGTGCCCAGAGGTACGGGATGAGAGCCCTGCAGGTGCGGACCGGGAAGTTCAGGTAAGCGCCCGTGGGAGCCTGCCTCCCATAGCCTGCCTGCCTCATGGATTCTAGGGTTTCACTTTTCATCTCCAAAATAAAGGGTGTTTCTCCTTCCAGATGGAAGAGCAGATTGTGGGCACCCAGTGACTTTTTGGTAACTGCACCCTGGACAGGCCTGGGTGCCTGTTAGTAGCAGAGAGTGGCAGGGAAAGCAGCTTTTGATACGGGGTCTGAGTTTCAGACCTGGGGTTGGAGAAGGGTGCCGTGCAGAGACCATGCACTAAAGGCTCTGGCCGGTTGCCGAGCCCACTGCCTGCAGAGCCTGGGCCTCGTGCCCTTGGCCCCATGGCAGACGGGTCACTCTGCTCGGAGGTTACAGCTGCTGTGCGCGACTCCTCTGGTCACTGCCTGTCCTTTTCCTCCATGTGTCTGGCTCTCTCACCTAAAGATGACAGGTGTGTGGCCAGGGATGAGTCAGGGACACTTGGGAGCTGAGCCTCCATCTCCAGAGTGTCTTCTCTGCTGGGAAGTCAGCCTGGCGTTGCTTGGGTCGCCGTCAGGCGCCTGTCGGGGTCCGGGCACTTGCTATGTGTGGAGGTGCCCTGCGGTGTCCGAGTGTGGCTCTCTCGCCCGTCTCAGACGTCAGAGTGTCGTTCTGCCTGACTCTAGGTGGTTTTGACTGTGGCCATTCAGAGGAAGTACTGTTTTGTGGATGCTGCAGAGACTTACTTAAAACGTGGTTGCCTTGGGTATTTGGATGTGGGGTGGGGGTGGGGGGGATGGACCTCATCAGCCATGAGCAATCTGCTTAGACCGGGTCAGAGGAGTCGATTCGAGGGCCTGACCCTCACTCTGAGGCCTGTCTCCTGTGTGAGAGACCCAGGCGGCCTTTGGGTTTGGGACAGGTGGGGGAACACCAGGCGAGTGAGCAAGTCTTAGCATCCCTGGGGGTCTGGGGCCAAGAAGTCCCTTCCAGCCTCTTCCTGGCCCTCCCAGGGTGTCAGAGGCCCCCCTTGAAGCCCCCAGCATGCCTTGAAACTTGGACCTCCTTTCTCCCCCACATCCTCAAATGAGGGTTTCCAGGATTTCCTGGGTCTCCTTGGCTATGTCCAGCTTATGTCTGACTCAAAGCCTTGCCAACATTCTCTCCCCTGCGGTCCTCTGTCCCCCTCCCTCCAAGTTGCTGAGCAGGAGGACTTGGCGCCCTGATGCTCTGCTGGACGGTGCTGCCGAGTCCCTCATGCCACCTGTCAGGAGCCGGTCCGGCCCAGGGAGCCCCTGTGAGCACAGGCACAGGAGTGGGGCCTCCTTGCTAAGAACACGGTGCTGAGGCTCAGAGCGGGGTGAAGAGTGAGAACCATGTCTTTTTTGTGTGTATGTACTGGGCTATTTCTGATTTCTTAGGAAGAAAAACTTGTCTTCTGGGATTAAATGTAGCCACGGTTGGGGTCTTTCTGGCCAGCCCAAGCCCTGCCCCTGTAACCGAGAAGGTCTTGCCTTTGCCCCAGGCCCCACGTGTACCCCTAGGGCGCTCAGTCCCTGAGGAAGGTCCACATGTGTGGTCAGGAAGCCCACCAGTGGGCAGGTGGGCATGCGGGCGGCTCTGTCCCACCGTGCACCACTGGGGTCGGCACTTTTCTGAGGCCCCTGTCGCCCCATCTCCTGGAGAGAGAAACCAATCAACAGCTGGCCTAATTGACGACATACGGATATTCTGGTAACATTTGGATATTTTACAAAACCAGGATAGTAGTCCACCTGCCTCCTTCTCGAGCCACGTTTTCTGCCATCTCTGCTCTCCAGCGCCTCGCTGTCTAATGCAGTGGCCACAAGCCACAGGTGCTGGGGAGCCCTGGAGATGAAGCTGGGTTAAAAATGGGCATACATGAGAATTCAAGGACTCGGTGGGAGAAGAACATGAAAGGGTCCATTCATAATATTTCATACCGATCACGTGTTGTAGTCCTGATGCCTTATGTTAATTTCACTTGTTTGTTCTCATTCTTGGCAACATGGCTACTAGAGCATCCTGGCTCGCCTCACTGCTCACACCCATCCGGGTGCCTTTCTGGTGGACAGCGGGGCCCCTGCACGGCTGCCTTCTCCCTGCAGATGGCACTCTTGGTGCATGAAGCCTGTGTGGCACTTGCTTGAAGCTCACGGCAGGCCCTGTAGCTGGCTTGGGGCCAGTGAGCAGCCTTGGCACTTTGGTACCCTGGAGACTGGGCCAGCATTCCAACCGTCCAACCCCCCACCCCCTGGGGCAGCACCCAACTTCCCCCTCTAGGGTGGCCCTGCCTGCCCCCTGGAGCTCTCCACCCCTCTGGCCACCTCTGCGAGCCGGCCACACTAGGTCTGAAGGTCGTCGTGGCCCATGTCTGCACCAGACAGGAGCTGGGCGGGGACAGTGAGGTGTCCTTACTGTGCACTGGGCCTCTCCTCTGAGTGGCCCGAGTGGGTGCACTGTGTCCCCTGCTGGTGGCCCTGGCCCAGCCCTGACTGCACTGGGGGATCGAGGCGGGTGGAGCATGGCCTTGTCCCAGGGCACAGGTGGCAGAGAGCCCTGCAGTGAGGAGCCTGGTGCTCACGCTGGGCCACGTGGCTTCTCCACTGGCTGGAGGCCGAGGCTGCATGGGGAGGCTGAACAAGTGTGAATCTTGATGGGGGTCCGGCCTCTCTCTGGAACTGGAGTGGGTGGCGCTGGTGGCCTCTGGACAGCCCCACTGCAGGTGCCCCTCAGGCCAGCGTCTCCTGGCTGTGCACACACTCACACACACGTGCGTGTACGAGGTTGTGGGTCTGACCACGGCACTGCTGGGGGCGTGGGACTTGGACTTGCCCACGGCTGGGAGGTCTCCCTGTGACCTTCCGTGTCTTCGTCCTCCTCTCTCCTTCCTGCTTGTATCGCAAAATGGCCCAAAGAGAAAAGGGTGAAGTGTCAGAGTGGGGCGAGGTCACGGGGGCCTGAGCTTCGGAAGGAGGGCTTCATAGGGCCTGCCCCTACTGTTACCGGCAGGAAGGCTCAGGGCCTGCAGAAAAGCGGGCCAGGCCCCCTCCGCCAACCCCAGTGTCTGGAGCCAGCGAAGCTCCCAGGGCAGACAGCGTGCAAACACCACCCGCCCAGCAGGGCAGCAGAGTCATGGCTGAAACCACACAAAGCTTGCTGATCATACCTGCTCTGCCTGGAAGTCCAGCCCAGCCAGGGTGTGGTCCTCACCCGGCCGGCAGGTAAGGCCTTTTGGGCGTTCTCCCTGTTTGCCCCTTCCTGGCATGTGTGACGCACCAGGGCTGCCGGCAGAACCTTCCAGCCTGAAGCCAGAAGCCACTGCTCCTGCAGCTCCGTAAGGTCCCGTCCCAACTCTCCCGGGGCCCTGAGCCCCTTGATGACAGGTCCTCATGGTGCCAGTGAGTCCTGGAGATCAGGGTGCAGGCTCCCCCGCCGCCAGAGGCCTTCCCAGTTGAGTTGGTTACAGCCTTGCCCCAGGCCACCTGGCGAGGTTTGGCAGAGGCTGGGCTGGAGCCTGGTTGCTCCGCCCCCAGGTGGGTGCTTCTGCCTCTGTTTTCTTCCTGGGAACACCTAGGCCTTGCGGTCAGATTCCAGGAGCTGCAGGAGTCATGGTCCCAGCCGCGCTTCAGGGCGCAGGCAGGGCTCGGTGGCTGTGATGGGGGGCTGGGCTGGGAGAGCTGCCGCCCCCACCCCCTGGCACCACGGCCCCCTTCTTCTCTCCTAAGGACAGGCCTCATCTTCTGTGGGAGCCGGGCCCTGTGCACCCTTATTTTGACAAATTCAGGCCAGAGACGTCCTTCCTAGCAGCGAGATGCTGTCTCCCCAGTGGAGGAGGAGGCACTCAGGACATCTCGCTGACCCTTCACACCTCCTGATAGCCCCCCGCCCGACCCCTCCTCCTGGGGACACGCCAGGAACAGAGCGAGGACCCCTGGACGGCTGCCCCTTGCACCTGCACAGCAGGCGTCTCACGGCAGGGCCCACGCTGGTCGTGCTGTGTCAGTAACTCAGCCGCGTGGAGCCTGCTCTGGGTGTCTTTTTGTTATTTACTCACGGCTGGATAACGTTTTATGAGCTCAGAACGTTCTTGACAAGCAGTTTGCCCTTTTGGACTTGGGAGGGGCCCTCGACTGGGGCTGGTGCTCCGTCCACACCGAAGCTGGGCTGGGGCTAGGGTCCCCATGGTCACTGTTCTCTCAGCCGGGGGTGAGGGGGGCAGGCAGATTCCAGCCACTTTGCACAAGGCTGGAGGATGTGGGGTGCAGAGAATCTGGTGGTGGAACCAGAGGCTGGCGTGGAACCGGCCAGGTCCGACTTGGCCCTGACACAGTGGCTGCCCGAGCCTGTCCCTTGACCCTGTCTCCCATCACTTTGCAGCCACCGACTTCAAAGCTTCCTTAGGAGGCTCTGGTTCCTCTTTGGAATGAGATGGAGTTTTCTTCTAGGGCCAGGTGGTATTTGAAGGAAGTGAGTGAACCCGGGCATTGGCTTTCCAGCAGTCACAGTTGTCACCATGAGACTCTTGGAGGCCAGGGTTGTGGGTGGTGGCCTGGCCGGCAGACCCAGGGATCGGGAGCAACCCTGGTTGCTCCAACCCTGGTCCCATTGTGGAGCACATGTGCTCCAGGCGGGACCCTCTGCCTCGTGGAGTGAGTGCTCCTGAACCTCAGGCCTTTGGTAGATGCTCCCGGCCGGGGAGGGGCCTCCATGTAGCTTCAGGCGGGGCTGCAGGCTGAGCACAGAGACTGGAGATGGCCAGCTACTGCCCGGCCGCAGCCCGGCCCGCCCAGCTGCGGAGAACCAGTTAATGCCGGGCTCGGGGGCCTCAGCCCTGGGTCCCGCGGGCTCCATCCTGGCTGCCAGCTGGGGGAGGGTCTGGAAACAGCCCCACCGAGGGACATCAGTGGACCAGCGGTCAGCCCAGCAGGCAGCCTCAGGCTGGGTCGGTCTGGAGCGTGTGGAGCTCCTGGCCACAGCAATGGGTATGTGATCCGAGCTAGGCCTAGGATTTCGAGAACCCCTAGGAAAGTCGCCAGTGAAATAGAAGCTGAGAAGTACCAGTAGCCATCTGTGTCATTCCAGGGGAAAGCCTGTCTAAGGGTGAAGCTGACAAGCAGGCAAGGGGAGCCTGGAGACAGAGAGAGAGGGAAAGGAAGAGAGAGTCCCCATTGTTGGAGCACCTGGATCTAGCTCTGCCTGAAGCTGGTCCCACCTCTGGCCTTTGAAGTCGAGCGGGCCAGTGAATTAGCGTTTTGGTTAGCGATGCCCCAGGAGCAGTGTGGTACCACGGGTTGGTCCAGAAAGCCGTCTCCCCCGGGCGGGTCGACCATGATGTGTGCCCACTGGGGAACCCGCCCCAGGGTGCTGCTGCTTACGCAGGTGGACGGCGTGGTGTGCTCCAACAGCGCAGTGGGAGTCTCTTCCTTTCTCTCTGTCTGCAGGCTCGCCTTTTCTGCTTGTGTGGTGTGCAAGCCCCGGTCTCCATGCTGCCCGCCACCTTTTTAAAATAGTCCTTGCAATGTTAGCATTTAGATAAATTCTTTTATTGTAATCTGTATTTCTTTCCATTTCTGCCTTCCATTTTATTTCCAAAATTTTAAAAAACAGAATCCAGAGCATCTTCAATATAGTATCTATAATATTCCATCATAACCCACAGTATTCAAAAACTACCAGACCCACAAAAAACCTCCCCAGAAAAGTATGGTCCCTATGCTAAAAATGTGTTAGACTTTCCCACGCTACCTTGCTGAGTGGCAAATAGAGACCTCGACAGTGGGCTTCAGCTCACAGCCCTGCTGGCTCGCTCTCTCTGCTCTGGAAAGCGCTGGAAGGATCCTCGTTTAACCTCAGAGAAGGCTGCCCTGAAGGTTTAATCAGAGCGGTCCCAGAATAGAACGGGCAGCCTGGAGAGGGGTGAGTGCTTGTCCCTGGAGACAAGCTGGGGCAGCTGCAGATGGCACCGCTGGGGCCAGAGCCACACACGCGCCCTGAGTCTGCGGCCCTGAAACAGGCACCTGTGGGTCTCTGTCCTTCCGGTTCCACTCCCCCACCACCATCCCTGGGATGACAGCGTTACCACCTCCTACTTGGAGATGTGGAAACTGCCTCCCAGGCAGGTGAGGGGCCCTGGGACTCAGTTATCCCAGCTGGGCCTGTCATTCACGCCTGATCCACCAACCAGCCTGTGACTTCTTCCTCTCGGTCGTGGGCTGTTAGCATCAGAGCTGGAGCCCAGGGGTTAAAGCCATAGATGCAGGTATGTAGGTGCCTGAGCAGCAGAGGTGGGAAAGGAAGGCATCTCCTTGTTAGAGAGGGTTTGGTTGTATCTTTGCATCCTTGTGTGTGTGCATGCTAAGTTGATTCAGTCACATCCGACTCTGTGACCCCATGGACAAGCCTGCCAGGCTTCTCCGTCCACGGGATTCTCCAGGCAAGAATACTGGAGTGGGTTGCCATGCCCTCCTCCAGGGGATCTTCCTTCCCAACCCAGGGATCGAATCCGAGTCTCTCATGTCTCCTGCATTGGCAGGTGGGTCCTCTACCACTAGCCCAACCTAGGGAGCCCTTTGCATCCTTGGGTGTCTCCTAAGGGCTTCCCTGATAGCTCAGTTGGTAAAGAATCTGTGTGTCTTCTAAATATGTTATAGCGGAAGTGCAGCATTCTTATCAGAACAGCAGTTGCTGTTTAAAGTGCGTCTGTGCCACCCTCCCATAGGCCTGTGAGTGGGGCTCTTCAGAAGAAAGACCACCTCAAGGCAACTTGGTTAAAGACAGAGCAGCCCAAGTGCCGTGATGCTCCTGAGCCGGCGCGTGGCTCTGCCCTGAGCCCCAGGGCCCAGCCAGGCTCCCTGCTCACACACAGGACCCTGGGTCGCTGGACACAGGCCTCCTCGCAAGGCAGATTCCCTTCCTGGCCTGGGAGCGGGCGCTCCGGCTCCTCTGCTTCCGTGTCCGGTGCTAGGACATGGCCCACGGGTTGGTGGGGACGCTGTGCACCCTCTGAGTTCCTTCATCCAGCAATGGGCAGGGTGGAGACCCTGGTCCCCGTGACCAAAATCAGTGCCTTCTCTGGGCCACCACACACACGCAGCCATCTGTGACCTCCCTGCAGCAGCCCCCACCCCCCAAGGTCCCATACCCTGGCTCACACACACACACACACACCACACACACACTCACACACACACTCTCTCACACTCACACACACACTCTCTCTCACACACACACACACACACTCTCACACACACTCACACACACACACACGGATTTGAACCTGAAGGGTGGCCGCCCAAGGGTGGGCTTCCGGACCCTGGCACACACACATACACACACTCACACATACACACTTACACACACACACACACACACACACACACACACGGATTTGAACCTGAAGGGTGGCCGCCCAAGGGTGGGCTCCCAGCCACCCCAGCACGGAGTGGGTGCCCAGGACTGTTGAGTCTGTACTTGCAGACTATAGACCCCAGGCTGGGGGCGGTGGGTGAGTGTATGCCAGGCAGAGCCTGAGTCAGCCCTCCCTGGACTGAGGGGGTCAGAAGGCGGGGTCAAGGCTCCCCTTGCTGAAGGCCCAGGTGCCTCCCCCTCCCCCGCCCACCGCCTTGATGTGTGCAGTCCAAGCCCACCTGCCCCTTGGCATCTGGGACGAAGTCTCTGACCCAGGGCAGGGAGGGGCCTGGTGGAGAAGACCCAAGAGGGTGGGCAGGGGCAGCCTCTGAGCTGTGCTGTGCCCTAGGAGGGTCCCGGGGGAGCGCGCAGGGGGCCCAGATGCTCCGCCCCTGGGTCCCTCCTCCTGTGCCCGCTCCTGCCCTCACCTCCACCCCTGGCTTTACTGCCCACCCCCGGCCCTCCAGTCTTACAGGGTCAGCACTCATTTCCCTTCTTCCACACGCTGCTTTCAGCAGGGGCCAGCAGTGGGCACCTTGCTGCCAGCGAGCGGGGGCTTTGAGGGCAGGGTGTACACCTGCACGCTCACACGCGTGCACACTCAGGCCCTGCAGCCCACCCACCCTCCACCCCGGGCCCTCACCCCTCCTCTGCCAGCCCTCGTGGAGAGCCCCGAGGTGCTGGGCCCGGCTGTGGAGAGACCCCCTGGCAGTGGGATCCCAGGCCTCTCCCGCCAGCCTCTCCCGTGCCCTTCTCTTCCTCCGGCTCCCCTGCATCTGCTCAGGGGAGGGGGCCTGAGAACCCAGGGTTCCTGGCTAAGGTTCCTGGTTCTAGGTCTCCCCTGTGAGCTCACGGGGAGACCAAGGCTCCACGGAGAAGGCGCCCTTCCATCCATCACCACGCCCATCCTCTGCTGGCCGGAATCCTGCTGTCGTTAAGGCCTTGTCTGATGATGGCTTCCCGGGGTCCTCCCGCCTGTAAGGGCCTTAAGGGGCTCCCTCAGCTCTGTATGGGCCTCTGAGTGGCAGAGGGACCATCTCAAGGTCAAGGGGATCCCATGGCAAGCTGGGGTCCATGTGGGCTCCCACTTCAGGCCATTTCTCTTATACCCGAAATACCCCTCACCTCGGGGGGATTGCCTGGATTTCCCATGGTCTGATAATTTCCAAACCTTTTTGGAGATTTCCAGAAAAGACAAATGCCACAGACCCTTCTCCCAGAGCCAGACCCTGCCCAGATCTTCCTGGTAATTCCATTGCTTCCTTTATTGAGAGGACACTCCAGCCCTGGGGGCAAGTCCTATCTCTGGACTCGCATCTGGGGCGCCGAGGCCTCGCCTGTCTTGACACTGACGGTCTTAAAGATCCCAGGACAGTCATCTCGTCTGATACTCCCTCGTGATATGGCCCAGGTTACGCACTTGGGGCCAGAGCATCACAGAAGCCATGCCGTGTGCGTCTCAGAGCGTCATGTTAGGAAGCGTGCGGTGTTGGTTTGCCAACCACAGTGATGTTTTAACCTGTCTGATTAAGGTGGTGACTGCCATAAAGTTACGTAAAGTTATGGGTTTTCTTCCCTTTGTAATGAATAACTGTTCGTGGGGAGACCCTTTGGGTAAGAATCCTGTTTCTCACCCTACTTTCCATCCACGAGTTTTATTTTTTTTGGCTGTGCTGGAACTTCATTGCCACGAGGACTTTTCCTCTAGCTGCGGGGAGCGGGGGCTGCTCCCCAGTTGCAGTGCTCAGGTTGCGGAGCACAGGCTCTGGGTGCTCAGACTTCAGTAGTTGCGGCTCGTGGACTCAGAGTTGCGGCTCCCCGGCTCTAGAGCCCAGGCTTAGCAGTTGTGGCTCACGGGCTCAGTTGCTCCGTGGCATATGGAGGCTTCCCAGACCAGGGATTGAACCCGTGTCTCCTGCATTGGCAGGAGGATTCTTTCCCACTGAGCCACCAAGGAAGCCCCCGTCCACTAGTTTTAATGTCTGTTGTTTCTCCTTGAGCTAACTGTTTCTGTAATGGCCACCAAGTAATTCCATCATTCATTCTTAACATTTGTGATTGATGCTCTATTGTATGGAAGAATGTTCTTTTCTCCCCACTTATTTATTTTTATCCGTGTGGACTCACGGATTCCTGTGTAACCCACTAGGTGATAATCTATAAGCATCGTAATTCATTTGAATGCTCAAGTGGTCACCAGTGTGGCCAGTAACAGCGTCTTCAAGCCGGTTCTGTGTCCTTTTGACCCCCGTCTTCCCGCCCTTTCTTACTTTCTGGCAGAAAAACGGCTTCAGGGTCACTGTGTTCTGTCTCTGCCTCAGTGCCAGAGCCAGCCGTGTCTCCTGGGAGCCCCAGTGCCCTGGAGTGGAAAGTGACACTTAGAAGCAAAGCCCAGGACACTGGATGTTCGGTTGCCTCTGAGCGTCCCTTCTCTCAGGCCCTCTCCTTGGGCAGAGGTGGGAGACACGCGTGTGCGCGTGTGCGTAATTCACACGTCCAACCACGCGTGTCTCTGTTCCTGCCTGTGCCCATAGAAGACCACGGGTACACATCGACACCTCTGATCCCGCTCCAGCCCCACCGGGCCATCCCGACCTGGTGCCTTTGCACATCTGTACCTTTGTCCCCGACAGGAAGAAGCCGGCATCTGTCATTCCTGTTTACTTAATTGTCTGTCACCCTGTACCTGGCTGACCCCCGGCCCTGCTGGACTGTGTCCCTCTCACCGCCCCGCAGCGCTCTCCTTATGAGGGGCTCTGCCCCTCCCATGCCCCCTCCCACGCCAGGGCACCCAGCTGCCTTCCCACCAGAGAGGAAGACCCCAGACCTCCATCCATCTCCCTCCTCGTGCCCTTCTTGTTCCTTGAGCGATAGGACTGGGTTTTCGCCAATTTCATCATCCCCACATGCCTCGCGCGCGGCAGACACCCTGGTCTGTGTAACTGGGCAACCAGGATCTTCCCCGTTGGACAGGCCTTTCAGCTTCCCAGAGCATTTTTTTTTTTTTTGTCATGGTTCTCACCCTAGCCCCGCGGGTGGGCAGGGGAAGTCGGGCGTTCTGGGGAAGATGCCGACCCGCCCAGGGTCACCGGGCTGGAGAGAGGGCGTTCCAGGGCCGGTTGCCAGCCTGTCTGTCGAGGCTGTCCCCCTTGGCCCCCATGAAAGCCTAGTCACGCAATGTTAGGGGTGTCACCTGGGCCGCTACTGCCGCCACTGTGGCAATCACGTGCTCTGAAGATGGAGAAGAACCCCAGGCTCAAATCCCGGTTCCGCCACCTCCCAGCTGAGCCTCAGTCTTCTCATCTTTAAAATGGAAGTTTGGGGGCAGTAGCGTCAGCGCCTTCAGCACAGGAGGAGCCGGCTGAGCCGACAAGCGCAGGGGGAAGTGGGTCTGTGATACACGGGTGCATGCAGCACAGAGCGCCCGAGGCTGCCGGCCTGACGCCCCACAGCCCGGGCGTTCCTGAGGGCGGGCTTGGCCAGACCCACGCCCCCGGGTAGAATCACAGGGGTCATCGACTGGGGTGTTCAGGTGCCACTTTGAAAATTCACCCCCGCATCCTCAGATTTCCAAGCGCTCTCCCACATCCTTAGATCCCCAAGCACTCTCCCAAATGGGCTCCCAGCCTCCCCTGCGTGTGGGGAACGGTCAACAGCTTGCACAAGTTTACGGACGTGGACGGCGGAAGGGAAGAATACAACCATGTGCCAGGTCTCTCGCCGTTTGTGACCTTGTGGCAGCCAGGCGGAGCAGGGCATACCACGGGGCCAGCCATCGTGAGCCGATAGATGCTTGATTAGGAAGCTTGACTTTTCTTTTAAACAGGGCGCAGGTGGCTATATCCAGGCTTACTACTCGGGGAGGAGGGGCAAGCTCCTACCCTACCCCACCCCATACCCAGATGCAGGGAGACACACCCCATCCTTGCCAGGCCATCTCCTACCACCCAGAGGGCACCCAGAGGGCAGCTCAGCTTTGTAGGCACCTTCACGCGCTTAGCACTGTGTGGGGAGACCAAGTGGCCTGGAGGGTCCCCAGCCCAGTGATGGGCACGGAGTGTGTGTCCTGGGGGCTTGGGGGCACCTGAGGAGGACTCCGTGAGATGCAGAGTGCCGGGGGAGGGGGCTGTGAGGGTGGTGCTCAGGATGTGGGCTCAGCAGGGACAGCATCCGCCCTGCTGTGTCCTGTCTTGGGTCTCCCCAGACTGCCAACTCTGAGTGAGGGATGTGGGCATGGGGCTGAGGACATAGAGGCCCGGGCGGGGGGCCCGGAGGTGCTGGGCTTCTGGAGTCCCCTCAAGGCCCCAGAACGTGACCGAGTGGTGGGTGGTCCGCAGGAGGGAGCCTTGTAGTGTGGCTGCAGTATTTCGGGAGCAGATGCCCCTTGGGAGACTGGTAGTGCCCCTTTGCCCTGGTGTTGGGCGCTCGGGTGCTGGGCACGCAGGGGCTGGGTGCTCAGGGGCTAGATACTCAGGGGCTGGATTTCTTCCTCCACCACAGCACCCGTGGGTTTTCTTTCATTTTTTAGAGTCTCCCAAATGTGAGGTTGTAGAGGCAACGAGCGGCAAGAGGGAGCAATGGTGGCTTGTCAGAAACCACAGCTGTGTGGGGAGGAAGCCAGGGCACAGCTCCCGGCCTGACCAGGTCTGGCCCGGGGCTCAGACAGGGACAGGCTGGCGGAAGGGTGTGAGTTTGGGGGCTTATGGCAGGGAATGACATCTCTGAGCCACCACTTGGCCTGCATGTGACCCTGCACGGGCTACTTTGCGTCTCTGTGCTTCATTCCCGTCTGTGAAGACAGATGCTGCTGCTGCTCTTGTAGGATGCCGTGAGGTCCAGGTGAGCCGGGCAGGTCCAGGTGAGGCCGTGATGAGCTTGTCCCCTCCATCTCGGGCTCCTGACAGATCTCTCGTGGTTTCTGGCCTCGTCAGTAGCTTGGCTCTGGCTTACGCAGGGCCAGGAAGAGCTCAGTGATGCAACTGTGGAAAGTAGCCATCAGGACATGCACATACTTACACATAAATATTCATCGGAAGGACTGATGCTGAAGCTGAAACTCCAATCCTTTGACCAGCTGGTGCGAAGAACTGACTCATTTGAAAAGACCCTGATGCTGGGAAAAATTGAAGGCGGGAGGAGAAGGAGATGACAGAGGATGAGATGGTTGGATGGCATCACTGACTTGACGGACATGAATTTTAATAAACTCTGGAAGTTGGTGATGGACAGGGAGGCCTGGCGTGCTGCAGGCCATTGGGTCACAAAGAGTTGGACATGACTGAGTGACTGAACTGAACGACTTTCATGGGGTCTGGGTATTTTCTCATGTGCCTTGCTCCCTGGAGCCCAGTGGTTAAGCACACAGGCCCTGGGACCTGATGCCCTCCGTGTGCTCAGCTGTGTGGCTGTGGGCTGGTTACCTAACCTCTCTGTGCCTCAGCTTCCTCACTGTGGATGTGTCTCCTTCTTACCGTTGTTGGGAAAATCCTAATTGTAACAGGGATAGACACGGGACCTTCACCTAAGGTCACAGAGCGGATGAGAGCCCCTCTTTGAACCCTGGAGTCGACTCCATAGCCAGTGCTCTGAATCGTCCCCCATGTGCCATGTTACCTTGTGAGTACGGTCCATTTCTTTCTGGACCATTCTAGACTAGTCCAGTGGAGTTTGTTGCCCTCCAGGGGTGCATGCTGTGAAGTCCGGCTGGGCAGGGGTGCCAGCACTTTGAGGAGCTGCTCCCAGCTGCCAAGGGAGCTGAGCCCAGGGGCTCAGGGTCTGTCCTCAGGCCAGGGCCCAAGCCCCAGTTCTGCTGTGGTCCTTCAGGGGACCAACTGGGGGGGGCTTCCAGACCCTGCTGTAATTCAGCCTGCGCATCTGTCTTGTCTGTGTTGGGGCTGCCTCAGATTCTGCTGGGCTGGGGTGGAAGTTCTGCTTTGAAAGCATTTAGGAGCTTGAGAGAAGGAAATGGCAACCCTCCAGTGTTCTTGCCTGGAGAATCCCAGGGACGGGGGAGCCTGGTGGGCTGCCGTCTGTGGGGTCACACAGAGTCGGACACGACTGAACAACTGAGCAGCAGCAGCAGCAGCAGCAGGAGCTGGAGAAGCAGATGAATGAGCTCAGACCTGTCCCTCACTCGTTGCTGACCATTCTGCTCCCCCAGGCCTCATGGATCTCACGGATGCTGCGGCTGGAGCCCGGCAGGATCCTGGCAGTGTGTCTGTGTCATTCCTTGTCTCGTTCTGGCCAGCATCAGCCAGGACGGGGAAGACGGGGTTAACCTTCTTTGGAACCCCCCAGTAAAGAGGAAACCTCAGTGTTTCCACGTGAAATGGTTTAACATAAACTCCGTCCAGGCCCGCTGAGGCCGCCCCAGACGGATCTTGCCAGGGCAGGGTGGCAGCTCACGAGCACCTCCTAGCGTCCGAGCTCCTCTCTGCAGGCCTGAGTAGGTGGGCAGCACTCGGGCCGCTGGCCAAGGGACCCGGCCTCCAGGTGACCAGCTGGTGCATCCCTGAGCCCACATGGATGTCTGCCTGAGGTCCCGTGAGCCCAGGGGGGAGGCTGAAGGAGGGGAAGGGAGAAGGGCAGGGAAACTTCTGGGTCACTTTGTTAGTGACCTTCAGAAGGCAGGAAGTAGGCCAAGGTCCCACTTGACTGGAGACCGTTGGGAACCTGAGTTATTTAAGAGCCAATCTGTGCGGCAGCTCTGAGCCCAGGAGAATCAGACCGGTCCAGCAAGGACTGGTTTAGGACAGTGGGCCTTGATGGGTCCTATTGGAAGCTGCTCCATCCTCCTCCACTGCCGGGAGCTGGATGGACTGAGCTGTGAGAGTCTGGGTGTGGACTGTGGCCCGGGCCCTCGCACAGCAAGCCTGTAAGGTAAATACAGCGTCTCCGGGTTCTGAGCAACAGAAACATTTAGTAACCTGGTGGGACCAAGGAGTCAAACCAAGTATGTCTGACTGCAGAGCCCTGACCACAGCCCCCACCCCGCTCACCTGGACTCAGCTTCCCCACCTGCGTGCTGCCAGGAGACGGGAACACAGTGCCCGGGGTGTCAAGGGCCCCCGGGAGATGTCAGGGTTTCAGGTGTCTGCCCGTGTGGCGGGGGTTTCTCATTGTTGTTCAGAAGTGGGGACGCAGGTGGGAGGCTCCGGGCGGCGTGAATCAGGCTGCCGGGAGTGGGTGGCAGGCGTGCCCAGCCTGCTGGAGCCCGTCAGGCAGTCGGGTGAGGTGGGGAGGCCGGGACCTGTTGACGACTGTTGGCACCGGTGTTTGGAGCCTGTTCTGCACCCCCAACCCAGCCCAGCCCCAGGCCTGAATCAGATGCCAGGAGCCCAGAGCTCCCTGAGCCCTTTCACTGGTCCATCCAAAGACGTACCTGAAGGCCGTTCCCATCAGAGATAACAGCTCACTTGCCACCCTGCCCCCATTTCAAAGATGAGGAAACTGAGGCCACAGAGCCAGGTGGCTGGCATGAGGGCCTGCCCCAAGGGCCAGGCTCCCCATCTCCTGCTCCCTTGGGCTCCCCATCTCTGTGCCCAGTGCTCTGGGCAGAGTGGAGGCCAAGGTGACCCAAGACGTTGGAGGTCTCAGCCAGGTGTGAGTAATGCAGGCTGCCTTGTAAGCAGGAGCTGCCGAGTTGCCTGGATAAGCATGTGGGTTTGTCCCGCCACCAAGCAGTGATTCGGTGCGGGCAGGTGTGGCCCAGGGGCCCTCCTAGGACTCGGGGTTCTGACGCTCCGGTCCTGACTGGACTCTTCCTGGCGCCCCTGTTCCGGTTGCCCCTTGCCCGGGTGACCTGCCAGAACCTCCCACCCTGGTGCCCAGGGCGGGGCCCACCCCATGCGTCCCTCCCACCCCGTCCTGCACGAAAGTAAGCCCAGCGTGGCTGCTGACTTGCGCGGGTCACCCGGGTATCTGGGAGCTGACTCAAGTTCTGCTCGCAGCGCAGGCTCTCACCACCTCTTAAACCCTGCATGGCGAAGGAGGGAAGCGCTTTCTGAGAAGTTGTGCTCCCTCCCGAGATAGTTTAAGGCACTTTGCTTCTCAAAATACTACAGGGATTGGATTATTTTTAGCCCGTCCTCGTGCAGTCCGGGGGGTACTCTTGCTGTCACTTGGGCAGATGGACTTCAAGTGTAGGATGGTTATTCAGGGCTTCTTTCTGGGGGGACTTGGAGCTTGGATGGTTGGAGGAAATGTGGGGTGCCCCTGAGGTGTACTGGGAGCCCCCCAAGTGTCTCGTCTGGCTCTTCAGCTCTTAAAACTAAAATGCCCCCTTCATTTCCTGAGTCCCCCAAGGAGAGGCCGCGAAGCCTCTGCAGTCAGAGCCACCTGCCTGAGTTCAGTCACTTGAGGCCTCAGTTTCCGTATCTTTAAAATGGGTCTCTGAGGGAGACTAGAACGGCGTGTTGTGCAGAAAGCGTTAAGCACATTTCCCGCACGTGGTGAGCGAGTGGCAAGCTCTGGCTGTTGTCATTTTTGTTGGTGTCCCCATCAGAGTGATGATGGGGGCACAGGCTTGGGTGAACCCTGGCGGGGAAGGCTAGCTTCCCTGCGGCACCGCTGTCCACGGAGTCCGCAGAGGTGCTCTGGGTGGGTGGGCAGGCGTGCCTGGGCCCTTGGGCCTCCAGAGACAGGGGTCCCCACCTGAGCCGGGAGTGCAGCTCAGGCCGTGGCCGCCCCCTGTTCCCCCAGGTCGCCCTGCAGGAGGGGCCTTTCACCAGAATCCGGAGCCCGTGGGCATCTGGAGTGGCTCACAGCATCCTGAGGGAAGCTGCCCACACAGGCTCAGAGCCTGGGACGCTGGTTCCTTCCACCAGGGTCCCCAGACCCCATCGGCCTGGGCCCCCACCTGCAGCCTGCTCCGTGTACTCCACTCGCCGTCAGCAGTTGGAACGGCATTTTCTCTCAGGGCCTGAGGGCTGCAGGAACGTGAACATCTTCTGCAACAGCCCCGAGGGTCTGCACAGGTGGGGTGCTGAGACCAGTGGGCCAGAGTGCCTGGTGGCTTACAGTGGACACTCATCCCCTCTCCTGACCATTGAGCCCACTCCTGGGTTCTGGCTCAGGCAGGGCTCCAGAGCCCCCAGGAACTGGAGCCAGGAGTTGCAGCTAATGGGCCCCCAAATACCTTAAGGGGTTCATGAAGGTGTTTTAATTTCTTTCAAAATTAAAAGGAAAAAAACCCCTCAAACTTTTAAGGTCAAAGAAAATGTTTAAAAAAATCTTTTTTCTCATGTCAGAAATACATGATACTTTTGTGGCTCACAGAAATCTGTTAAATTACTTACATTCTTCTTCTGGAAAAGGAGGCCCCTAAAGTCATTGAGCACCAGGCTCACCCTTGCCGTGTGAAAGCCTCCACGCCCCCTCAGCAGGCCCGGGGTCCCAAGTGCCGTGGACCAGGAGGCGTCTGTGGCAAGATGAGCGCTCATGGCCCCCTGGGCCCAGATGGTGGATGAGGTCTGAGCCTGACTCATCAGGTGGACTTTTATCCTGAGCTGCTTTGTGGGGAGAGTGGGGCAGGGCTCTCTGGTCGGCAGGAATGTGGCCTTTGGCTCCAAGTGGGATGAACTTCTGAACCCCGGGGCTCAGCCCCTGAGCTGTTAGGGGGGACCACGACCACCCCAGTGGACTCCACGCAGCAGCTCCAGTGGTAGACAGCTTCACATCTTGCGAGACAGCAGTGTGGACCTGGGACAGGGCCTCCTGTGGGGTCAAGGGCATCGTGGTCCCATCAGCCAGAGCCCCTGTGAACGTATCCCTCAGTACACGCGGCACGGGCTTCCTAGAACACACTGGGGGCCAGGGGCTTCTGATGTTATCTGCAGACTCTGTGATGCTGGAGGGCAGAGAGGATGGTCCCCTTTGCTTGGATTCCCACCTGGAAGGGGTGCCACCTCCCCGAGGAGTGGGCAAGATGCTGCCATCTGCACAGGGGCGGCCCGTGCCCACACTTGGCCTCTGCCTCCGGGGAACAGGAGCATCACAGCGGGGGCCTCTGAGAGGCTCTGCTGAGACACCCCTCCTGAACCGGAAGCGGAAGGCCCTGCAGGCCTGGAGCCTGAGTCACGGAAGACCTTTGTTGCGTATCTGGCCTCCTGACCTTCTCGTGGCGCCTGTGCCCACAGCTAGGGTGCTCTGCCAGCAGCTCCCCTCAGCGACCCGCCCGGCTCCGTTTGGTACCTGCAAGGCGCCCTCAGGCGGGCGATAGTCCAGGTGTGAACCTGGCCCTTCTCCGAAGCACCTGTGTCCTCACCTGGAAACAGGGGTGGAGCGCTGTCTGGACTTCACAGGCATGGCAGGATTGAATGAGAGCATGCTTCTCCCACGGCCGAGTCACACCTGGCCCGAGTTGGAAGCTCCACAGGCGGCCCTGCTTCCTCCACAATCGTTATTACAACTCACCGCTTGGGGCGGCTCACAGTCTGGTGTCAGCCTCCAGCTCTTCTCCTGGGGAGTTGAGGGGCCTTCTCAGCCTCCGGGGGGTGAGCCCTGCCTCTCCCCTCTGTCGCTCACCCCAGGTGACCCTGGCAGTGCACCCACCGCCCACTCTGAGGCCCTTAGTGGCCAGGCCACTCATCTGGTCCTGACGCTCTGGTCCTTAGTTCACGGGCAGGGGGTCTCTGGGTCTTTGTGGAGCCTGGAAATGTAAGCAGCTCACGGCTGCTCCCAGGGAGCCAAGAGGAGGGCCCAAAATCCACAGGCAGCATGCAAGACTCAACAGGGTGTGTGTGCACATGTGTCTGTGTGTGAAAGAGGATGTGTGCGCACATGTGTGAGAGGGTGTGTGTGCATGTGTGTGTGTGAGGGCCTGTGCACACATGTGTATGTGTGAGAGGGTGTGTGTGTGAGAGGGTGTGTGTTCATGCATGTGTATGTGTGTGAGAGGGTGTGTGTGTGTGTGTATGCAGGGCATATGTGAGTGTGTCTCCAAGAATGCACGAGTATGTGTGTAAGCGTGCACTTGGAGGATAACTGTGGTTTTTGATTTTCCTATGTTTCTGAAAATCAGTGCAGAATCTTCTGGTGCAGTTTGGGTCTGTAAGGCTGACACCGTCGTTCTGCTCCAAGTGAGGTAAGAAGTTCAGTCACGGAGAAAACACAGCTGCCTGCTGCCATTAGATGCTCATTGGTCCAGCTCTGGACCCTGATTGTCGCAGCTCAGAATGAGCTTCAGAAAGAGGCAGGAAGAGGGGGAGGGGCTGTGTTCCATTTCAGCCGGTGCTGCTGGAATCGGGGTCGCCAGGCTGTCCTCCCAGCCAAGCCATCAGGAAGGTCCAGGGTGTGCCTGACGCTGTGAGGGGCTCAGGGTCCATAGGAGCACGGAGGAGGGGGGGGTACTGCTACACCACCATCATATCCTGACCTTGGACAACGGACGGGGAGGGGAGGGTCACCTTGTGCCAGCTGTGCCCGGAGCCATGTCGGGTGCTGTGCATGGCAGGGCGGTGGTCAGCCGCTCACACGTTACATATCAAAGGCCCCTGCCAGCTGCTGGGATGTGCTTGGTAAGTATTCACTCACATTCTTAGCTAAATAATAAGACAGTGAAAGACTTCATCAAGTCACTGAGAGAAGTCCAGGGTCATCCCGAAGGCTTCGTCTCTCGTGTCCCACGCTGACCCCTGCAGTCACCTCCTATCCCCGTCAGGATCACCGTGGCTGCAGCTGCTGGACACCAGCTGGCCATGGCTTCAGCCATCGGGATGGTTATTTTCTGAAGAAAGCAGTTGGAGATCCTCAGAGCCAGGGCTGGCGCTGCCCTTCAACACGGGCTGTATCATCCGTCTTTTTTGATCCACCAGACTTACTATCAGGGTAAATCCAGACTGAGGCCTGAAGTTTAGGCAACTTGGAGGAGAGGGGCATTTTAAGAAAAAGAATACTGTAGATTAATGAATGTAATGTAGGTTGGAAAGAATTGAAAACATATGTCCTCACATACGTACATGAGTGTACACAAATGTGTACACGAGGGTTCAGAGCAGCATCATTCATAACATCCCCAAAGTGGAAATACCCCAGGTGTCCATCCACTGATGAATGGACAGGCAGAGTGCGGCCTCTCTCCACGCAGTGGGGTGCTATTCACACGTGGAGAAGAATGAGGTACTGATTCACGCTTTGACGAGGATGAGCCTTGGAAACGTTATGCTGAATGGAAGAAGCTGCACACACGAAAGCCACATGCTGCGTGGTTCCATTTGTAGGAAATGTCCAGAACAGGCAAGTCTGTAGAGATAGAGGTACATTAGTGGTCGCCAGGGGGCTGCAGGGGAGCCAGGGATGGTGACGGGTAATTGACATGTTTAGGGTTTTTCAGGTTAAACTACTTGACACGTTTAACATTTTTTTCAGAAATGTTCTGAAGTTAGATAGTGGTGAAGGTTGTATAATATTGGGAATGCAGTAAAAGCTATTGAAGTACACTTTAAAATGGTAAATTTTATGTTACGTAAGGGCTTCCCCTGTGGCTCAGCTGGTAAGGGATCTGCCTGCAGTGCAGGAGACCTGGGTTTGATCCCTGGGTTAGGAAGATCCCCCAGAGAAGGGGAAGGCTACCCACTCCAGTATTCTGGCCTGGAGAATTCCATGGATTGCAGTCCGTGGGGTCGCAGAGTCAGGCACGACTGAGGACCGTTCACACGTTAACGTCAGTTTGACTTCAATTAGAAAAACGACCGTGTGAACATATTTCTAGGGCCCTGGAAGGCGCCTGTGCTGTTGAGGGGCATGAAACCAAAGGCTCATTAGCTTTATGGTAAACTCACCCCTGCTTAATGAGTTGGCTTTTCCTTCTGTCTGTCGCCTAATGGGCAAAAGATGGCTGCTGTGGCACCGGGTGTCGTGGCCACCTTCAAGGCGGTGCCAGTGAGCTTTCCTCCTATGAGTGGCCCTTTTAAATGGCTCTCCCAGTGGTGCCCACCTTCCCTGACTTCCGGACTTCCAGTTGTATCTTTGAAACTGGGTCACATGAACATGCCTGATGAGGGCTTCTCAAGGAGGAAGTACCTGGCAAAAGGCAGTGAAATCATCACAGCCGACTTAGCCAACCATGATTCTCTGCCTAAGAATGGGCGTCCATGACTGCCTCAGACAAAATTGGGGTTTGGGTCGCCAGAAAACCAGCCTTTC
Source organism: Bos taurus (assembly GCF_002263795.3). Lineage (NCBI taxonomy): Eukaryota > Metazoa > Chordata > Mammalia > Artiodactyla > Bovidae > Bos > Bos taurus. The sequence goes on from NC_037353.1 coordinate 44,163,367, forward strand.
TGCCTCTATGACACCCCGACTCTGTTCTTCAAATAGCCGCTGGGGTTGTCTTCTGGATGTTCAAATCTGTCTTCACTCCCCCACCCGGAACTATTCCACAGCCCCTTCTGCCTCCCATACAGACAGCTGACCTCAGTCCAGGGCTTTCTGCTGTGGGCTTCTCACCGGTCAAGGTCATGGTCTCGAAGCCTCCTTGACCTGAAAAGAACAGAGAAGGGGGACATTTTAGAATAAAATGTGCATTTTTAACACATATGGCTTCTCTTGACTCTTAAGCGATGGTGATTATTGTATTTAGGTCTGAATGGGAGCTAGTATTTCCAATATGAAAATCTAGTCTAATTAGATTTTGCCTCAAAACAATTTCTCAGCATCACGGACATGAAAGCCCCTTGATGAATGAATCTTATCTGCTAAATTCAGAAGTTTAAGGGAAAGGAAGGAACTCAGTTTCTAATCCCTAGTTCTGGGAAGAAAAAAAAAAGACTTTTTTGAGCACCAGTCATATCTGTAAAGCCTTAAGAGTTCACAGAAGAAGCCATGTGGTACTCTGTCCCCTTACCTGGGGCAGAGGACATGGACGTGTATGGTGGCCAGCGGGGTGATTTGCAGAAGTGGGCACTTCTGTGCCTGGAACAGTCTGCCAGGCAGGCCGGCCTCTGGGTGCCTCGAGGGGTGGGGTCTCTGGAATCAAAAGGCCCAGATTGGAATCCTGACTTGGTCAGTGGACTGACCAGCCACTCTGGGGCAAGTAACCAGCGCTCTGAGCCTCGCTTTTTCTGACTGTAAGTGCGGATGGTAACGCCTACCTTGTCAGGTGTTATGAGGATGAAATGAATCCCGCTGTGTTTGTAAAGCGTCCATAGGGTAACTGCAAGCCAGGAGGACAGTGCTGGCCATGCAGGGTGGCCCAGACATCCGCACCCTGGTGAGCGAGGCTGATGGCCCTGCCCCCGGCCCCTCAGAGACCTGGGGGTTGGCCAAGCTCCTCTCCTTCTTCGTGCTTGCCCCCTGGGCTTGAACACCCCCTGCGCCGGGGGGCTCATTCCTGACCATGGGGAGTCTGGTCTCCTGCTAACACCTTCCTGTGCCCTCTCCCCACCTGTGCCTTGTGGCCTCTGCCCTCAGGCAGCTCGGGGAGCAGCGGGCTGGTGGTGACCCCGGTCTTGGTGGTTGAGCCCTTGCTTGAGGATGATTGCCCCCCATGACACACCCCTTCTTGTGCTGTCAGGAGAGAGGCCTTGTCTCCAGTCTGTGTAGCATTCGTGCTCAGATAGCGCAGCTGCTCATGTCTGTAAGATTTCTAGCCACGTGTGCAGGTGGGAGGACAGGCGTGTGTTGCACATGCAGGAGGTGGCCCCGCTCAGCCACACTGCGTCTGTGCACAGGGCCCTTCTGTGCTGGTGTGAACGCGTGTGCACAGGTGCGTGCGCCTGGCTTCTCCCCACATCGACTGATTGTGGCGAATATGTGCTTCTGCTCTCTAGGCCCTGGTTCTGGGAAAGGGTTCTGGAATGCCAGCTGCAGGTGAGGAACCCATGGCCAAGGGGAGGGCCCCATCGGCCACAGAGGCCTGAGACAGCCCCTGCCTGCGGCCCTGCCGCCTGCTCTGTGCCCTGAGGGTGACCTCCGTGCTCGGAGCCAGCTGGGGAGGCTCTGCTCCCCACAGAGGGCTGGACGGGGTGAGCTCTGGAACCTTTCTGGAGCCCGACAGCCTGGCACACACGCCTGGTTCACCACTGAGGAGCCGTGCCGTCCCGGGTTCCCGGTGTGAGCCTTGCTGTGCCTCCGTGTCTCATAACCCAGCTCTACAATGGGGCCACAGGAGCCGCCACCTCCCGCAACGTCCAGTCTCCCCCGGAGATGGTGTCTGCTGTCATCATTGTCATGCCTGCCTGTGCCACCACCTGCCTGTCCTCCAGGGTGCCTGAGGAGGCAGCCCGACCTCCCCTGCACCTCCCCAGCCTCAACACCCCGCTGCCTCCGAGACCAAGCAGAGGGGAGGGCGGGTTCTGCAGCTGCCCAGCTGGCCCTGCCGTAGATGTGCGGAGCCTCGTCCTGACCACAGCGAGGTGAGGGCCAGGGGGAAGGGGAGCATCCTGATGGGGAGGGGGCTCAGAATGGCAGGAACCAAAGCGTGATGGGGGCCCTGGAGACAGGAGGGCCACAGCCTCTGGGATTCTAATGCCCCTGGTCCCCTGTGCTGGGCTGGGCTCCATGGGAGAAAGTCTGCTGCTGTGAGGGGCCCGTAGCCCTCCACTCCCGTGTGGGGGCCCCTGGAGGCCTCCTCAGGGGCAGGGCAGCTCGGCCCAGGGCGGTTGCCACCTCTGGCCCCCCAGAGCCTGGGCCACTGGTGAGACACAAAGGACATCCAAGTAGCTTGCCGGGCGGTGGGCGCTGCGGTCTTGGGGCCAGCGTCCTGAGAGCGGGTTTTCTAAGGGACCCTGAGCAGCTCGTTAGAAAAGGCCCCGATGCTGGGGAAGATTGAGGGCAGGAGGAGAAGGGGATGACAGAGGATGAGATAGTTGGATGGCATCACCGACTCGATGGACATGGGTTTGGGTGGACTCCGGGAGTTGGTGATGGACAGGGAGGCCTGGCGTGCTGCAGTTCATGGGGTCGCAAAGAGTCAGACACGACTTAGCGCCTGAACTGAGCAATTCTGTCATCCCAAGGCCCCACTGCCCTCCTCTGCCCACCGCAGGCACTTCCTGTCCTTGCCCCCCGCACTGCCCTGCTCCCCTAGGCTGAGTGTGAGAACCTCCCCTTGCTGGCCCCCTGCTCACCCCCTCCATCCTCTAGGCTGTCAGTGGGGTTCAGAAGAGGGGGCCCTCCCTCCCTACCCCACCCCAGGCGCAGCAGCCTCTGCAGTCACCCCACCCTGCACCCTGAAAGTGGGTTAATACTACTCACCCCGCTCACCCTAGAGATAAGGATTTAACACCTCTCTGGCCGAGGGGCTGAGTCATAATTAACGAGCTGACGAGTGTCCTGATCCCCTTGGGGGAGGAGAAGGGGGTCCCCAGCGGTGCCCACAGAGAAGTGGCCCAGCTGGGCACAGCTCGCAGCCCTGCAGGCCAGGCCCCACCATCCCGCTGCCCCCGCCCCGCTGCACCTAGACGTGTGGCCCCGTCCATGGGGGCAGCACCAGAGACTGTGTGGACGGCCCCACCCCGCCCCCTACCATCTCCCCGTGCCCCTGAGCCTGTGAAGGGCCGGCCCCGTGTAAGGGCTTTGACGCTCCGGCCTTTTAATAGGCTGACCCCGGGAATGAGGAGGACCCCGCTGCTGATTTATATGCCATACGCTTGGGGTTTAGTTGGAGCATCGTTGTAATCCGTATGCCTGTCAAGGTAATTATAAACCTAATATAATCCATAGATCAGTGGGTTCAGAGCTAATTAAGGCAACTGTAATTAACATTTATGAAAAACCTTGCCATTACGGGAATATCCTTTAAGCTGGCCTTCCAAGCTGATCACAAGGCCGGCCCCGCACTCCGGTGTGGCCTCCTAGGGCTCTTCGACGTCGCACTCGGGCGGGGGAGTGGGACTCAGGTACCAAGTGCCTGCGCCTCACCTCACGGGGCAGGGTCAGCCCTGCCGTCGCCGTTAGCACCCCAGGCCCCGGAACAGGCACCCGGCTGAGGACCGCGGCTCCAGGGGAGCCGGGTCCGTAGGACTGAGCTGTCCCCAGTGCTCAGTTTGTGTTCTGGCTCAATAAGACGCAGCCTGATGACACAGGTCGTGCAGAAAGAGAGGGAGAGATCCACGTGTTGAACTCGAGGCGAGCCCCCAGACTCCCGGGAATGGGGAACTTCCTCACCAGCTCTTCCCGCGGTGGTGCTGAGCCCCCTGCACGGTTGGGAGGGTCTCCCTGCGGGCTTTCCTCCTGCCACACCCCCTGCAGCCGGGCTGCACCTGTGCTCCCTGGGGAGCACTGCCCTGGTGGGGTGGGGTCAAGACTGCCCTGAGCGCTGGCCTGGCTGTGCCTGCATTCTGCCTCCATGGGCCCTCCCTGGGGTCCAGTGCAGCCAGGAAGGAGGATTTGGGGCTGGCGGGCAGGTGTGGAGCTGCAGGTGGTGTTGGGGGGTAAGCCGTGCAAAGGTCGGGGGGCACAGACAGAGCCCAGGGCTGCGTCCCGGGCCTGTGCCCTGGGGAACCAGCCAAGAAATCCAGATGCCCTTGATCATCTGTGGCTTGTGCGTGGCCTCCAAATGTGTGTGTCCAGGAAAACGGAACCCCCCTCTAATACAGCGTGTTCCAGACCGCACCCCTCTCCCCACCACCACCCCCTACCCTGGCCCAACCCCAGGAAAAGTCCAACAGCTGCACACTAGAGCCAGAACCGCGCCTGTTCCTGTGTGTTGCCTGGTTCCTCGTCGTGCTGTCAGCTTGGCGAACCCCACAGAGGCCCACCCGCCAGCCCCCACCCCGTCCGGAGCAGGAGATAAGAGGCAGCCTCCAGCAGGCCGCGTCCACGCCGGGATTGCTGCAGGCTCATCTGTTTGGAATCTGTTCTCTTCCTGCTCAGGAAAGCGGCGGTGCTCTGGGAGGCACGGGGATGTCCTGTGGCCCTCGCTGGCCCGTCCTCCAGGAACCAGGTGCTGCTTTAGACAGAGCCACGTGCATCCTTTGGGAGGGACGCTGGCGTAGATAGAAGGGAGTGTGGCGGGGCCCTGATTAGACCCGGCAGCCTCTGCCACTTGGAGCTGGTATGACCTTGGCCGGGTAGAAGTTATTTAACCACTTTGACTCAGTTTGTATAATTGGGATATGATGACTGCCTTAAATTATTATTTAGTCACTAAGGAGTGTCCGATTTTTTGGGACCCCATGGGCTACACTACGCCAGGCCTCCCTGTCCATCAACAACTCCTGGAGTTTACTTGAACTCATGTCCATCAAATTGGTATGCCATCCAAACATCTCATCCTCTGTTGTCCGCTTCTCCTCCTGCCCCCAATCCCTCCCAGCATCAGAGTCTTTTCCAATGAGTCAACTCTTCGCATGAGGTGGCCAAAGTACTGGAGTTTCAGCTTTAGCATCATTCCTTCCAAAGAAATCCCAGGGCTGATCTTCAGAATGGACTGGTTGGATCTCCTCACAGTCCAAGGGACTCTCAAGAGTCTTCTCCAACACCACAGTTCAAAAGCATCAATTCTTCGGTGCTTGCCCTTAGCATAGTACGTGGTATACAGTAAGTGCTCAGTGAATGCTGCTGTGACTGTTGTAGTCATTGTGGTTGACAGCAGTGATCAGAGCAGGACACAGCAAGTAGGGTGAGCCAGGTGGACTCTGAGTGGGGCCCATGTCTCTGCTTTCCGCGCCATGTGTGTCTGGGTCTGGGGTACCTGGTGGCCCCAGCGCTGGCTCTTCTCCCTTCCTTTTTGCACACTGTCCTGTCTCTTCCCAGAGACTGCGAATCTGGCAGAAATGTCTGGATAGGAGTGAGACAGACAGGTGCCGGGGATGTCTCCACCAGGGCTAGGTGATGGTTCAGGGGCGGCACACCCATATCAAGGGACGAAATGAAAATCCCGGTGACGGTTGTCATTTCTTAAGCACCTCCTGTGTGCCAGACTCTGGGCTAAGCACTGCACAGAGCCATTCACTGACCGTGACCGCAGCTGGATGCAGTTGGCATTTTAGGCCCTTTCATGGATGAGGCAATTGAGGCTCAGAAAGGTTGAGTGACTGACCTGACTTCATCCAGTAAGGAGGTGGCTTTGGACCAGGGTTTGAACAGAGCCATTCTCATCATCACCCTCTTCTTTCCCTCTCAAAGGGAGCCCCAGACCCTCACGCTCTCCTGGGTGGGCTAGTGGGGCAGGGGGAGGGGTGGGCACATGTGCAGGGTAGAAAGGAGCAGGCAGGACTGGGCTGTGCTGCAGGGGGCCTGGAGCTGTGTGGGTGGTCCTTGGCTGGGCCAGAGGGAGAAGGGAGCCACCCTCTCCAGGAGGATGAGAAACTGGAGATCCAGCCTGGGGTCTCTCTCATGATCACTTTTTCCCCTCCAAAATTCAATATAATAATTTGTATTTTTTCTGGTTGATTGATGACATTAGGGGCCTTCGTGAGCTCCTGTTCTGGGCCCAGCTCTGCTCTGAGCTGTTCAGGGTGTTGCCTCGCTGAGCCTAGTGCCGAGTCCACGATGTGGGTGCTATTTTATCCCACTTATAGATGAGTTAAGCCCAAGGTCACACAGCAGGTCACCCACTGCTCACATGCACTGGCTCCTTCGGTCCCCGCCACCTCCAAAGGCCACCGCTGTGAGGCGGCAGCAGCAGGATTCAAACTCAGGCCACCCAGCTCCCTCACCTGTGCTCACGTTCGATGCTGAAAGTTTAGGAGAACCTGAAAAGTGAAACGGAGAAGGCAATGGCACCCCACTCCAGTACTCTTACCTGGAAAATCCCATGGATGGAGGAGCCTGGTGGGCTGCAGTCCATGGGGTTGCTAAGAGTTGGACACGACTGAGCGACTTCACTTTCACTTTTACTTTCATGCATCGGAGAAGGAAATGGCAACCCACTCCAGTGTTCTTGCCTGGAGAATCCCAGGGACGGGGGAGCCTGGTGGGCTTCTGTCTATGGGGTCGCACAGAGTCGGACATGACTGAAGTGACTTAGCAGCAGCAGAGGAGTGAAAAAAGAAAGTAAACCTTGAGTCAGCCCCCCACCCAGGGGTGACTTATGATAACACGCGGTGGTCCCCCTTCCAGCCCTGCTGTGTGGAGGATGTGGGTTACGTATTCCACCCAAAAGGGAGATTAGGAGCGTGTGCTGTTTTTGAAACTCCTCTCTTCAGCGACCAGTTCGATAACACCGTGCTGTGTCATAACACCCTCCTGTGTCACCGTTTCAATGGCTGCATCCTACTCCTTGGGGACTTGCCGTGTTGCTAGACAGTCCCTTGTCTCCAGCTCTACCTTAGTGTAACCAGGACTGCACGGAACATTCTTGGAGCAGGGCCTTGCACTTATTTGCGATTTTTTTTTTTTTTTTGCATTAAGACAAATTCTCGCATATGGCGTTGCTGGGTCAAAGGATGTGCAGAATTCTGAGGGCTGTGGTACTGCAGAATTCTTCCTCCCGGCTTCTAGTTGAGTTCCCCTTTGCAGCATGGACAATCTCTGTTACTTTACATTCTTGCCAACAGATAATACCAGAGAACTGTATCATCATTTAAAAGCATTGTCTCCATTGATAGAAAAAAAGTCACCATCCTTTTTTAACTTTTTTTTTTTTAATTGTGGTAAAAGTCACATAGTATAAAACATACTGTTTAACCATATGGAAACGTTACAGTTGTGCAGCTCTCACCATTATCCAGCTCTGGAATTTTTCACCTTCCTAAACTGAAACTCTGTCCCCATTAAACACTAACCCCCTTCCCCCCACCACCCCACCTCAGTCCCTGGATCTACCAATGTACTTTCTGACTGATTTGATGATTCTAGGTATCTCGTATAAATGGAATCAAATCGTATTTCTCTGCACCTACTGTATATTGAAATGCATTTTTAAGGTTGAGAATATGTGTCCTACAAGCAAATTGTACCTTCTTTTCTGCCCCACCCCCCCCCCATACTATATGGTAGGTTCTCATTAGTTGTCTATTTTATACGTGTGTGAATGCTCAGTCGTGTCCAACTCTTTGCGACCCCATGGACTGTAGCCGGTCAGGCTCCTCTGTCCATGGGATTTTTCCAGGCAAGAATACTGGAGTTGGTTGCCATTTCCTCCTCCAGGGGATCTTCCCTGCCTAGGGATCGAACCCACATCTCCTGTGTGTTGTGCGTCTTCTGTATTGCAGGCAGATTCTTTACTTGCTGAGGCATCGGGGAAGCCCATTTTATCCATAGCAGTGTATATATGTCAATCCCAATCTCCCTTTCCTCTCTTGGTGTCCAGACATTTGTGTCTCTGTTTCTGCTTTGCAAATAGATTCATTTGTACTATTTTTCTATATTCCACATATATGTGTTAATAGACAACATTTGTTTTTCTCTTCCTGACTTAATTCACTCTGTTTGAGTCTCTAGTTCCATCCATGTCTGTAAATGGCACAATTTCATTCCTTTTTATGTGTGCTTAGTCACTCGGTTGTGTCCGACCGTGCGACCCCATGGACTGTAGCCGACCAGCTCCATAGCTCCTCTGTCCATGGGATTCTCCAGGCAAGAATACTGGAGTGGGTAGCCTATCCCCTTTCCAGGGGAACTGCCAAAGCTGGGGGTTGAACCCAGGTCTCATACATTGCAGGTGGATCCTTTCCATTTTATGGCTGAGTAATATTCCATTGTATATATGGCCCACATCTTCTTTATACAGTCCTCTGTTGATGGGAATTTAGGTTGCTTCCATGTCCTGGCTATTGTGAATAGTGTTCTACACACATTGGGAAAATTGGCATGTATCTCTTGGAATTATGGTTTTCTCTGGGTATATGAGAAAGGTACCATCTTTGATTGCTAGGGAGACTAAAGGTTTTTTTTTTTTTTTTCATCTTCCTTGGACACTGGTATTTTTCCTTGTGTAAGTTGCATATTCTTTCTTATTTTTTACTGTATATTTTAAAAACCAAGACTTTCATTTAATGAGGAACCTGCATGTCATCAAAGATGGAGGCAGAGTCTGAGTCATTTATTCTCTGGGGAAAATGCTTTTTTGTTTCTCTAATCCAATCAGATACCGAGACGAAAAGATTCTGGGAAATTAATTTCCAGCATGTGAGACTGACAGGCAGTGTGTGTAAGGATCCCAGCTGAAAAAACGACACTTTAATCCCTGTTGCTCTAAGTTGAGAGGCAACTGGGGTCACAGTGACCAGAGCTGCAATCCCTACCCGCCCTTTCTAAGCCCCGTGACTTGTGAATACTTCTCCGCTATCTGGGCTGTAGAATGAGGATCTCTGCGGTTGCCCTGTGATTCACACAAGCTCTGGGTGGATGTGATGGGCCTGGTGCTATGCCTGACACCTGGGAAGGTGTGGGGGGTGGTTTCCAGATGTTTCTGGTGCCGAGTCAGGCCCTGCTCTTGATGCCATGAGATGTCAGGCAAGTGATGGAAGGATGAAATCCTCGAATAACTGATCTTAAAGTGGCCGGGGTCCCAGCACTGCGGGGGCAGCAGTGTGCTGATTAGATCAGGAGTGATAAAAGCCAGCAGGCCCCTTGGGTGCTCCGAGGCATGGCAGGGATAAGGAAGACTAGTGAAATCCTGCAGCTGAGTGATGGAGTGTGGGAGTTTGCTGCCAGCTGTTCTATCATAATCACTAGTATTTATTGAGCAATAAGGTGAATGCTGCCTTATCCCAACTTTGCAGATGAGGAAACTGAGGCTTAGAGAGGAAGACAACTTAAGTCAGTGCAGCTGGGGAGTGGCCCAGCCAGGACTATACCTTCTTCTCGACAGGGTCTTGGGTGAAGGCTCTTTGAGGTCTGTGCACAGCAAGAGCCTCCCCCACCTGCTTCTCATTCTGTGTGCAGTGCGGGTCAGACCCCATCAGACTGGAGAGACCACGTAGGGCATCATAGGCGTCAACAGGGTCTGATTCAGGGGACACGATGAGTAGGTGGCTTCCACCCAGGGAGGGTTTAGGTTCCATTGTGGCCCCATGGACTCCTGCATGCCAGGCTTCCCTGTCCACTGTTTCTCACAGTTTACTCAAATTCATGTCCATTGAGTCACTGATAGATGCTATCTAACCATCTCCTCCTCTGCCACCCCCTTCTCCTTTTGCCTTCAATCTTTCCCAGCATCAGGGTTTTTCCAGTGAATCGGCTCTTTGCATCTGGTGGCCAAAGTATTGGAGCTTCAGCATCAGTGCTTCCAGTGGATATTCAGGGTTGATTTCCTTTAGGATTGAATGATTTGATCTCCTTGCTGTCCAAGGGGCTCTCACGAGTCTTCTCCAGCACCACAGTTTGAAAGCATCAGTTCTTTGGTGCTCAGCTTTCTTTATGGTCCAGCTGTCACATCTGTACGTGACTACTGGGAAAATCATAGCACAGGTATATTTGCCTGTTGTTTGTGTTTGAAATTGACAAATAGCTTCATGAACTTTAGTTTGTAAAGTACTTTGTACTTTATTTCATAAAGTAAAACTCCGGGGGTTGGTGATGGACAGGGAGGCCTGGTGCTGCAGTCCATGGGGTCGCGAAGAGTCCGACACGACTGAGTGACTGAACTGAACTGAACTTTACTTTGTATTCATGCCTCTGTGTCCCCAGGAGTTGGAGAGACAAGAATGTGTAAAACCCTGATGTCTGTCTTGGAGTCAGTCACAGTCCATTTGTAAAATCCATTTCCCAGAAGAGGATTAGGGTGCCGGTCTTGGGGTGTGACTTTGTCATCACCCAGCTGCTCAGCTGGGGAGGCCATGTGGGGCCAGATATTGCCCCTATGTCGCAGTGATGCTAGGCCAGGCTAGCCAGGGAAGGAGGCAAAAGGGGCTGGGTCGGGAAGCTATGTAGGAGTGGACTGGGGGTGACCAGGGCCGAGGCCCAGGTGGTGGTCTGGGGCTGAGTGGTGGACCTGTAAGACCTTGGGGAGTCCAGGGAGTTTAGGGAGGGGTGGGCTGGGAGAGGGGAAGCACAGCGGGAGCCGAGGGGTGTGGTTTAGGGCCCCTCCCGACCACACCCTCTGTGTCCGGACACCTGGGATGCGCACCTGGAGCCTGTCCTCTGGTACCTGCTTCTTCCCTTGTCCTTACTGTCCCGTCGGCCTGACGCTTCGGGGTCACAGGAGATAGGTGCCCTAAGGACTCTGGGTGACAGTCGAGGGCGCCAGAGGCTGCAGGACACCAGCAACCCCGCGGCCCTGCGTTCTCACGCCGCAACTGGACAGACAGCTGCCTCAGCCGCCCCGGGACCCGCCCTGCAGCTGCTGGGCCACCTGGCCTGGGGGACTGTTGCCTCCGCGGCTTCCAGGGAGTGTTCTCAGAGCCTTTCCGGGGGACACAGTGACCCTTCAGCAATCTGAGCCTGCAATCAAGGAGTGGCTGGAGGGCTGCCCGAGTCCTCCCTGAGCGGACATCCTCCCGTGGCTCCCTATCCCCAGGGAGCTGCGGCCTGCTTGCTGCTCAGACTTGTGCTGCGCTTGCGCTGCTGTGCGGGGGCCCACTTTCCCGAGGAGAGCGGGGCGTGGGCGGGGCGAGGAGAGCGGGGTGGGGCGGGGCGGGGCGGGGCGAGGAGAGCGGGATGAGGCGGGGTGTGGGCGGGGCGAGGAGAGCGGGGTGGGGCGGGAGCGAGGGGCGGGGCTAGAAGGGCGGGGCGCAGCCGGGTGGGCGGGGCTCAGCGGGGTGGGCGAGGCGGGAGGAGTAAGCCGCTTGCCCGAGGTCCCAACCGGTGGGAGGCGGACAGGTTCATCCCTAGGCAGTTTTGGGTGGCTGCGCTTGGCTTGGGGTTTGCCCAGTTCGGACCTGGAGCCTCCTGGGAAGGCTGGCCGGAGGAAGCCGGCGGTTAGCGGACAGGGGGCACACCTCACGCCGCCACCGATCCCCCAGCGCCCACCCGACAAGGTGGCGAAACGGCTCGCGACCCCCTTGTATTTCGGTAGAGTTCAGCCCCCATTTACATGTTTTGGTTTTCCTTCCCAGTCGCCAGCGTCGAGCCTTTCGCAGAGCACAGATGTCTCAGCAAACAAAAATAGATCCACTCCAAGGAGGGCTCTGCGGGGCCGCAGACATTCTCATGCTCTCAGCGAAACCACGGCTCCCTTGCCAAGCGCCCTCTGGGAGGATGTTTGGAAAAAAATGTCAAGGCGTTCATTTTTCTCTCGACCTTTCCGGTTGAAATTGCGGGGCTTTAACACTGGAAGTAAAAGAAGTTATAAATAAAGAGACAGCCAATGGCCAGGCTTGGCCTGCTCTCCCAACTGGCCAGCGACCGGGGTTCTCTGCAGCTGTTACTGAGCACGCTGGGGCCCAAGGTGGCCCCGCCTCTGTAAGAGGAAGCTAATGATGGTTTCCAGATAGCTGAGGGACCCAGAGCAAGGTTTCCACACCCTAGGACAGCAAAGAGAAAAGAGGCCTAAAGAGAGAGGGGGCCCCTGGGGGTGGGCTGCCCCTAGATGGTGGAGAATGCTTGCTCAGTCTGTCCCCGAGTTGGGAAGTGTTGGTTCCTTACCGGCCCCTGGTTCTCTGCTGGTGCTGACCATCTGCAGGAGGAATCTGGGTGGGGCCGAGGGCACCTGCCGGTGATGCGCCCCAGCTGGCTCTGACCGAGTTCAGTCTCCAGCACTCTCCTGCCTGTGGGTCCCAGGCTCCTGGCCAGGGGGCTGGCTGGCCGGCTTCCCTGGGGCCCACACCCTTCCAGGGCAGCCAGGACCTGAGCTGCCTGCTGAAATGAAGGCCACCCACCAAGGCCACAGAGGGGATTTGGCAGTGAGGCCACGGGTGTATCTGCTGGGGAAGATGGTATACACGGCCCCCTCCCCACCCCGGGCTGGGATGGGGTGGCCGGGCTGGAGGCCTGGGCTGGAGGCCGCCTTGTGGGGGGAATTATTTCAGGCAGGGTAATGAGCAGTTCTCTTGTCTTTGTCCTGGAGAATATCCTCCGGCAAGCCTGGTCTCGAACATAGTGTGGAGAGGTTGAGCCTTGGCAGTGCTGGGTTTCACTGCAGTCTGGGTCCTTTGGTGGCACTGACCGTTGTGGGGCCTGAGGGAGCCTGTGTGGAGTATGTACCGCTGGCTCTGGGGCCCACGGAGAGTAGGTTCCATGGGGTCTCTCTCCGGTCAGAGCTGTGCAGTGACTCTTTGCAGGAGTGTTGCTACCCCAGGGACCATCAAAACCAGAAGCCTCGGGGCTGGCAAGACAGCAGCTTCGGGCATGCAGGGAAGAGGCGTCATTTCCACTTTCCAGGTCCTGAATCTGGTTGGCATCTTGTGCAGCGGCTCAGAGTCCCGACTTGACCACAACTTGTGGTCTGAAGATATAAACCCGGGTCTAGATGAGACAAGCAGCCAGTGATGGTTTCATACACTCACTATTTAGTTTTTCACGGGAGACATTTTATTTTGGTTTAAAAATTTGTTTTTAATTTTATGAGTGTAATATGTTCATATTGGAAAATATGGAAATCATCAACCATCTGAAAGAAGCAGCTCTAAAAGAATCCTTTTGTAATCCACCAATAACATCAATTAACATTATGACATATTTCCTTCCAGACCCCTCCTTCTTAAAGTATTTTTAAACATAATTGAAATTGTGTTTTATGTACAGTTTTACAGCCTGTACTAGTCAGCTTTGAAAGAGGCTCATCTGCATTTTCAATATGGGCCGCAGGGAGAAGACCAGATTGCCGAAGTTTAGCTGAAGCTGGGGAAGGAGGAAGTCCAAAAATATCCTGCTCGTTGGCTTTGCACAAGGAACACATGGCCTCGCGTTTTCCTTCTAGTAAAATAAAGGCCCAAGTAGCCACGCGAGTGACCCTGACTCCAACTGAAGGGCGCTTGGTGATTATGGTCACAGTACAGGCTCTGCTCTCAGTCAAGACCAAGGACAGGGAAGGGCCTGTCATGCAGTGGGGGCTGCTGAGCCCAGCACCCTCCTGAGGAGCCCCTCGAGAGCTCTCCAGGGTCTTCTGCAAAGCAGACACTTGACAGGGAGCTGAGGGGTCTTCTGTCAGACACCAGCCGCTGCTTCTCCCAAGACCCACCCTGGTTACAAGAAGCAAAAAAATATGAACTCAACCATGAAAAGCACTTGGAGAGACTTCTGCTTTGGACAAGATGAAGCTGAAATCCTTTCTCTATTCCTTCTGCTCAGTGCAACTAAACCCTGGACAGTAGCTATGAAACACAATGAGAAGACTCTGAAAGGTGAAGAGAAGAGGGCAGGCGTGCCAGGGACCTCTGGAGCCGTGGAGTGACACAGTGGTCATTTCCCTGGGTTTTCTTTTTGTCTGGTGGATCCCAGACTTGGAGCTGAAGAAGCCAGCAGCCTGGAAACGCCAAGGGGCACAGACAAAAAGCCCCCACAGAAGCCTGTCCTTCTAGGCAGCCCAGCGAGACAGGAACTTGTAGTCGATAACCACTCTGCGCCAGCCAAATGCCACAGAGTAAACTGGTCTGTTCCCTCTCATGCCGGCGAGGACCCAGCGACGAGCCTACACTCCCACCTTCTTGAGGCTGTCATGAACCTCTTACCCCTGGGCTGGTGGGTGTCATAGGAGGCCAAGTAGATAGGGAGCCAGGAGGTGGGTGATAAAGAGGGCTCCTCAGCTGGGGTGTCCCTGGGGACGACGTGGAGATTCTGTGATTCTACCCTCAACAGCAGTAATAAGGCAACTCCCACCCGACATAGTCCATGCAGTCGATGGAGGCCCCACGGGAAGCAATTTTGATTCTACCCCCAACAGCAGTAATAAGGTGACTCCCACCCAATACTCGCCATGTGGTCGATGGAAGCCCCATGGAAAGCAATTGTGAGGCATTCCTGTTCCTCCCAGCCAGGGTGGAACTCCCCTTGCCTCCGACCGGCAGTGATCAGCACCCCTCCTGCACCTCAGTGTCCACAGAGACCAAGTCGGGAACCTGGACTTCTGCCCCATCTGGCAGTAACACAGCAGCTCTACCTACTTCATCTGCTGGAGTCGTGTTCCCAAAGAAGTCAGCTAAAAAGAGAAGGTTTACATGAGATCCAGAGTCTCGTACCCCACATGTCCACAATTGCAATACAAAATCACTTGTCGTACCCAGAACCAGGAAAATCTCAACTTGAATGAGAAAAGTCAATGGACAAACACCAGCAATGAGATGACACAGATGTTAGGACAAAAGTTGTTAAAACAGCTACTTTGAAAATGCTTCAACAAGCACATCTGCAAACAAGTGACAAAGTAGTAGAGCTCAACAAAGACATAGGCTCAGCAAAGAAACAGAAGACAGAAAAAAGAACCAAAGAAGATTTTAGAACTGAAAACTACAGTAGCCAAAATTAAAAACTCATTGGATGGGCTTGTTTGCTCCTTGAGGGGGAACAATGGAAACAATCTGAGAACATGTGGAGAGAAATAGAGGTAACCCAAAGAGAAAAAAACAGATGGAAAAAAAGTGAACAGACATTTCACCAAGTAGCAAATAAACTCAAAAAAGATGTTCAACATGACTAGTCATTAGGGAAATGCAAAAACCACCACCAGCTATCACTACATACCTCTCAGAATGGCTAAAATTAAAAATAATGACAACAGCTAATGCTGATGCGGATGCTGAGAGTCTGATCACTCAGACATGGCTGGTGGCACTATAAAGTGGTGCAACCAATTGGGAAAATAGTTCGGCAGGTTTTTAAACATCTAAACGTGTAACTATCAGAACCTTCCTGGCAGCCCAGTGGTTAGGACTCCGTGCTTTCACTGCCAAGGCTGCAGCTTCAGTCCCTAACTGGGGAACTGAGACCCTGCAGGCCGCACAGCATGGCCAAAAGTAAATAAGCATGCAGCTGTCATCTGATTTGGCAGTGGCACTCCTGGGCATTTATTACAGAGAAATGAAAACATATTCACACAAAAACCTGTCCGTGAACGTTCACAGCAGTTTTTCTCCAAGTCCCAAACTAGAAACAACTCAGATGCTCATCAGTGGGTGAACAATTTAACTACATATCCGTTGCATAGAATACTACTCAGCAAGGAAAAGAAACTGTTGATACAGTGAATAATCCTGTCCCGGAAGATTCTGTGCTATCTCATCACTTGTATATAGCATTATTAAAATAGTCAGTCAGGCCTCTCTGTCCATGGGATTTTCCTGGCCAGAATACTACAGTGGGTTGCCATTCCCTCATCCAGGAGATCTTCCTGACCCAGGAATCAAACCCACGTCTCTTGCATCTCCTGCATTGGCAGGTGGATTCTTTACCACTAGCACCACTTGGGAAGCCCCAGGAAGTTTATAGTGATGTAAAACAGATTAGTGGTTGCCAGGGATTGAGACGTGCATTGGGTAGGAGGGAGGTGGGTGTGGTCATAAAGGGCAACATGAGGGATCATGATGGTCATGGAAATCCTCTGTGTTTTGACTGTAAGAATGTCAATATTTTGGTTTTGATATTATCCTGTAGTTTTTGCAAGGTGTTTTTATTGGGAGAAACCACATGTGAATCTATAGTTATCTCAGGATAAAAGTTTACTGCGAAAACAACGAAATGGTGTCTGTGCGGAGAACCCCTTTGTATGTAACAACCCAGAAAAATGCCTATGATATAATCTGATAGGAGCTGATGACAAAACTTTCTTGTTTCAGAGTGATGACAGTTCTGGAGTAGGCATGCTTGTTGGGGGAATGAGACTGGAAGGCCACGTCCCCACATACTCATGGTGGTTTGAGTTAGAGAATTGAAATCAACCTGTTATCTCCCTGTCTGTCTGAACAGTGGTCTCCTTTGGTCCTTCCGGGCTCCCTAGTGGGAGATGGATGAGGAAGGGGGTGGTTGCAATGTAGGGTGCTGAGTCTGGGGTGGGTATGTGCATTCTTCTTGGAGTTATGGGTAATGTTTTCTTCTTATCTCTGAGTTCCAAATGTGATATGGCTACATGAACTTTTTATGATGGAAGAGGTTATATATTAAAAAAGGAAATGCACGAGCAAAAGCAAAGTGTTCTCAGGGAGCGGGTAGTGCGCACTGGGTTATTGAACACTGGGTTATCTGACAACAGCTCTGAGTTCCAGGGACGGGAGATGGGGTGAGGGGTTGGGGGCGGGAGGGTGGGCTTTGCTCTGAGCCCTTTACTGCTCCGGCTTCCCCTGCACCTGCCTGATACAGGCGCATCCCAGAATCACACGGCTGCTGGTGGGCCTCACGGACCAGACACACCTGTTCTCCCACAAAGCCATAAAGCCAGAAGGCAGTCTCCAGGCAGCAGGGCGGCAGGAACCGTCCCAGGAACCCACGTCTCGGTTTGGTGGTGATGTCCTCCCCGAAACATGTCCCCTGCGGGTTCTGTGATAGTGTGACTTTATAGTAAGAAATGTATGTTTGGTCTTCATCTGTTTCTGGCACAGAGCCCCTCAGAACCTTTGGAATTTCCTAAGTGATAAAAGCGCCAGAAGTATCTCATGTGCATGACAAACCCCTTTCAGCAGGCTGCTGAGTTTATGTTAATGAGGTGACTTTTGGAAAGTCCCTGAGATGGGACTAGTTGCCAGGGGAACCCACCCAGTGGTTAGAGGGTTGGCACTTTCATTTCCCCACAACACCCCAGCGGAGGGGAGAGGTACTGGGGGTTGAGGTCAAGTCACCGACTGCCAATGACTTAGTCAATCGTGGCTGCATGATGAAGACTCCATAGAAACCCAGAAGGATGGGCTTCTGGAAGCTTCTGAGCAGGTAGAGGTGCTGGGAGAGTCCTACCTTGCTTTGTATCCTTTATAATGTCCTTTAAAATAAACTCACACACGTGGGTAAATGTTTTTCTGAGTTCTGAGAGCTGCTCTCCTAGCAAATGAATTGACCCAGAGGAGGGGATCGTGGGGACCTCTGATTTATAGCAGGTATATCAGAAGCACGGCGGCTCTTGGACCTCGGCCTCTGAAGTTGGGTGGGGAACAGGCCTGAGCCCTTGACGCTCTCTCCAGGTGGACAGTGAGAGAACTGACTTGGACTGTAGGGCCTCCAGCTGGTGGGGGAGAATTTCTTGGCATCGGACGCTCCGTACCTTCTTCACACACTCTCTGCTCAGATGAGGGCTTCGGTGGCTCAGACGGTAAAGCATCTGTCTGCAGTGTGGGAGACCCAGGTTCAATCCCTGGGTTGGGAAGATCCCCTGGAGAAGGAAACGGCAGCCCACTCCAGTACCCTTGCCTGGAAAATCCCATGGATGGAGGAACCTGGTAGGCTACACAGTCCATGGGGTCACAGAGAGTCAGACACGACTGAGCGGCTTTGCTTTTTTCACTTTCTGCCCAGATGTGCACAAACCGCACCCTAGGTGACAGGCGAGGCCCACCTGAGATGCTCGAGGCTCCCCTGGAGCCTTCCAGCAGCATTCTGCAGCACTGAGAGGCAAGTGTGAGAGAAGAGGGCATTTTTCCTCCCTTGGAAATAATTTTTGGTTGAGGCAGAGGGTTTTGTTGGTTTGTCCTTGGACCTCGGGTAGGAAGTAAGGTCTAGTCTCTGCCGCATCCTTTACTGAAGTCGGTGAAGAACACAGATGCCGCTGGCTCACCATGCAGGTCACCGTCCCTAAGAAGTCACTTACAGGTCTTTGCTGAAGTGCATTTAGATAAGGAGTGATGGTTTAGTCTCGGGGGAGCAGGACCTGTTGAGCTGGGTTTCCAGGTTTTGCACCTCTTTCTAAAAATATTTTTAAATCGAGAGCCACCCACTGAGTCTCCTTTTGACCCGGTATCCTTAGGAGCACCGTCGTGAGGGGCCCAGTGCTCCAAGGCCTGACCCAGAAGTGAGGCAGCCCCTTGCCTTGCGTCCATCCAAGGACTGCAAGGCCTTGTCTGGTGTCTGTTCTCAGCACATCTGGTTCTGTCAGGCAGGGAGGAAGCCCAGCTCCCACTGTCTCAGCGTGCGGCCACAGGCCTGGGGGTATCTGGCCTTGCTCAAGGTCACCGGGCAGCAGCTGAAGAGGTTGGCAAACAGAGCCAGACCGTGGCCGCCAGCTCCCTGCTCCAGCCCAGGGATCGGGTTACAGCGGGTCCAGCCGGTTTGGAAGACCACTGCTGCCCCTCTGCGTTTGTGCGTGGTGGAGAAAATTGGGCTTTGCGCCTTCAGAAACCTGACCAAGCAAAGGCATCGGGGGGTGAGAACCCCTGCTGTCCTCAGAGGGCCTCTAGGCATTGGGCTCCGTGTGGCCTGCTCCGCCCCTGGGTTGTCTGCAGAGCCAGGCTTGGCCGCTGTGCCCTGTTTGTTGTGGGCAGTCGCCATGCCACGCTCAGCAGGGGAGGCCCCCAGACAGGTGTTTTCCCAGCCCGCCTGGCCTGGGGAGCGGGGTGGCACCTTCTCCAGTGTCTCTTAGGGGCCGATCCTGGACACGGGACACTCGTCGTATCATATCCCCTTCGCATGCCTGGCTGCCTTCCTGCTAACCCAGAGTCTGGTTAGCATCACTGGGTCCCCAGGACACCACTCTCGGAAGGGCCGTCCTTGCCCCTCCGGGGACACTCTGCTGCTTGTCCCCTGGGGAGGGGCAGTAAGCTGAGAGACCTTGGGTACCGGCCACTGCTTTGGGGCCGCATTCCTCCAGATTTCCCAAAACTGACACTAAGCCCTTTGGGGCAGGTGCCGAGAGTTAACTGTAGCTTAAGCCTTTGAAGTGCTGGGCCCCCCGGGACCCAGCTTGTGAGAGTCTGTCGTGCACGACCTTCTCAGCCGCAGTCAGCCGTGACACGTCGGTAGCTTGAATTAACCAGGGTGGAGGTATTGACAATCGGCAACACTACAAACCAGGATTTATCCCTTTACCCCCGCACCTGGAGCCCGTTACCCAGCCCACCTCTATCTTTTGGGGTCCTCTGTGCAGAGTTTGTGGGATCCCAGCAGAATCACAACCAGGTCACCATGAGGCTGTTGGGGGTGAGGGGTGGATGGTCAGCTGAGCTGTTCACCTCAGCCATGGATTGCAAAGGTCTGAGGGTCAGCAGCGGTGTCTGGGGGACAATTTGTTCATCTTGGCCCCCCAGCCCTTTCCAGTGGATCCCCGGGGCAGCCTCACTTTGCCTGAAGCAGTGCCGACCTCAGCTACTGCTACCAGCCCTACTCCAGTTCTCAGAGTGAGGGCGCCCAGGCCACACTCTTATCCGGCAGATGAACTGACAAGGGGAGGGGGACGGAAAAGGGGAGTTCCCTGAGACCCCCGGAAGCTCAGAGCTGGGACTCCAGCCCTGGTCTCAGGGTCCCAGAGAGTGTGGACCCTGCACCTCCACCCTCTGGACACCCCAGCCCTTTGTCACAGTCTCTGATGGGGCTAAATGTTCTTGGGTCTGTCCCCACAGTGGGCTGGGTCCTGCCTGGGTCAGCTCTGTGTCCAGAGGCCTGGGCAGAACCGGACATGATACATGTTCTTTAAATGAGAGCCAGCGCACACAGCAGGGAGTGAGCCCATGCTTGTGGGTGACCAGAGGCACCGGTGGGTTCAGATCCCAGCCCAGACACTTGCTGTCCCCTCGGCCTTGGTCTCCTCCACTCGTGAATGGGCATAAATGATAAAATGGAAAGCACAAGTACCGCCTGGCTCCTCACAGCGCTTTAGTATGTGGCAACTAGAATTACTGCTACTAATGAGAAGGTCCTTTATGGGCTCCTCTGTGGGCAGTTTGACTCCTTTAACGTCCCCAGATGACCACAAAGCAGCACTCTGGCTGACCTAGGACGGTACTGTTGGTTAACATCCCAGATCAGCCTCAGGTGACCACTCGCCTTACCAGCTGTGGACTGTAGCCTCCTGTGGTTGAAGGCGCGTCCTTCTCCTGGGTTGGATGTCTGTGTGCACGCCCACACACATGTGTGCATAGATAACCGTGCACACACACACATTCACTCAGGCACTACATAGTCACGTGTGCACACCAGGACAAGCACACACATCACCGCATGTGTGGACACTCATACACACCAGCACACACTTGTGTACACACGCGTGCACGCGCACACACACGGCCGCTCCCTATGATCCACTGTAACACGTGGTTTCAGTAGCTATATAACCTTCTGTTGAGCTGAGTTCAGTCGCTCAGTCGTGTCCGACTCTTTGTGACCCCATGGACTGCAGCACGCCAGGCTTCCCTGTCCATCACCAACTCCTGGAGTTTGCTCAAACTCATGTCCATCGAATTGGTATGCCATCCAGACATCTCATCCTCTGTCGTCCCCTTCTCCTCCCACCTTCAATCTTTCCCAGCATCAGGGTCTTCTCAAATGAGTCAGCTCTTCGCATCAGGTGGCCAAAGTATTGGAGTTTCAACTTCAGCATCAGTCCTTCCAATGAATATTCAGGACTGATTTCCTTCAGGATGGACTGGTTGGATCTTCTTGCAGTCCAAGGGACTCTCAAGAGTGTTCTCCAACACCACAATTCAAAAGCATCAATTCTTCTGTGCTCAGCTTTCTTTTTCTTTGTAGTCCAACTCTCACATCCATACATGACTACTGGAAAAACCATAGCCTTGACTAGACAGACCTTTGTTGACAAAGTAATGTCTCTGCTTTTTACTATGCTGTCTAGGTAATGCTCTGTGGGTCTTCCTAAAATTTCCTTAACTTCATTGAAAATAACAAAAGGGTGTGTATTATAAACACACAGCTTGATATATATTCACAGAGGGAAATATATCCAGTAAACATTCCCCCACACCCAGGTCAAGAATCAGGATGTTTCCCGGCCCCAGAAGCCCCCACGTGCCTTCTCCTGTCCCCTCCCCCATCGCTGGGACGACCCCTCTCCAGACTCCCACGTCTTTACTTTATGAGATGGAGCCGCGCAGCGAGCGCTCCCTCGTGTCCCGGCTTCTTCTGCTTGGCACTAACTTTGTGAGATCCTCCTGTGACAGTGTGTAGGCTGCATCGCCTGCTGATTGTAGTAGTTTCTGCTGTTTTTTCCCATTGCAATGATGCGGGCACTAGGGGCTGTTAGCAACCGGAATGGGGTGCTGGAACATTGCTACGTGTCGTGTGCACCCGTGAGACGTATTTCTGCTGGGTGTGTGCTTGGCACTGGGAGCCCCGTGTCTGACACTCTTCATGATCATAGGCAGGTGAGGGGGACATACGTGCCAGGTGAGAGTCAGGGTTTCTAGTGCACGCGGGAACGTGGAGCTCAAGGCAGCCTGTGAACACAGCTGGAGCACGCATGTAGCGTATGTGAGAACTGAACTCCTTCTCACACGTGAATATACCATCTGTTATTTATCCATTCGTCAAGTAATGGACACTGGAGTTGTTTCTGCTTTTCAGCTATTGTGAGTAGTGCTGCTCTGAAATTCCACGTGTAAGTGTTTGGTAAACATGTGTTTTCTGTTGTCTTGGATACAACCTACCTAACCCATGGAATTTCTGGGTCAAATGATTGACCCCCATGTCAGTTTGAGGAATAAGCAGCCACTTTTAGAGACTGGGTAAGCATACGTCAAAGAGATTAAGTGCATTCACTTCCATTCAAGAAACTTAATAAATAACATGGCAAACGTGAACGTTTAGATCCTTGGCCCAAACATCCCCTGAATGTCCCCATGTACCCAGAAGGAAGACCTTGGAAGGTAAGGGGGCCATTGCGGCATTGATGGTAATACAGTCCAGCTCATCAGGGAGATCAAAGAACTTATAATGAATGCAAGTGTTTTCATGGTTTTTCTGTTGAGTTCACTCCTTGAACCAGCTCTCATGGGGTGGGCATTCGGGAGCCATCAGAGTGCTGGAGAGGCAAAGTGTTTGCCACGTGAGCTCGCGTGCTAGCAGGGGAGGGTGGGCGATGGAGCACGTAACCAGGCAGGTCATATTCTATGTGAACCACAAGCAGGGTGCCGGGGAGTGGGGTGCTGGGCACCAGGGGTGCAGCAGTTGAGGGGGTCAGAGGGATCGGGGCTTCTGCTTTTATTCTGCCGGGTGGCCCGTTTCAGGGTGTGCACAGAGGACCCGGGCTGACCTCATGCTTGGAAGGGGTCCCTCTGGCTGCTGGGTTGAGAGATGACAGGAGAGGGGAGGGCAAAAGCAGCAAGACCCCTTAGGCGGCCTCTGCAGGAGGTCCACGGAGAGGTGGTGGCCGAAGGTACCCAGTAGTAGACGCCCACTGTTAAGGGAATACTCTGTTCCAGTAACGTGGACGCACGGCCCCTGGATGCCGCCTCATCGCCGTGCTGCGGGAAGTAATTGCCACTGTTGCAGTTTGACATGGGCCCCTGGGGCTCTTATGTGTATATAAACACATACTTTTTTTTTTTTTTAACTTTAATGGGATTATACCCCAAGTATAAAGTTCAGTAATCTTGCTTTCCCCCTTAATATGCCCTGGGTGTCTGCTCAGTGTGTACGGAGCCACCTTCTCTCTTGCAGCTGCCAGGCAAGTATGACACAGTCGTGCTGTTATATGACTAATAATTCCCAGAGTCACGGACACGGCTGTTTCTATGTTTTCACTGCTTTGAACAGTCTTGCCATGAAAGTTCTGGGTTGAAGGGTGAGAGGGACGATGCGTAGGGACCGGGGTGAGGGGGTGATGGGAGGTAAGCCAAGCGGGCTTGGGTCGAGATGTGGAGGGTGACCCCGCCGGCCTGTCGTCTTGGAGAATGAAGGACGGATTCCCAGGTTTTGCCGGCTGAGGCCACGCTCTCCCCTCAGCCCTCAGCACTCAGTCATTACCAGGGCTCCTTCTCGGCCTGCTCTCTCTCCTATCTAGAGACGCTGCAGGCGGCAGGGTGGCCTGACTGAAGCCACCCGCTCTCCTCCGGTCTCCCCGTAGGTGACTACTGGCCTGGGCCTGTGGCCGCAAACCCCACCGGGGATGCTTCTTTAACCTCGGCCTACAGCCAACCCTCCCGAGCTCTGGCGTCAGTAACCTTGTGACCTCTGGCCCTTGCCCATCAGTAGACATCTCCAGCCTGGCAGGTTCCAAACAGAGAGCCCTTTGGAAGTTTAAGCAGCAACAGACTATTTACATAGCCTTGAACTACCCCTCTCTGAATATTTAGCAGTTTTAGAAGGGAAAATGGGGACTTTACAGTGGACCCCAGTAGACTCAACTTAGCCAAATCATCAGGGCGGTCGTCACCTGCAGTGAGATGGCACGTACCCCTGATGCGGAGCTGAGAATGGAACCACAGCCCTGGGCGCCCTTCCCCGTAAACACGGGAAAACTCAGACATACCACAGTGAGCAGGGAGCCAAAAGCCAAGACGAACAGACCCGATGCACAAATGTTCATAGCGCTGTTTTCACAGTGGCAGAAAGGCGGAAACAACCCACACGTCCCCCAGCCAGTGAATGGAGAAACGAAGTGTGGTCTTTCTTTGCGATGGAATATTATTCAGCCGCAGAAAGGAATGAGTTCCTGACACACTTTACAACGTAAGTGGACCTTAAAGACTACGCTCAGTGAAATAAGCAGACCAAACGGACGACTTACTGTACGTTTCCACTTGTGTGAAATATCCGGAGGAGGCAAACTCGCAGAGGCAGGAAGTCAAGTGGTGGTTGCCGGGGCTGAGTTACTGCGTGGTGGGGACAGAGGACCTGTTTGGGGTACTGGTTTCTGTTTCTGTAAGCCTGTTGGAGCTTGATAGTGATCATGGTTGCACAGCACTGTGAATGTCATGAATGCCACTGGATTGGACCGTTAAAAAAACAGTAGCAAGTTCTATGTTCTATATGTTTTACTGCAATTTAGAAAAATCAGTTATGCAGTACACCAAAACCCATTGACTTCTGCACTTTCGATAAGTGAATGGTATGGCACGTGAATAGGCTGCTCAGTCATGTCTGACTCTTTGCAACCCCCATGGACTGTATCCCGCCAGGCTCCTCTGTCCATGGCATTCTCCAGGCAAGAATACTGGAGTGGGTTGCCATTTCCTTCTCCAGGGGATCTTCCGGATCAAGGGATCAAACCCGTGTCTCCTGCGTCTCCTGCGTTAGCAGGCAGACTGTTTACCACTGGGCTGCCTGGGAGGCCTGTTAAAAAACAAATTGAGTGACATGCCACAAAATGGTCCCAGTTCTCCCAGGGACGTGCTGCGTGGGCCCCTCCCTTCCCCTGCTCAGACACCACGTGTTAGTCTGCTCAGGCCACACAGACCAGGGCGCTTACGCAACAGACACGTGTCTTCTTGTACTTCTGGAGGCTGGAAGGCCAAGGTTAAGGCGTTGGCCTCTGTGGGAAAAATGATTCAGAAGGTGCCGGCTCTCGCGTCCATCCTTCCCCTGCGTCCCTGATCCGCTTTGTCCACTCCTCTTCCTGCACCAGCTTCCCCTAGACCCGCTGCCAGCATGTCACCTGCTGTGTGTGTGTGAGGGGGGGTCAGGGACAGAGCTGGGCTTCTTCGTCCACACTCCGGCCTCCAAAACCGTCATGTGCGTGGATGAGGGAGTACAGTTCTCCCAAAAGGAGTAAGTGTTCCATCCTGTTGATGCCGTGGGCCTGTGAGCAGAAGCCATGACCCATCTGGATGGCAGGGCCCTGGGCAGAACCAGGACTCCAGGTGACCTTCTGGCCCACGGACAGGCTCACAGCCCTTGGGTGTCTGCTGCAACACTCAGCCGTCAGCGGTTCGCAAAGCAGAGGTCTGAGCCAAAGGGAAACGTGGCTCCCAACTGCCCGTCACTTGCACTTTGTCCACAGGGCTCAGTCCTGGTGTTCTCAATCGCTTTGTTCTCCGGACACCCGGGGTTTTGATTATGAGCTGCTGAGGATGACTTCATGTGGAGATTTTATCGCCTAATAGAGTGCACACGTATTTTAGAAAAACAAACCTCGCGGGACAAAAGTAAAACTACAGCTTTCCCAGAAATATGTTTAAAGAAGAAAAAAAAAAAAACAACGTTAAGAACCCAGTAGGATGTAAAGTGCTGGTGTGAAGTGTGAGGCAGCAGGAGGATGCTTGGGCCGAGGTGGCGAGCCAACCCCCTCCACAGCCTGCCCCCAGGCCTGCCTGGAACGTGGGCACAGGGGTCTCCCAGGAACCCCCTTCTTCCTCCCTGAGTGAGCAGGGCTGGAGGACCAGGGAGAGCCTCTGCAGGGGGAGGCACCAGTGCAAGGCCTGTTCCAGATGGGGCACCCTAGGTAGTGTCTGTGCTGTCCAGGGGGAGCCTGCCGCCCACCCTCCTTGCACAGCCGACGATCCCCCAGGCCCTGCCTCCCACCCGCGCCCCATCTGGCCTGTGCCCCAGGTGAGCTGCTGAACGCCAGCCCAAGGCCGAGCCTCCATCTGCCAGTGTCCAGGGGACTGTGTATCATCCTGCGCCCTCGGGTGCGTGTCCACCCGCCCAGCAGCCTCTAAAGGAGACAGAGCAGGCGCTGTTGTTGCGCGTCACGCCTGGGAAATGGAGTAAGAATGACAGTGCCCTCTGCGTGCTTACTGTTGGAGGGCTGATGCTGACTCTGTGTTGTGCCCTCTGTGTGCTTACTGTTGGAGGCCTGATGCTGACTCTGTGTTGCTCCCGGGAAGTTGGTAGCATTATCACCCCTGCTTTACAGCGGGGTGATACACACATGGCCACGCATACACATGTACACACCGGCACCCATGCCTCCACACACAGGTGCCCACATACAGGCATGCACATGCACACACCCACACACAGGTACACCCTGCAATGCACACATGCCCACACGCCTCCACACACACATACTCACGCCCATACACATTCACATACATGCACCTGCATATGTGCCCACACGCCTCCACACACATGCGCACAGGTGCCCCCGCATGCAGGCACGCACATGCACACAGCCACACATGTACATACCCTGCAATTCACACATGCCTCCACACACATGCACACACATGCCCCCCACATACACATGCACACATACCCACACACATATACATCCCCACATGCACACATGCACACACACCTCTGTACACATGCACACACATGCCTATACACACACACATATCTGCACACATGCCCGCACACATGTATACACCCCACGTGCACACATGCCCACATGCCTCCACACACATGTACACAGGTGCCCCACATACAGGCACACACACATGCACACACATACCCCACACACATACACATGCACACATACCCACACACATATACATCCCCACATGCACACATGCACACACATGCCTACACACACACACACATCTGCACACATGCCCACACACATGTATACACCCCACATGCCTCCACATACATGCACACAGGTGCCCCACATACAGGCACACACACATGTGCACACACAAATGCACACACATGCCCCCACCCACACATACACTTGCACACATGCCCACACATATGTATACACCCCCACATACACACATGCCCACACACCTCCATATACATGCGCATACATGCCCCCACATGCACCTGCACACATGCCCACATACATGTATGTGCCCTCACACGTTGCACTCTTACCCACACACATGGACTCGCCTTCACTCCTGTCCATCTTCTCAGCCATCAGCTCTTCCTCTCCCATGGTGCCCTCAGGCTGTGAGTAACCACTCTAGCTCCCATGATCACCCATTCATGTGTGTCTCCCCCCAAGGCCTGAGCTCCGGAGATGAGGCCATGCCCTCATGGTCCCCGAGCCCCCCAGCACCAGTCCAGCTGGGGAAGTGGCCGACCGAGTGACAGTGCCTCAGGAGTCAGTGGATCAGGCTGCTCGTCTCTGCCCCGGTGCTGTTGCTGGACGGAGCCTGCCCTGGGTGCCCGTGTTGGGGCAGCTGAGGGGCCTGGAGGCCTTACTCCAGCAGCCCTCGCCCGGCCCCCCGGCCCCAGGCCTCCGAGCAGGAGCTGATTGACAGACACACCAGGCTACTCTACCTCCCACGGCCTTGTGTCCAGGATCATTGCTCTTCCAGGTCCCCCTGGACGTGCTACCCCCAGGAAGCCTCTGCAGACCACTCCCCATCGCCCTCTGCCTGGTTGCTGGGGCACATCTCCACATGAGGCTCCTGGCTGCAGGGGGCCAAGGGCCTCACCCATGTCCTGCCAGGCCCTCTCCCAATGGGCGAGCCGAAGGCATGGCCTGGGGTTCCGGGGGCTGAGGAGTTGGCAGGACGGTGTCAAACCCGCACCTGGCAGGGGTGAGGAGGGAACGTGGTCAGGAAGGACATTCCTGTGTCCTGCTTGTGAACTGTGTCCAGGTGCCGAGCGGGCACAGGCCCCAGTGGACCCAGACACGGCCACTGGTCACGGGTAGCTCACGCTTTGCTGTGTGTGAAAGTGCAGGTCTGAGTAGCGCCTAGAGAGCTGGGCCCCTGCCCACCGCCCCACTGCCCCCGCCGCCCACTCCGTCGGGCAGCCTGGCCGACAGGGCCACCCACTCCTGGCTCACACACTTAGGTTTTGGCCTTTGGAAAAAAGAGTTCTTTGCATCACTTATTTTCAGTCCCACCCATGTCTGGCTGCTCTGAGGCCCCAACAGGGGCCAGAGGGATTTCTAGGAAAGGGGATCACGTGGAAAAGGAGCCGTGGGCAAGTCATCTGGGCCAAGCTGGACCGCTTTAGGCTAACACGGCCCCAGCACATCTCCCCAAGTGTCCCGACTGTCAGGCAGGTCTCCCCCGGGGGCCTGAAGTAAGGAGACAGGTGTGGTGACTGGCAGAGAAGGCAGGGTAGCCTGCATCTCCTCACCCAGGCTGGACCACAGAACTCTTCTTTCCAGGAGCATCTCTCGCACCGGAGTGTGGGGTGCCCTCTGCCTTCCCGCGCTAGGCAGCCCACTGCCACTGTGGAGCTGGCAAGCATGATCCCCCCCACCTCTTGATGGAAAGAATCAGCCAGTGGAAAGCTACAAGAACCCCCAGCACCGAGCTCCTAACAGTTCCCCTCAACTGTGTTCACACAGCGTGGCACCGGTGGGGAAAGTCGCACATAGGACGTATTTACTTAGAGGCCCGGCCAGCCTCTGGAAATGAGCGTTGCAGAGTTGGCCAGGAAAGGCTGGAGTTACGTGGGAGCCTTTCAATGTATGGCTGTCCCACAATTCGTATTCCAGGCTCCTGTTGATGGACGTGCAGATGGTTTCCAGTGTTTTTCACGATTATAAATCACGCTGTGGCGAGCCGTGTTGGCGCGCCTCCTGTGGAAATGGGCTAGGCTTTCTTCAGAACAGTCTCCCCCGCCCTGCATTTGCAGGGTAGTAAGCATCGCCTTGGAGAGCTTGTTAAATATACATATTACCAGGTCTGTCCCTTGGCGGGTCTGAGTTTTTTAAGGCCCAGGAATCTTTTCTTTCTTTCAGCCGGACTTCAGTGATTCCTGTTATCAGGGCAGTTTAGTCCCAAAGCAGAACTGACTCGGAGCATGGGCCACAGTTACTAATTAGATATACCGATCCCCCCAAAGGGGTGTGCCCAATTCCGCGCCCTCCCGCAGTGGAAAAGAACCCCGTTTCTCCACGTTCTTGCCAATTCTCCATACTGTGAGGTTCTGTTTTGTTTTTTTAGAAAAACTTTTCCAACTCGAGGAGGGTGTAGTAATACCTTATTTTAATGTAATTTGCGTTCCCTGTCCATTGGTGTGGTTGAGCACTTTTTCAATGTTTAATGACCATTCAAGTTCCCTTTCTGTGAATTACCCATTCATGCCCTTCGTGTGCTTCGCCGTGGAATGCTTGTCTTTTTAAAAATCAGTTTGTAATCATCTTTCGCGTGTTCTGCTCCTCTGTCAGTTATCTGTATTGCAGACACTGATGTCTAGTTTGTTTTGTCTTTTCCCCTTGCTTATGGTGTCTTGTTGAACAAGTATGGAATGGAATTATAATCGGATTTCTTAATCGGAGCCGTTTTCATTTTGTTATGGTTTGTGCATTTTGTATCTTGTGTAAGACATCCTCCCATTCCCAGTCAGAAAACCGGTCTTCTACATTTTTCTCCAGAGGTTTTTTAAAGTTTTGTTTTGCATGTTTAGATTCTAAATATGCTTGAATTGGCCATGTATGCCGTGTGAGGTGGGAGATTTCGCTTTATTTTCTATGTGGACAGCCAGCTGTTCCAGAACCTTCTTTTAATAGGCCACTCTTTCCCCGGTGACCTGTAATGCCACGTCTGTCCCATGTCAGCTTTCCGTATTTGCTTTCATCATTCTCTTTGAATGTGGTTTTTGGTGTTGTGGTTGTCTTTTCTTTCCTTTAGGCTATATCACATGGCTTGTGGGATACAGACCCTGCACTGTTCTGCACTGAGAGCACAGAGTCTCAAACACTGGACCGCCAAGGACGTCCCCTATATAGGGCTTTTAAAAGACAGCTGTACTGAGAGACTTCCCTGACGGTCCAGTGGTTACGACTCCAAGCTTCTACTGCAGGGGGCACAGGGTTCGATACCTGGCTGGGAAACTAAGATCCCACAAGTTGTGTGATGTGGCTAAAAAAATTTTTTAAATAAAAATAAAAACAGCTATATTGAGATATAATCCACAACCATGCAACTCGCCCATTTAAAATGTACAATGCAGTGATGTTAGTATATTCACACACCAGCATCATCAATTTGAGAGCATTTGCGTATTCTCTGAAAGAGACCATGTACTACTCTCACCATTAGCTGTGTGCATGCTCAGTCGCTCAGCTGTGTCCAACTCCTTGTGACTCCATGGACAGCCAAGCTCCTCTGTGCATGGGATTCTCCAGGCAAGAATACTGGAGTGGGTAGCCATTTATTTCTCCAGGGGTCTTTCCTGACCCAGGGATCAAACCCACATCTCCTGCATTGGTTGGCAGATTATTTATCACCAAGCCACCTCCTCCCATCTTCCCAGCCCTGAGCAGCCCCTAACCTACTTTCTCTCTATATGGATTTCCCTATTCTGGAAATACGTGAGTGACACCATATAATATGTGCTCTCTTTTGACTGGCTTTTTCCACTTTTTTCACCCAGGAGTAGCTGGGTCGTATGGTAACAGGTTTTAATCACCTGAGCAACTGCCAGACTGTTTTCCAAAGCAGCGACACCACTTTACATTCTCAGCAGCATCACGTGAGCATTGATTACTTCACATCCCTACAAGGGCCTACACTTGTTATTCTCGACTTTTAGACCCTGGCCATCTCAGTGGGTGGTAAAGTGGTTCCATCCTTGTTTCAATTTCCAGTTCCCTGATGACTGATGATGCCAGGCATCTCATCGTGCTCTTATTGGCCATTCATGTATCTTCCCTGGAAAAATATCTGTCGTCTCTGTTGCCATATTTAAATTGGGTTGTCCTTTCATCGGGCTTACCTGGTAGCTCAGTTGGTAAAGAATCCGCCTGCAATGCATGAGCCTCCGGTTCGATTCTTGGGTCAGGAAGATCCCCTGGAGAAGGGATAGGCTACCCACTCCATTATTCTTGGGCTTCCCTTGTGGCTCAGCTGGTAAAGAATCTGCCTGCAATGTGGGATATTCTAGAGTATAGGCCCTTATCAGATATACGATTTGCAAATATTTTCTCTCATTCTCTGGGTTGTCTTTGCATTTTCTTTTTTTTTTAGGAGATAAAATATATTTATTGCTTTAAAGCATTACATAATTGTTTATTTAGGCTAAAATACATTTTAATGGCATTTATTCAATGTAATTCCAAGAAAAGTCAAAACAAAATATTTTAATTTTTAGTGAATTTTCTGTTCATCATTATATTGCACAATGTCAGATTTAAACCAAATATGAAAATGAAATGAAATATTAGTTACTCAGTTCTCTCTGACTCTGTGATCCCATAGACTGTAGCCTGCCAGGCTTCCCTGTCCATGGAGTTCTCCATGCCACAATACTGGAATAGGTTGCCATGCCCTCCTCCACATTTTCTTGATGATGTCCTTTGAAGCACAAAAGTTTTTAAAAGTCTAAATTCTCTATTTTTTTCTGCTGCTCCTGCTTTTTGTGTCATATCTAAGAATCCTTTGGCAAATCTGAGGAGGCCATGAGGATGTACCCTTGTGTTTTCTTCTAGAAGTTCTTTTTTTTTTTTAGCTCTTACATTTAGATCTTTGAGCCTTTTTGAGTTCATTTTTGCCTGTGATGTAAGATAAGGGTACAACTTTATTCTTTTGCTTGTGGCTATCCAGTCGTCCCAGCGGTATTTGTTGAAAAGATTATCTTTTCCCCTTTAAATGGTCTTGGCGCCCTGTTGAAAGTCAGCTGACCTTCACACACAGCTTTGTTTCCGGACTCTCAGTTCTCTTCCTCGGAGCTGTGTGTCCCTCCTTGTGCCACACTGACTTTTTACGGTTGCCTTGTGGTGCGTTTTGAGAAAGGGAAGTGTGGATCCTAGTTTGTTCTCTTTTTCAAGATTGTTTTTGGCTATTACAGGTCCTTTGCAATTGTGTATGAATTTTAGAATCAACTCATCAGTTTCTCCAGAGAAGTCAACTGGGATCTGACAGGGATTGCATTGAGTCTGTAGTTCTGGGGACTTTACCATCTTAACCACGTTAAGTCTTCCATTTCATGAACATGGGATACTTTTCCGTTTATTTATAACTTTAATTTCTTTAACAATGTTTTGTAGCTTTCAGAGTGTAAGTTTTGCATTTGTTGTTATGTTTACTCCTAAGTATTTTATTCTTTTTGACGCTATCGTAATTGAAATTGCATTCTGGTCAGACGTGTGTTTTTAAATACTCACTTATTTGTTTGGCTGCATCAGGCCTTAGTCTCTGTATGTAGGATCTTCACTTCGGCTCTTGGGCTCTCTCATTGTGGCTCACAGGCTTAGTTGCCCTGGGGCACATGAGATCTTAGTTCCCTGACCAGGGATCAAACCCTCGTCCCCTGCATTGCAAGGCGGATTCTTAACCAGTGGATCACCAGGGAAGTCCCTCGATGTGTTATTCAGCAAGCATTTTAGAGTAAGTTTTTCTTAAGCGGAAGGCTAACAAACTGAAGGTCCCAGGTAGTGAAGCAGGCCAGTCCTCGCTCCTCCCCTCGCCTGACCCCGCAGCTGTACCACATGCTGTGGGTGGGTCTCCATCTTGTTTCCTTTCTGTTTAAATGAGATGCAGGAGGTGGTGGGTGATGGGCGGGAATCACTGAGCTTAATGAGTTCTCCCTCTAGAGGTGGGTCTGACGGAGAGAGAGGCCTGAAATGTTCCTTCAGTGTTCCATCTGTCCTGGCAGGGGAGCAGAAGGTCAAGGGAGATCGCCCTCACCCTCCTAACCTGATCCAGTGTGGACGGTGGTCAGTGACAAGTGTGAATGAGACAAGCTCCTGCCTTGGAGGCTCCCCCAGGTTTGTGAGGAAGAGAGACACAGTCTCAAAACAGAATGGAAAGTCTGGCTTAGGGACACCACTTTGCCAAGGGCTGAGTTTGCCTGGGCTTCTCTGGTGGCTCAGATGGTAAAGAATCTGCCTGAAATGCAGGAGACCCCGGTTCAATCCCTGGGTCAGGAAGATCCCCTGGAGAAGGACATGGCTACCCACTCCAGTACTCTTGGATTTCCCTTGTGGCTCAGCTGGTAAAGAATCTGCCTCCAATGTGGGAGACCTGGGTTCGACCCCTGGGTTGGGAAGATCCTCTGGAGAAGGGAAAGGCTACTCACTCCAGTATTCTTGCCTGGAAAATCCCATGGAGAGAAGAGCCTGGTAGGCTAGAGTCTATGGGGTCACACAGACTCGGACATGACTGAGCAAGTAACACTTTCATTTTCATGCTGAGGGCTGAGTTTGCCTAGTGAAGGGCACAGCCAGATATGTCTCTGAAAGTCCGGGAAGGCTTCTTGGAGGAGGTGACATTTGAGCTGAGTCTCAAAAAGGGCAGATTCTCTGGCAGACAATGAGGATAAGGCTTTCCAGCAGAGGAAATGATCTGCACAGAGGCCCACGGATGGGAAAGAGGCCACAGCTCTCCTATGGTCCTCCGCCTTGCTAATATAAAATTAAATGACTCAAAAAATATTATGAACTACAGGGTTTTCTCATCTCAAAAAACCTTGCCTGGATGAATAGTCATGAAGTTTTACTGTCATTATCTTGGTAATTGCCCTACCATGCAGGCTTAGTTATAGATGAGCATATAAATCATTATCTCATGGAATTATTATAAATGATGAGGAATTTGGGGGATTAACAAGTTCAAGCTAGTTGCTTACATGTGACAACTAGCTCTTCGGTGGTGAGAGAAAGCCTGATTAGTAGTGCTTGCCACTTCCCATAGTGTAAATACTCCCATCACAGCTGATTTTGAGCCATGTCAAGGCTGTATTGTCACCCTGCTTATTTAAGTTATATACAGAGTACATCATGAGAAACGCTGGGCTGGAAGAAGCACAAGCTGGAATCAAGATTGCTGGGAGAAATATCAATAACCTCAGATATGCAGATGACACCACCCTTCTGGCGGAAAGTGAAGAGGAACTCAAAAGCCTCTTGATGAAAGTGAAAGAGGAGAGTGAAAAAGTTGGCTTAAAGCTCAACATTCAGAAAACTAAGATCATGGCATCTGTTCCCATCACTTCATGGGAAATAGATGGGGAAACAGTGGAAACAGTGGCTGACTTTATTTTTTGGGGCTCCAAAATCACTGCAGATGGTGATTGCAGCCATAAAATTAAAAGACGCTTACTCCTTGGAAGGAAAGTTATGACCAAGCTAGATAGCATATTGAAAAGCAGAGACATTACTTTGCCAACAAAGGTCCATCTAGTCAAGGCTGTGGTTTTTCCAGTGGTCATGTATAGATGTGAGAGTTGGACTGTGAAGAAAGCTGAGTGCCGAAGAATTGATGCTTTTGAACTGTGGTGTTGGAGAAGACTCTTGAGAGTCCCTTGGACTGCAAGGAGATCCAACCAGTCCATCCTAAAGGAGATCAGTCCTGGGTGTTCATTGGAAGGACTGATGCTGAAGCTGAAACTCCAGTACTTTGGCCACCTGATGCGAAGAGTTGACTCATTGGAAAAGACCCTGATGCTGAGAGGGATTGGGGGCAGGAGGAGAAGGGGACGACAGAGGATGAGATGGCTGGATGGCATCACCGACTCGATGGACATGAGTTCGAGCAAGCTTTAGGAGTTGGTGATGGACAGGGAGGCCTGGCATGCTGCGATTCATGGGGTTGCAAAGAGTCAGACATGACTGAGCGACTGCATTGAACTGAACATGGAGTTGGAAAGACACGTGCAGGTCCATACAGACCTGCGCAGCACACAGTTGTGTGCAGCCCACTTAACTAATTAATGTTCTCTTAAAGAAAATGCAGTCCCATGACTCCCTCTGGGGTGAAACTGCTGTCAGCAATGTAGACATCAGCTGATTGCATTCCCAGTGTGCGACGTTGATGTAGCCTGGGAAAAAGGACGGACGGATGGGTGGGTGGGGCTTATGCAGAGAGGAGAGACTGTGTGTTTAAACTTCGCACAGCACAGAGCAGCCAGTGGTGAACGGAGCAGAGGGGTTCCGGGGGAGCAGTGGAGAAGGGAAGAGGAAAGGGCTAAGAATCCCCAACGCTCTAAGACACACTGCCTGGTAGGAGGCTGTGCCAGGCCGTGACTCCTGCACCATCCGAGTCTGGAAAAACAGCCACACACCTTTGCCCCTGACCTCTGACCCTGACCCATCCAGTGGCGCCCCCAAGACACAGCCCTGGCGGAGCCTCACTGGAGCTGGCATGCAGACTGCCCGTGCCCGCTGTCTCTCCTCGAGCCTGGAAGCAGAGGGCCCCGAAGCGGCCCCCTCTGTGCCTTGGTGGCTTTATGAGGGCGCCCAGGCAGCCCTCGCTTGTCCTTCCTGCATTCGAGCCACCGGGAGTGGGGAGGTAGGTCCAGAGTGTGTGGGAGCCAGGGCGGGGGCCAGGGCCCCAGGCGGCAGGACATGGACCCCCACAGAAGAGTGAGGCTCCCCCAACTCAGCACATCATGGCAGTGGGATTCCCCCCCAGGCAGGGACACCCCTGACCTGTCATTTTGGCCAAAACCATCTTTCTCACACACGTGCTCCTGTAATTTCATGTCTGCTCCCAATTCGATTGGGATATTTGTGTCCCCCTTACTGTCCAGTCTCTTCTCTATCCCCCGCTTCAAGCCTGATGCCAGGTGACCCTGATGTGTCGCAGCCAGCGCCCTGGTCATGCCCCCTGCCCCATGCACGAGATATGCCCCCCAGCCCCACTGGGCCCTGCTGTGCCCCTTCCTCTGCCATCACCTCTGTCCCCCAACTCTGCTTCCAGGGCGCTTGCTCTAGCCGTTTCTTCTCTAGTGGCTGGAACCCACCCTGAGTTTAAAAAAAAACCCTGAGAGGTTCCGGGGTGTGGCATTGACCTTGCACAGTCAAAGCCCCGCTGAGCACAGGTGTGGGGTGGGGACGGGGCCCCTGGGCTCTGTAAGGATGGGCACCCCCAACTCACAGGCTGAGCACCAGCAAAGCCCCCCGACACTGCCTTCAAGGGGAAGTCCTACTCCCCACCCTGACCGCCCCGCCCCCCAGCAAGCCACACCCACAAGTGCTCTGTGGGCGGGGCACCCAAGGCTGAGAAAACACGGACCTCTGGACAGGCCTGTGTTGGGGTTCAGGGTACGTTCCAGCCCAGAGGAGCTAGGGGCCAGGAGTGTCGGCCAGGGCCTTGCCTCCAGGGTGACCACGGGCCCAGCGGCCTGAAGCACTATTCTCTAGAGCACAGCAAGCTGGACTTTTTAGCTTTTCAAAAAAGAAGATTTTATAAATATCTGCACAGAAACATCCGTATTGGTAGGTTCTTGGTGACCCTCCACGGCAGCAGTTCGCAGGGGTTAAATCTGCTTTCCGAGGGGGGACACACTGAGGCCTGCGGGAGCGGGGTCAGGAGACAACCGCCCCCAGCCCAAGGGCCTGCCCCGCAGGTTGCCTTGTGGTCTGGGAGCTGAGGACGCGGGACCAGAGTTTAGGGAAAACCAGACGCTCCCTCTCTGGAGCAGCTGTGTTGCCAGCACAGCGGTTATTTGTGAGACGGTGGAGCGGCCATAAATCAAGGCTTTCCCCAGCAGCACAGCTAATGAGGACTCTGAAATGACCCCAGGGTGCCCCTTCTGCAGAACTGTCGGAGAGAAACCGGGGCCACACCTGCGAGGACACAGGGCTTCTCTCGAACCTCGTGCAGACCTGTGCCAGACCTCGTCCCCGTGCGCCACAGGGTTCCCGTACCGCCTCCGGGCCGGTGTGCGCAGGAATGCTGTCCAGACGCCACCGGGGCCGCTCCGTGCACGCGGGCACGCGGGCACGCGGGAGGGCTGTGGATGGCAGGCACCTTCTCCTGAGAAAAGCGGCCCAGAGTCTAGAGACAGCGCCTCCTTGGTGGTGGCCACACTTGCTCAGAGCACACTTCTGAGGTCCTAAGCTGCCAGATGCTTGGGTCCACCATTCTGGCTTCTCAGCCGCCTCCAAAAACAAAGGCTGATCAGCAAAAATTAAAATTCAGCTTCCAAACTGGGACGTGGGCTCAGCCACAGAGTCGCCATCCCACGGGCCCCGGGGGGATGGCAGACGAGAGAAGGAGTAGGCAGTGGCCACACGGGCTCTGCACGACCCCTTTGTCCCAGGTCGGAGGAGCTGGACTGTGAAAGCACGTGAGGGGCCCTCCAGAGGAGGCCGCGGTGCTGGGGGACTCACCCCGTGAACTTTAGTCGCCAATTAGGGATTAGCCCCTGTAATTTTCATCCACTGGGACTTCCTTCCTGTGTTAATAGCACAGAACCACGCCTTTTCCTGTCCATCGGGACAGACCGTTGGTGCGCCCGCATCTGTGGGGTCAGATCTGTGGGGTTCCCTGCTGGGCGGCCTTGGTCCACAGCTACAGAGCTGAGGTCAGGCTCTTGGTTTAGACCCGGGGGTCCCTGGTGCCGCTGCCCCTCTGATCTGCGGGCCCCCCGAGTGCACAGCCTCTCCAGCCCCTGGGCCCGGCTCGGAATGAGTTCATTATTCCCCGACGCGCCGTGCTGGGCCGCCAGTTTCTCCAGGTTGGCGGTGCTCAGAAGCTGGCCGCTGCCAAGTCCAGTTGTTTGACTTAATGTTTCAAGGCCAAGTCCTTTCAGGAAAGCTCTCTCCATCCCATCCCTCCTCCCTTAGAAAAATAGATGTGCAGTTGACTGGCTTTGCAAGCTGTTAAGCTTCATCCTTTCCAGAGAATAGCACCAACAGCTCACTCGTTCACGCGCGTCCCCTTCTCTCCGTCTTCCTCTGTCCGAATGTCCCTCTCCTTCCAAATGCACGTGAAATGGAGCCAGGAGAGTGTGGACCCGAGCGTTTCGGGGATGGGGGCTACAGAGCAAGCACTGGCTGTGGGCTGTGCAAAGGAAAGAGCCCGGGGCCACCAGGGAACGGAGGTGCCGATGGGTGGCCAGGGCCTAATTAATAACCCATCTACATATTTATACGCCCACTGCTTCCCCGCAGCGGGAGGGGCGGCGCCATGCAGGCTGTGGACTCGGCCTTGCCTCGCCTGGTGGCAGGGCATGAAGGACACACACAGGCAGGGGGTGTCTTTCTTGTGCTCTGAAGGCGCCAAGAGAGCTAAGGGAACTTTTCCTGGCCCAGAATCCTGAGTCAAGGTGAGATGTGGACTTTGGCAACGGCGAGCACATCCAGGCCTTCCCCGACACAGCTCCTCTGTGATGGGGTCGGTGGCTCCCTCTCTCTCTCGCCACTGTGCCGGGACTGGGCCTTAGCCCCAGGCTCTGAGAGCTGTAGGAGGATGGGGTGGCATCCATCTCCTCTGCCAGGGCTCCCGTACGTCTGCACGGGATGGGGCCTGTCCCCTGAGACGCACCCAATGACTCGGCTGGAAAGGGGGACAGTGTGGGTCCGCGGCTACTTACCTGCTGTGGGGCTGAGGGTTAACAGCCCCTTTTTTTTGTCTGTAGAACAGAGGCCAGGTCATAATCCTGCACACCTTAAGGGGCAGGATGGGTTTGTGGTGTTGGCTATCCCCTGTAGGGTCCACGAAAGCTCTGTGGTATTTAGCAAACAGTCACCCACCTGGGCTTCCCCAGTGGCTCAGCGGTAAAGAACCTGCCTGCAATGCAGGAGCCACAGGAGATGTGATCCCTGTATCAGGAAGATCCCCTGGGGGAAGGCATGGCAACCCTCTCCAGTATTCTTGCCTGGAGAATCCCATGGATAGAGGAGCCTGGCAGGCTACAGTCCATGGGGTCGCAGAGTCAGACACGACTGAAACAGCTGAGCTCATTGCCTACCTCTTTGCAGAAAATGGGATTCCTGTTCCGGATAGAAAAGATCCCACCTGGACTTCCCTGGTGGTACAATGGTTAAGAATTCACTTGCCAATGCAGGGGACACTTGGTCCGGGAACATCCCACATGCCATGGAGCCGCTAAGCCCGGGCACTGCAACAACTGAGCCCTCGCACCCTAGAGTTGGTGCTCCGCAATAAGCCAGGCCACCGCAATGAGAAGCCCACACACCCCATCGAAGAACAGCCCTCGCACCCTGCAACTAGAGAAAGCCCGTGGGCAGCCACAAAGACCCAGGGCAGCCAAAAATAAGTGAAAAGGAAGAGAGACGATCTGGGCTTTCCTAAGGCCCAACTTCACTGCTCTTCCATGACGTTTCCGCCTGACCTGGGCGTGAGGCATTTCTGTCTCCACGCTCTCTGTGCGGGGAACACAGAAGCCCCTGAGGGAGGGTATGGAGATTGCAGAAACTGAGGCGAAGCGGCGTCGAGGTGGGTGTTGTGTTCAGCACTCTTCCGGGGCCCCGGCTTGTTAGTTAAAGGGGGTAGGAAGGATGGTGGGCCTGTCAGCAGGCATCCTGTTAGCGTCCTGGCAGGCAAGTGTCCGTGTGGGGCATTGGCTTACTGGGAGAAAAGCCTGGGGGAGGGAAGGTCCGTGCAGAATTGTGGGAGGAGGTGAATTTGGTCACCACAGTTGATAGGCCACTGCAGCACCAGGTGGAGGTTCCTGATCATGGAGCAAAGCTGGGAGGACCTCGTTCACAAGCCCAGGACCTGGGGTGCGGGGTGGAGTCCATCCCAGCTCCAGTGGGAAACGGGAGGAGGCAAGGCTCCTGAGGACCGGCTGCCTGATTGCTGCCGCGCTAGCTCAGGGACCTCCGGGAAGCCGGGGCTCTGGGCAGCGGAGGCGGAGCAGGTCGGGTCTAGGACAGAGTCTGGCATGGAGACGGAAGCTCAGATGGGAAACAGACTTGCCCCAGCCATGGCCAGCAGCTGGCACTGTGCTGCCACCTCGTTTTACAGGGGTAGAGACTGAGGCAGTGTTTGTGGTAGGCTGCTGTTTCTTCCTGCTGGGCAGGTCTGTGTGTGGCAGCAAGGTGGTCCTCACAGCCCATTCGAGTCACCGGGGGCAATTAGACCAGCTGGCCTCTGTGCCAACCCCAGACCAGCAACAGGTCCTCTCTGGGTTTGGGGAGAAGGCTGGGGTTCAAGCATTAGCTTTGCTAATTGACCTTTTTCAAAGAC
The DNA here is from genome assembly GCF_002263795.3 of Bos taurus. Classification (NCBI taxonomy): domain Eukaryota; kingdom Metazoa; phylum Chordata; class Mammalia; order Artiodactyla; family Bovidae; genus Bos; species Bos taurus. The sequence goes on from NC_037353.1 coordinate 44,203,386, forward strand.
CTAGCTCTTTGTTTCAGTGATTTTTCCCTATTGTTTTTCTGTTTTCAATCTCATTGTTTTCTGCTCTGACCTTTATTATTTCCTTCCTCTGCTTGCCTTGGGTTTCTCTTGCTCTTCTTAAGCTGGAAGCTGAGATGGTGGATTTGAGAGCTTCCCTCCCGTGTAAGGATTCTAGAGCTGGAGATTTGCCTCTGGGTCCTGCTTTAGCCGCACCCACAGCTCGGGTCCCACCCATGATAGTCACTGTTCTAAAGCATCCCAGGTGATTCTGATAAGCAGCTGGATCTGAAAACTTGCATTCTCATCTCCTGTCCAATGCTGGGCCTCTAGAAAGGGGGCTAACAGCACCCTTGGGTTCTGAGGAAGAAGTCAGGTTTTTCCTGCTGAAGAACCTTGTTGAAGGACAAGGTAAGACCCCCTTCCTCCACCTGGTCACACAGTCAGTCAGCTCTGTCACTCAGCCGTGTTCGACTCTTTGTGACCCCATGGACTGCAGCACACCAGGCCTCCCTGTCCATCACCAACTCCCAGAGGTGGTTCAAACTCATGTCCATTGAGTCGGTGATGCCATCGAACCGTCTCATCTTCTGTCGTCCCTTTCTCCTCCTGCCTTCAATCTTTCCCAGCATCAGGGTCTTCTCAAATGAGTCAGCTCTTCACATCAGGTGGCCAAAGTATTGGAGTTTCAGCTTCAACATCAGTCCTTCCGATGAACACTCAGGACTGATCTCCTTTAGGATGGACTGGTTGGATCGCCTTGCAGTCCAATGGACTCTCAAGAGTCTTCTCCAACACCACAGTTCAAAAGCATCAATTCTTGGGCACTCAACTTTCTTTATAGTCCAACTCTCACATCCATACATGACTACTGGAAAAACCATAGCTTTGACTAGACAGACCTTTGTTGGCAAAGAAATGTCTCTGCTTTTTAATACGCTAAGTTGGTCATAACTTGGTCACAGAGTGGACAAGTTAATTCTCAGTTTGTATGATAGTAAAGCAAGGAGGAACGCAGAAGGCAATGGCGACCCACTCCAGTACTCTTGCCTGGAAAATCCCATGGACGGAGGAACCTGGTAGGCTGCAATCCATGGGGTCGCTGAGGGTTGGACATGACTGAGCGACTTCCCTTTCACTTTTCACTTCCCATGCATTGGAGAAGGAAATGGCAACCCACTCCGGTGTTCTTGCCTGGAGAATCCCAGGGACGGCGGAGTCTATGGGGTCACACAGAGTCGGACGCGACTGAAGTGACTTAGCAGTAGCAAGGCAAGGAGGAAACCTGGGGGAGGGGAGAATGAGGGGGAGGGGCTCCATGAGATGTTAAATATAGTGTAGCGCCTCCATCCCTGGACACACCTGGGCCAAGGGACAGGTGAGGGATGGTGTTCCTGTGGTTCCAGGCCTGGGCCAGAGTGTGGCACCCAGGAAGGAGCAGCGTGGCAGATGGCACCTGGGGCCCTGCCTTCCGTGCGACCTTCAGCCCACACAGCACCCAGGGGAGGTGGGTCCTGTTACCCTCCTTCCCCTCACCACCAGGCTGGCCTGCCCATGATCCCATCCCGGCATACCCAAGCCCTTCACACCTGAGGCCAAGGCTCGAGTCCCCAAGGTCAATGGAGGGGGTCCTAGGCCGAGAGGGCTAAGAGAGAAGACGGGCCACTGGGGCTGCCTGAGCCCAAGGCTTGAGTCCCAAGGCCCCTGGAGGGGGATCCTAGGCCGAGAGGGCTAAGAGAGAAGACGGGTCACTGGGGCTGCCCCAAACCCGGGGAGCACCACGGCTCCGAATCCTGAGCCTAAACTGCTGCCCTCTGCCAGGTACCCCACCCCCATCCATAAAGGAGACAACGCCCCCTTGAAGCTCCCTGAGCCAGTGTTCCGGAGGACTGCACCATCCTTGCCCACAGCCAGGTGGGAGCTGCTCCCAGGCCGAGTGAGTGAGTGAGTCACTCAGTCGTGTCCGACTCTTTGCGACCCTATGGACTGTACAGTCCATGGAATTCTCCCGCCCAGAATACTAGAGTGGGTGGCCTTTACCTTCTCCAGGGGATCTTCCCAACCCGGGGATCTAACCCAGGTCTCTTGCACTGCAGGTGGATTCTTTACCATCTGAGCCACAAGGGAAGCCCAAGAATACTGGAGTGGGTAGCCTTTCCCTTCTCCAGGGGATCCTCCCAACCTAGGGATCAAACCCGGGTCTCCCTCATTGCAGGCAGATTTTTTACCAGCTGAGCCACAAGGGAAGCTCCCAGGGCAAAGGGCTGTCTTACACTGGTTTATGGCTTCCCAGTAAATCGTGGGGCAGGACCAGTGTCTGAGGCCCATCAGAGCAGTGTTGAGTGAGTATTCTGGAGGAGCCCCTCACCCTCCCAGGCTAGAGATGAATCTGAAGAAAACAGGGTTCCATCTAGGAACCGTCCAGGGCTCGGTGGCCTGCCAGGAGCCGGGGCAGCTTGGACAGGGTCCCTGCCCTCACAATCGGCCCAGTGTGGGGCACGCTACCCCCGGCAAGCTGGCGTCCCCGAGGGCCAGAATGAATGGCCCCCCTCACTGGGCGGCTTTGCCCGTTTACGAGGTGCCGTCTGGACTGTGATGAATAAGTGGCATCTGTCAGCTTTTCGGGGAACCTGGCCAGGGTGGAAGGTGCTAAATCAACATGGGCGAGGGGCACCTGGCTCTCCACTGTTTCACTCCTGGCCCGCGCCAGCCCATGCCTCAGTTTCCCCATCGGTGCCCACTCCCTGATGCCCGGCCCCTGCCCTGTAAGTGCAGGCGCATGAGAGTCTTGGCAGGAAGGGAGCCCGGGACCCCCCTGTGCCTGGGGCTGGGAGTGCCGGGGGAGCTGGCTCAGCTCTCTGGGAGGGCAGCCCATCCCATCTCAGTGCAGCCTCCCAGGGGCTCTCAAGCCTGGGTCCGCCCCTCCCTGGGCCTCAGTTTTCCTCACCTGAGAAACGAAGGGGTTGTGCCCTAAATTCCCTCCAGCTCCTGGGCTCGGGGTTCGATTTACCATGTTTGGGGCTTGTTCCATCCCCTGGGTACGGGGAAGACGCCAGCGCTGGAGGCAGAATCTGAGTCCCAGCCCCACCACGTGCTGGCCATGTGGCCTGAAGCAAACCCCTTACTCTCCCGTGTCCCCGTCTCCAGGGTGTGAGATGTGACGTCTTCACCAGCTGGACCTCAAGGAGGTGCCACCAAGGATGTGCTGGGCGGACCCCCAGGGCTCTCTCTCCCCAGGGCAGTGGGTTCAGGCCTCTCTGGCACTGTGGCCAGGTGGGCAAGGCTTCAGGGTAAGGCCAGCCCCGAGTGGTCTCCAAGTGGCATTTGTTGGCTGTTGCAGGTACCTCCGGCCCCAAGGTTACCTCTGCCCGCCTGGAGGTCCTCTGCAGTCAATGGATATGAGCTACAGAGCTGGTGGCATTTGCCATGCCCAGCTCTGGCCCCAAGATTAGGGCTGGCCAGGACTGTCCCTCCCACGGCGGGTGAGTTGCTGGACCTGGGGAGTCACTGTGCCTCTTACTATATCTGGTTGGTCTGGAGCATACCCTTGACTATCCAGCCTCCCTAACACCACCAGTGAAGCGGTGACAAGACCAAACTAGAACATTTGCTTTCCTTATTGTGAGCTTTATTAAGACAGCTTTACTGCAGCCTCCAAGGGAACTGGGAGGAATGGTCCCAGCCATCATCCCATCACGCTCAGACGGCTGTTCATCGCCTCTGGCTTCCCACCAGCCCCCTTGGTAGCCGTGGTCACGTTCGTGTGTCCCTCTCCCCTCCCCTGACCGTTGTCCACAGCAGCATCTTATTTTACGAAGCAGATCAGCCATACTAGACTTAAGTACCCTCCCTGTGGTTTGACTGGTTTGGACTGGTTCCTCTTGTACCTGTAGCTTTTGTCCTTCAATTCAGCTCACTTTTTCTGAAAACCGTCCACGTGCCAGACTCTGTATGAGGTTCCCTGGGGATGAAATTCTTAGGGAAGGTTTCCAGGAATGGGACTGAAGCCCTTAATCCTTTTTATGGATCTTAACATCTTCAGCCACGTGACCTCAACAGAGGGCTGTCAGCTTGAGTCCCGGGGAGGAGGGCGGCTGAGTAGTCTTGCCCCAGGACGGATGCGTCAGGACAAACGGAGAGACTGCAAGCCTGCCACATGCAGGGGGATGGGGGGATGGGGGGCTGTCCCAGAGGCAGGGCTGCCGTCCATGGGCAACCCCCCACCCCCCACGGGGAGCATGCCTTGTGAACAGGCGCATCCGTCTCAGTGAGCAGCCCCTGGAAGCGTTTCGTGATGACCGCCTGGGACAATTTGGCCCTTTCGGTACCTCCCAGCGTCTGTCCGTGGCGGCTGTCACCCCACCTCGTCACCCTGAGCCCACGCTGACTTCCACTGCCCAGCGCGCAGTGTCCCATCTGGGTCTCACGGGGACAAGGGGAAGTCACCTGCCCTAGTAGATGTGGGCCCTCACCCAGGGCCCCTGTGCGAAGTGCTCCCTCCAGGAGCACACACAGGAGTGCTCCCCACTGTGGCCCCTGCCAGCCTTGGGACCGGGAGGGTCTCCTTCCCCCCACTTTTCACAGGAGTAGCCCATGCTCCGAGCTCAGGAGCGGGGGGAGACAAGGCCACGGCACGGGTGGGCAGCTGACCCCGGGAAGAGGTCCCGAGCGAGCTGGCAGCAGGTCCTTCTTCTGCCCCGTTCGTGCTGGAGGCTCCTGATTGTGGTTAGAAGGTGACAGGTGATTGACTCTGGGGGCCCTCAGAGCACAGCACGTGAGCACTTGGCGCCCAGCATCCCATGTTTCATTTACCATCTTGTTTCACGGGGCCAGCTGTCTCTTACGATGGAGTGAGTCCTCCACGTATGAGGCCTCGGGGTCCCCCTTTGCCAGCTTGGAGGGGCATCCCGTGCATGCAGGGACCACCGGGTGGGCTGAGTGAATGGGGAGGGCACACAGCAGGCTGCCCAGGGAGGAAGCGACTGCCACCCAACCCTGCAGGCGCACTGCGAGCCCCGCGATGTTCACGATTGGAACTGAGCAGGGAAATCCATGCATGGAGCTCATTAATAAAGCAGAAAGGGAAAGTGAAGTCGCTCAGTCGTGTCTGACTCTTTGCGACCCCATGGACTGTAGCCCACCAGGCTCCTCCATCTATGGAATTCTCCAGACAAGAACACTGGAGTGGGTTGCCATTTCCTTCTCCAGGGGATCTTCCTGACCCAGGGATCAAACCCAGGTCTCCCACACTGCAGGCAGACGCTTTACCGTCGGAGCCACCAGGGAAACCCCGTGAATAACCACAGGCTCTAAAGCTTCACTTGGCTCCTGGGACCTGTGCTGTACCAGCCTGCTCACCCCCACCCCCACCTCATTTGTCCCAGGTCAGCATCCGCCTCGGTCACCTGTCAGTCCCTAACGTGGGACATCCACCCCCATACGGGAGAAAGGAGCTGGAGAGCCAGGAGGGTCAGCTGAAACCCCCGGGTTTTGTGAATGGAGAATCCAAAGTCCAAAGAGGAGAAGGGACTTCTCTGAACTCAGGGTGTCTAGGCAGGAACTCGGGAGCAAGTGGGACTAGTTTGGGAAGCCCTTGGCTGAACAAGCCAGCGACCCACTGAGCTGGACGTTAGGAAGTCAGGGGACCAGGTCGAGCCAGTCTTGGAGCCACGAAACAGCCACTTGGAGGGAGGTGGCCAGAGGTCTGCTCATCCTGGAAGAAGGCCTTTCTGAGCTCCTGCAGACCCCCACCTCCCCACCCACTGCTGGGTCCCTGCTGTGCTTGAGGCCACACAAGCCCCAACGTGGGCAGGGCCAAGACCCTCCTGGTCTCTGCCGCTGGAACAGTGGTCTCTCATGAACAGTCATCTGCTTCTCTGTAAACTCGATTTCCCTCTTTGCCTTGGCTGCCTGGGAACTCAAGAGTACATTTTTTTAAAGATTACTTATTTACATGGCCTCACCGGTCCTAGTTGGTGGCACGCGTGATCTTTAGCGTGGCTTGTGAACTCTTAGTTGCAATATGTGGGATCTGGTTCTCTAACCAGAGATTGAACCTGGGCCCCCTGCATAGGGAGCATGGCATCTTAGCCTCTCGACCACCCGGGAAGTCCCGACATTTTTTGGTTCAAACTCAAGTTTCTGGCGCTGTCCTAAACGTCACTGTGAGTCTTTCTAGTCTACCTGGGACAATTAAAAAACAACCCAACCCTTGTTTCATACATGTTGTCCTGTGTTTCGGGAGCCTTTCTCACTGGTGTGTGTTGTTTCATTGTGTGACTGGCCCACAGTTCTTCATTCTGCGATTGATGGACACTCGGGTTGTTTCTTGTTCGGGGTCGCTCCGCACAGGGCCGATGGAATGTCCCTGTCCACGTCTCTCAGTGGATGCGGGCTCGTTTCTCTCAGGCACGCACCCACGGTGGAATCCCAGGGTCACCCCATTCATGTGTTTAGCGTTAGGAAATGCTGTGTCTGCCGAGTGTTTTCTGGATGTTGCAGCCGTTCACACGTCCCTTGCTGGTGAGAGGTGCCCCCTGCCCATGTGCTGCCAGCCCTCCCTGCCGGCCCTCTGGCCATGCTCCTGGGCGAGCGGGGTGTCCTGCCCTGAATTCACCTAAGCCTGCTGGCTCTGATGCTCGTGAGCACCTCGAGCTGCCTTTGGCCGCTGGACCCCCTGGTTTGTGAGGCTCCAGTTTTAACCCTTTGAAGTGGCACACAGGCAACAAAGTAGGTAAGGTCTCCCACGTGAGCCCCCAGGATGGGGCACGGAGCTGATGAAACTGCACGCTCTGCAGAATGAGAGCTTCGCACGCTGGTCCCTGAGCAGCAGCCAGGAGGCTCAGCCCGGCCCATCGCCTTCGGAGACTTCCCTCTCGAGCTAATGGACGGGATAGGGCTTCTGGGTTCGAGCTCTGCTCCTCCATGAGCTCTGGGCAAGTTCCTTCTCACCCATCCCAAATCTCGATTTCCTCACCTTTCAAAGGGAGTGGGGTATGGGTGCCCTCCATCAAGGACCGCCTCATGAGAACCAGGGCCTGGAGGGTGCAGGCCGAGGGCCAGCTGTGCTAGCCATGGGGTCTCCCTGGCCCGGTCTAGCCTCCGGAGGAGGGGACGGGCAGCGTGTGTGGGGGAGGCAGGGAGGAAGTACCGCTGCGTGTGCCGCTGGGGCACAGAGTGCCCTCCCGGGAGATCCGGCCCTCGGAGAGCCCATCGAAGGAGCTGGGCCAGCTGGTTTTAATCTAAACACACCCCAGGTGTTCCCCATATTTTTATCAAAACACTCTGAACAGCTGCCAGGGTCTCGTCTGCTGGAGGGTGGGCCCCCTGCCCACCACCTGCTAACCCAGCCCCTGGCTCCTGGTGGGGCTCGGACAGTGCTTCCGGCAGGTTGGGAAGGAAGGCAGAGGGGCCCTCCCAGCACTGCTGTGTGACCCCGGGCAGGCCACTTGCCCTCTCTGAGCCTCCACTTTGTCAGCTGTAAGATAGGGGCCGTAGCACCTATCTCCCGGGCTGCTGCACAGACCACAGCGGCTGCAGCACCGTACGTTCCCGTGCGAGACCCCCAGGGGAGAGGGCCTCAGTGACTGTCACTACTAGGAACAATATTATGAGCGGAGCATCCCGTCAGCTTGGAGACAAGGGCCCCGAGGGCAGGGCTTCGGGGCTGGTTCAGCCTCCCCCTGGGGCTCCCCCTTCCCTCTCTGAGGAGTCCTAGCGTCCCCGGTCACAGTCACCCAGCATCTCTGTAAGCGCTGCCTCGGCCCCACCGAGTAGGAGGGTGGCGCTTGTTCCCTGCAGCCTGGCTGCACCCTGGGGAAGGTCCCCCCCCAAGATCCATGGTCCTCGGGACCTTCTCCGCAGGTGGCAGCAGCTCTCCAGACTCCGAGCCCGACGTGAGCATCTCACGCCCACCTTGTGGACTCTGCCCCTCCCCTCGGGTCAGAGCAGCCCGCGAGGGCTCTTCACCCGCCCCGTCCAGCGCCTGCCGGCCAGCCACCCACCCAAACCACGCGTCCGCGTGCCTGCCCTCCATGTGTCTTCCCCCTGCCTCTCCCCCACAGCCCTGGGGGGGCTCTTTCCAGACCCACTCACGAGAGATGCAGGGCTCCGAGTGTTTCCTCAAGGCCACACAGCAGTCAGGGCCAGCCCAGTCTGAAGCCGGGGTCAAGCACCCTCTGCCCAGCCCAGCAGGCACCCCCCGGCCCTCCCCTGCCCTGGGCCAGGTGTGGTTGTAATTAGGGGCCTCTAGGGTCAGACCAGGGGCGGGGGAGCCTGGTGGGCTGCCGTCTATGGGGTCGCACAGAGTCGGACACAACTGAAGCGACTTAGCAGCAGCAGCAGCAGCAGGGTCAGACCTGAGATGTCTTCTGGGACTGGAAAAGGGGAAAGGAGAAGGGGAAAGGAGAGAGAAACCACTTTTGCTGTTTGACCATGTGTGGGAGTCACAGGGGCTGTATGTGATGGCTAACCACTTTGGCATGACTTGGGTGCCCTGGTGGTTCCCTGCGTGCCAAGAAGCTCTGCCTGCTCTGTTGACACAGCCACCCTCTTTGGGGTGCTCTTCCCATGACTCTCAAATGTCCCAAGTGGATTCCCCGTGTCTCTGAGGCTGAGTGGGTGTTCATTTACTCATCCAGGGGGGTAGGATGGGTCCCGGAGACCATGGTGGTGGGCGGGGGGCCGTTCTTTCTGAGTTAGACCTTACAAAGAGGAGGGGGCACGAGAGCATGTTCTAGGCAGTGACATGGACAGTTGGGGAACCTGAGTGTGTGGACACCCGAGCTGGGGGACTATGGGGGCGTGTGGCGGGTGGGCTCTGGGGCGACTTCATGGGCCACGTGAAGGAGACTGGATTTAGACTTGCCGGGATATGGACACCCGAGCTGGGGGCTATGGGGGGTGTGGCGGGCGGGCTGCGACCTCGTGGGCCACGTGAAGGACACTGGATTTAGATTGCTGGGAGTGGGGAAGCACAGGGCGGGCACCTGCCTGACACCTTGGGCCCCTCGTGGTGGTTTAGTGCACCCCCAGCTTCTGTGAGCCTCTGCATCCAACACCCACACCTGCAGTGTGGGCCCTGCCCTCGGGTGTCGGAGCCCGCTTAGCGTGAAGGCGCAGAGCGCTGCAGGCCTGGGTGGGCGCAGGGGGCTTGCCTCTTCGGGTTCAGTGACACTGGCCACTAGCAGTGTCGTGCTCATGGTGACGCGTTCACGCCTCTGGGAGCCTGGGTTTGCGGGAGAGGGTTTCATTCTGGTGAACGCTTCTCCACAAGGGAGCTCTCCGTGGCCTGGCGCTCGGGGGCTGGGCAGTGGGCCTCCCCACGGAGGTGAGGATCCAGATTGCGTGTGCCCCACGGGAGGGGCGGGACAGTGAGGCCAGGCGGGGCTTCCGGGCCCAGAGCCTCAGATACCTGCCTTCCTGCCCCATGGCCTTGGGGACGGAGTGGCCCCCACACCCAGGTTTCTAGGCAGCTGTGGCTCACAGGGAGCCAGATGCTGGCGAGGACACTCAGCTCCCAGTGGTCAGAAGGAAGGAGGCCCCTTGCTTGTCTGCTCAGGCAGTTGGCTGATTGTTCCTGTCTCTGCCAGCTCCCAGCAGACGGCCACCACGGGGATGCCCTTGAGCTCAGGGAGCTCAGGATTTGGAGGGAGCGTCACCCAGGCAACCAGACACTGCAGCAGAGTGTAACCAGTGCTCCAATGGGGTCAACACAGGTTGCCACAGAGCACAGAAGGGGCACCTAACTGAGACGAGGGCCGGGGGCAAGGCTTCAGGGAAGGCTTCCTGGAGGAGGTGGCTTGTTCCTTGAGAAATGAGCCAGAAAGCCAGTGATGCTGGGTCAGGGCAGCAAATTCAGAGGCTCGCATGGGCAGGCGGGAAGTGTGGTGGAGGGGATTGGGCCTGGTCTAAGAGTGGGGAGATGATAGAGAACGGTGGGGAGTGTGGTAAACTAGAAGCCGCTTGCCCCATTTGAGGGAGCGGCTGCCACGCGGTATCCGCTGGCTTTGCCTGTGGAATCCCCAGCCCAGTGTTAGGAATCTTTCAGATTTTCAAACGAAGTCAAGTTTCCAGCTCCTGTTCTCGAAATACTCTTATGCGGGCCCCACCCAGACGCATCCAGGGGTCCCCGGTTTGTGACTCTGGCCTCGCTGTGCATGTGCATCGGGCAAAGGACGAGGCAGGGGCTCCAGCTAGGGTTGGAGGTTCAGGGGACCTCGTTTGTCAGCGTGAGGAAGCCTCTCGAATCTGCGAATGGGCCAGCGGGAGGCCATGCGGCACCACCCACTCATGTCTGCACGCCCCAACTCGGTTCTCAGCACGCCAGGTGCCCACAGCCAACGGGCAGGGAGAACCTCGCAGGAAACAGCTAGCTCATCGGGTCAGTTCTGGTTGACAAGGTGCCACCAGGCTGAAACACCCATAAACAGGCCCGTTTCCTTCCTGCGGGCAGAGGGGCCCCAGGGCGGATGCCAGGGTCCACGGCTCGGGCCCCTACTGCCCTCTGCCTGATTCCTCCTGGGTGGAACAGGCCTGGCCTGGGCGCCAGGGCCCCCAGGGCCCGGCTCAGGAGTTCCGGGGTCTGCCATGAGGGGTTGGGGGAGGGGTGGTGTTCTGCAGCTCCAGGGTGGACCGTGCCTTTCTTTCCCTCTTTGGTGTCTCACAAACACCCTTCCGGGCATTAGTCAAAGGTAGCAGACCCTTCCTGGGGCCCACCTCTGGCCAGGGGCTAACCCAGAGGCCAGGGTGCACCCCTGCCCACGGGGCTCTCAGCCTGGCCAGAGGTCAGCCAGCACATCAGCGGTTCCCAGACGCACAATCTGTCCCGTGTGCCAAGGGCAGAATCACTAGAGAGAGCCTGGGTTTAAATCCAGACACACAGGATTGAGGTCCCAGTGCTGCCATTCACTGCCTGTGACTGTGGGCAGGCTTCCCCCACATCACAGGACTGTGTGGTCATCTCTAGAACAGGCCATCCCGGTGCCCACTGTGGGGCATCGTGCAGGGAACATGGGAGACGCTCCTCGAAGCCTGCCCGCAGCAGCCGCGGGTCCGGTGCCCAGCTGTCCCCCTGGCCTTGTGGTGCAGTGTCTGTGGCTCACCCATGCCCCCAACCGGGTGAGCTTTGCCTGCATCCTGGAACCTGCCTGCGGGTGGGTGGGCCCTCGAGTCAGCAGCAGGTTCCTCTGCGGCCTCAGTTCACACACCAGGTCCAGCAAGTGCCCCCTCCTGGTGGGAGAGACTCCTGATCCTTCCCAGCTGGGGGATGGCTCAGCCATCCTGAGTGGGGTTCTGGGTCCTGGGGTGCCACCTGCCTGAAGGAGAAGGGGCGTCCGGGGAATGGCCAAGGCTGCAAGGTGCTCGACACAGGTGCAACCCTCTCTTCTCTCTGGGGGCACCCCTGCGCCCCCTCCCGCTCCAGCCCACTTGTGCACATGCACAGCCAGGGTCTCCCAGCTGGTGGGCCCAGGACCCGCCCCCATCTTTAGATCCTCCTACAAGCGAGGCTGCGGGGAGGGGGAGGGAAGGCAGCCAACCTGCTGTGCCCCTGCCCCTCCCCCCGTGACGTCAGCTCCAGGCTCCACAGTTGGGTCCCCAAGGGGCCTGGCTCACCGGGGCACACCTCTTTGTCATTTACACAAAGCCTCCATTGGAAGAGGGTACTCTGGGGGAAGCTTTCTCTCCCCACCCCCACCCCATTGCCCGTTAAGGAGGAGCAGACAGGCAGACGGACAGGGGAGGCCCAGGTACCTGCCAGGATAGGGAGCCCCTGGGGCGTTCCCCCACCCCCACCCCCCAGCAGAGCTCTGACCTCCGGGGAGGCTCAGCCAGTAGAAGTGTGTCCCCATCGGCTTCCAGGCCAGGGAGCCCCGGGAGGTCTTCAGAGGGGCCTGAGACCAGGACTGTCTTAAGCCTGGGTTTTTATTTCAGTATATTACCCACCATGTGATTTTAAGGCATCCAGAGGGGGCCCCCACCACCATCTGCACGAGCAGGTTGGGTGACGGAGGGGCAGGAGAAGGGGCTCAGGGGGCTCCAGGCTGCTCTGCTCCACCGAGGCTGGGCCCAAACAGGTGAGACAGAGTGCGGGCAGTGGGGGACCCGGAGGCCAGGGAAGCCGAGGGTCTGGTGGGTGGCTCTCCAGGACACAGGCCTGAGGCCCGGGCAGGTTTCCGAGTGAGACCAGGGATCCAGGCCTGGAGCCCACGAGCGGTCCAGGCAGGATGATGGAGGGTCCTCGTCTCCAAGGTGGCTTCATTGCAAGCAGGGATTGGGGTCAGAGTCCCCATGTGAAGCAGGGCTCGGCGGCTGTTGGCAGGCTCCAGGCTGGGGCTCTGCAGAGACTAGCTCCTGCCTCGGTTTCTCCGTCCACAGCAGGACTAAACCAGAGGTTCCCGGAGGTGCCTGGGGTGTCAGCCTGAGTCTGGGCCCACCCCACCCCACCTCTGAGATCTGTGGCCAGGAGCATCCTCCCAGGCCACGCCACCACGAGGTCGCACCTGCCAGCAGCCGGCGCAAGCCGGGGATCACTGGCTTGCCCCTCTGGGTCCTAGCAAACTGCTGTCTGGACGGCGAGCATCCTGGGCCAGCAGGTGGACTGTGGGAAGCCCCATCCATCTTTAGACCATGGCCAGTGATGAGGATCTCATCACCCACTCTCAGAAGAAAGTGGACAAGGGCCGGTGGAAGCAGGTCCCGGTACGCACCCCTTGGTGTCTGCAGGAGGCCACACGCTGGCCTGTACCATCTTAGGAACAGGCACTCAGGCCCCCGGGGTCTTGGACTCCAGCGGCTCAGCTGGAAAGACACCCTTGGCTCCGCCTCGTCACCTCCGGCCCACAAATCGAAGCCCTCTCTGCCCTTTTCTTCCAACTTCGTCAGCAGAGCCTGGAGTTGGCGTCAGCCTCGGCTGGGTCACTTGCCCTGGAGCCAGGGCCTGGTTCCCTGAATCCACGTGGCCGGCCCAGCCTGCCCTAGCGCCCAGCCCTTGGCCACCCGGGGTGCGGCCGGCGCTTCCAAAACCATCCGGATGAGGATGCACGCCGCACCCCGTACGGGCAGCGCCATGGCCTCTGGTCTCTGCCCAGCCCTGTCCTGGAGCAGACCCGGGCTAGGGGGTGGGGGAAGGGTGGGGCAGGGTGGCCCTGTGTCCTCGAGAATGTCACAGGGAGGTCCCCTTGGTCAGCGGAGCCACAGAGGAGGGGGCGGGCATGGCGACTGCTCTTGCTGGGCTCCTCTGCTGGACGTCCAGCCGCCATTTTTGGTGGGCCAGTACAAAGATGGGCCCTGTGAAGCTGTCCAGACCGACACAGATTGGCCTTGTCCTCTGCCTCTGCCGTTGCCTCCTTCCCTCGCTCACGGGGCGTGAGGGGGCGGAATAACTAACAGGCGGAGCCCCTCTGGGTGGGGGCCTTTGTTCATTTACTGGTTGGCAGACCCTTCCTGGGTGCCTGTGTGGCCCATGTGGGTGGTCACCGGGGCAGGAAGCCTGGCCCTTCCTTCTAGGCAGCTCAGGTCAGCTGGTGCTCGGCCAGCATGGTGTGAGAGTTGGGGGCAGGGGGGCAAGTTCTGGGTGCTCAGAAAAGAGAGCAGCTTGTTACAGAGCATAGAGGTGGAGATGGGAACAGGAGGGTGAGGCTTTGAAGGATGAGTAGGAGTTTGTGGCTGGAGCAGGACCTGGCGATCATGCCTTTCTGGGACGTAGTGTGGATGGAGGTGCGGGAGAGCATGGACTGTCTAAAGAAGGTGGGCCCTGGATGCAGGGTGACTGAGAGGATACCCCGTTAGGACAAACTTGTCTGCTCTGCTGAGGAGCTGGGCTGTGACGTGGGCAATAGAGAGCCACAGCAGAGTTTACCCAGGCAGAGGTGGGAGCTGGTGAGGAGAGAAAGGATCTGCACGGGTCCCCGGGCTCACACTCAACTAGAGACTCCTGGACACTGCCCCCACACAGGAACCTGGGAGGGCAGAGGCATCCACCTCCCCTCAGCCACTCAGCCACCCAGGGAACCTGCCTCTGCTTCCAACTTCGGAGAAGGACCTGAGGGCCACGCTCACATGGATGGCAGGGGCCGGGATCTAGCCTAATACCCCTTCTTCTAGAAGCTTTCTTGATCCCCACATTCCATGCCACGCTAAGTCGCTTCAGTCATGTCCGACTCTTTGAGACCCTATGGACTATAGCCCACCGGGCTCCTCTGTCCATGGGATTCTCCAGGCAAAAATACTGCAGTGAATTGCCATGCCCTCCTCCAGGGGATATTCCTGACCCAGGGATCAAACCCGTGTCTCTTATGTCTCCTGCATTGCCAGGCGGATTACATATTGCCTCCCAAATTTCCTCAGACCCCACACCCTGTCCTTCCGTTCTCAGCCCTGGTCACGACTTTGAATGTGGGACTGGACCGTGGGCTCGGGGCGGGCAGAGGGCAAAGGCTGAGCAGCCAAAGCTGGCCTCCCCTCGAGGGCCCCCCGGGTGCAGGCAAGCTGCCAGGTGCTTCATTCTCAGTGACCCCACGCGCCAGACCACACGCCCACCTTTTCAGATGAGGAGACCAAGGCCGCGGGAAGTGAAGAGACACCGGCTGGGAAGAGAGCAGGGAGCCCGCCCTCCGCGGGCCTGGGGCGGCCCCACTCTGGAGGACTTCGTTGGGGTGGAGGGCTGCTGCAGTCACAGCCCCCGTGGGGGCCCCAGCCGAACCTCGGGGTACAGAGAGGGGCCTCTCCTAATCCCCCAGGGGAAGAGGGGCTCGGGGACTCCGGTGTCTGCTCCCCCACGCTTCTGTGTTCCGGTTCTCTTTCTTACCTTCCTCCCTCCATCTGTCGCTCTCGGCTCCCCACCCTGAGGGTCTCTCTGCCCCCTGCTGTCTCCCCCCTTCTCTCCTCTGTTTTCTCTCTCTCTCTCTCTGACTCAGTTTCTCTTTCCTCCATCCTCCTCTTTTCCCGGATATGTGCGTCCCTCTGTCTGCCGGTGGGTCTCTTCTCTGCTCCTATCTCAGTCCTCCCCTTCCCAGTCCTCCTGCCTCCCAGTCCTCCTGCCTCTCAGTCCTCCCCCCCTCAGTCCTCCCACCTCTCAGTCCTCCCCTTCTCAGTCCTCACCCCCTCAGTCTTCCCCCTCCCAATCTTCCCCCTCGCAGTCCTCCCGCCTCACAGTCCTCCCCTCCCAGTCCTCCCGCCTCTCGGTCCTCCCCCTCGCAGTCCTCCCGCCTCTCCGTCCTCCCCTTCTCAGTCCTCCCCCTGTCAGTCCTCCCGCCTCACAGTCTTCCCCTTCTCAGTCCTCACCCCCTCAGTCTTCCCCCTCCCAATCCTCCCCCTCGCGGTCCTCCCGCCTCTCCGTCCTCCCCTTCTCAGTCCTCCCCGTCAGTCCTCCCGCCTCACAGTCCTCCCCTTTTCAGTCCTCACACCCTCAGTCTTGCCCCCTCCCAGTCCTCCTGCTTCCTCGTCCTCCCACCTCCCCAGCACGTCCAGCCCTGTCCGAGTAGGGCCTGCTCAAAGGCCAGGGGTGTCTCTCAGCCCCTTTGTCCATCACCCTCTGCTTCTGTTCCCACTGCCAAAGGGCATGTCTCTGCTGGGCTTCTTGGTTCAGCTTCTGTAGTGTAACCTCTTTGAGGCCCTGAGGATCACAGGTCACCAGCCGGCATGGCCTGTGGTCTTCTCCCGACCAGTTCGGCCAGGCATAGTGGCCTCGGGGGCCTCAGGGCGGGCGGGCCTGGACTGGGGACCCCCAGAGAGCCAGCTGCGGCTCACGGCAGCGTCACGTAATTACGACATGAAAGTCCACGATTTCCTCTGTGTGTTGGCAAACAGCGGCTGGCTGCTAATGCAATCCTTTCTTTTAATGGATTCTTGAATTCAAATGATATGTAATTAAGCATAATTAGCCGCGTACCCATCTCGGCTTGTACTGCATGCCACGTGGGGCCGCCTAGGATCTCATTAGGAGGCATCTTCTTTCACGGGCCGATTTCTGGTTCCCCCTCGGGGTGGAGTTGGTTCGACTGGACAGTGAACCTGGGCTGGGGGCTGGCAAAGGTCCGAGGTGGACAGTCCTGCGGCCAGTCCTGCGGCCAGCTGCCCCCAGCGAGGACGGGAGATAAAGACTGGGGGCGGGTGTTTGCTGGGAGAGGTTCCGCTCTGCTTTGAGGACGCCCTGCCGCCATCCCCCTCCCCCATCGCGGTGGAGAGAAAGGTCAGGGATCTGCCCTTGAGGGGCGCACAGAGAGGGCACAGGGGGTGTCAGCACCTGGGCGGGCATGGCCTGAAGACATCCCCCTCCCCCGACAGCCTCCTCCTGAGTGGGGGCTGGGCACCCCCACACATCGGTGAGCCGGGCCTCAGGGCCGCCCTCCGCGAGGGAAACCCGTAAGGGCGCTTCCATGCAGTGCAGAGCTGCAGCCTCGCACACACCGGCTGAGCACGAGATGGGACGTCCGCTCAGGTCCTGCCTCCCTGCCACCCCCACCCCCCGGCCCCCACTGCAATGCCGCCCCACCCCCCACCCAGCTCACTGTCTTCCCTGTACCTCGCACGCCGATGGGTCTCCATACATTCATGCCATCTGTCTGCCCCCCACCAGTCTCCCTGCCTGGCCTGCTCCCAGCAGCCTGCCACTGGCCATGATCTCCATGCCAAATCTGCCTCCGGGCCTGCCCCCTCCAACCGTGTGTGTCTCTGTGTGCCTCCCGTGAGCACCCCCCATCCAGAGGCTAGGGACTGCATGCTCGGAGGTGTGCCAGCTCACTGGTGGTCACCAGGTGGGTGAGGGGTGGAGCTGTGCTGTGCTCAGCGCAGCAAGGAGGAAACCGAGGCAGAGGGGCGGTTTGTCGTGGTGGGTCTGCTGCCCGTTCAGGTGCTCCGTCTCCATCTCTCAGGGCCTGGCTCCCTGTGCCCTGGGCCAGGCCGCTCCCATCTCAGGGGGAGCTGCCCAGAGAGGAGTTCCTCACCCGCCTGCTTCAAAAAGACCTGAGCGAGGGGGGCACCCCTCAGTATGTTCAGGGGAGGGGTTGTCTGCCCTCTAGGAGGGCCTGGGCAGAGAGCCCCGAGTTCCAAGGAGGAAGACCCTCTTACTGGAAGGGCTGTCCGCAGAGACCCTGGACCCACCAGGAGGCCATGAATGCCCCTCCCTGAGGGGATGGGAAGGGAGGGGCCCTGGAGGGCAGACGGCCAGAGCCGTTGGCACGAGAGCCTTTGCTGGGGAGGCCCAGGAGGCAGTGGCTTGAGGCTTGTGGGCCTGTGTTCTGCGTTCTCTTCTTTTCACAAAGTTTTAAATATGTAGAAACCATTCTTATCTCGAGTGCTGTACAAAAACAGGCTGCTGGTAGGGTTTGATCCGTGGGCCACAGAGAAGGACCGCCACGGTAGGAAACAGACACCTCTTCACGTGCGCTTGGGCTTCCCGGGTGGTCAAGAATCCACCTGCCAACGCGGGAGGCGCAGGAGACACGGGTTCAATCCTGGGGTTGGGAAGATCCCCTGGAGCAGGAAATGACAACCCACTCCAGTATTCTTGCCTGGACAATCCCCGTGGACAGAGGAGCCTGGCGGGCCACAGTCCACGGGGTCGCAGAGTCGGGACATGACTGAAGCAACTGAGCATGCACACACAGAACATGTGACTTTATATGAGACTTTTTAATGAAACTTTCACAGTAAAAACACCTCAAGTGTGACCCTACGCGTGTTTTACACTTGTCAAGTGCACTGAACGTGAATAGTGCGATGCTCTTTCCACCATGAACCACCCCCGCGATCACCACCTGGGCCAAGGTCTAGAACACTGCCACCCCACCCCCAGGAGGAAGCCGGCTTCTGGCCTCTGCCCAGGAGCCTGGCATCACCCACTCCGGAACTTGACATGAACAGGTCCTCTGGCCTGGATGCCTTGAGCCCAGCTTCTTCCACCCGCCGCGATGTCTGTGGGGGACAAAGGGCAGACCTGGCAGCCTGGGGGGCTCACCGTGGGGGGTGGTGGTGTCCCGGGCCTTCCGGGCCTGTGCACGTCCTACCCTGTTGATGGACATTTGTGCAGTTTCCACCTTTTTTTCTATTACGACCGAAGCTGCCAGAACATTCCAGCACACGATTTTGGTGGACAGGCCGACGCCCTTTGGTTGTGTTGCCCGCCTAGAGGGGACTCGTGGCTCACAAATAGGTGCCAGCACCGTTGTCCAGGGTGTGTGCCACCTACAACTTTTGACAGTTAACAAGCACGGATTTCAGCACCGACACGGGGTAATTTGGGTCTTAAATTCCCGTGTTCACTAGATGTTTGGATCTGGCAAGAGCGAAATAATAATCCCTTAAATACCTCCACTGACGCAAGAGTTGCTGATCCTGCGGGCAAGGGTGAGGGTCCTTGTGTGCTTGTCCCTCTTGAGAAGACCAGGAGTGATGCCCAGTGCCTGCTGGCCCTGCCACCTGCAGGTGGCCTCTGCTTGGACTAGGCGCTGCCCACGGGGGCCTTCCTGGAGGGGTGGGAACATGTGTTCCCACGCGCCTCGAGGCTCTGGCACCCAGAATCGGGCCAGGAGTCAGAAGAACCGGGTCAGATCTGGGTCTGCCCTCCCTGCTGTGTGACCTCAATCAAGTCTCTGAACCTCTCTGATCCCCCATTTTCTCACCCGCTTCCACCCCGGGGACAGAAGGAGAAGAGGATGGGAGATGGGTGAGGGCCGTGCCTGGGGGGCAGCGGGGGTCACTGCAGCAGGCAGAGAAGTGGCCTCAGCCCGTACAAGAGGGTGGGCAAGTGAGCAGAGGTATCCACACTTCCTGCTCCCACACCCCTGCCCCGCTCTCAGGCCTCAGCAGCCCTGGGCAGGAGACCTCCAAGCCACTGGGCTGAAAGCTCTATGAAAGAAAATGTGCCTAGGACGCCCCTGACGGTCCAGAGGTTAGGGCTCCGCGATGCCACTGTAGGGAGCACGGGTTCGATCCCTGGTCAGGGAGCGAGGATCCCACAGGCCACACGGTAACTCACCGCCCCTCCAGCCCCCGCAAAAGGCACCTTTGCTCAGTTCAGCTCAGGTCAGTCACTCAGTCGTGTCCGACTCTTTGCGACCCCATGGACTACAGCATGCCAGGCCTCCCTGTCCATCACCAACTCCCAGAGCTTGCTCAAACTCATGTCCATTGAGTCGGTGATACCATCCAACCATCTCATCCTCTGTCCTCCCCTTCTCCTCCTGCCTTCAGTCTTTCCCAGCATCAGGGTCTTTTCCAATGAGCCAGCTCTTCGCATCAGGTAGCCAAAGTATTGGAGTTTCAGCTTCAACATCAGTCCTTCCAATGAATATTCAGGACTGATCTCCTTTAGGATGGACTGATTGGATCTCCTTGCAGTCCAAGGGACTCTCAAGAGTCTTCTCCAACACCACAGTTCAAAAGCATCAATTCTTCGGTGCTCAGCTTTCTTTATGGTCCAACTCTCACATCCATACATGACCACTGGAAAAACCATAGCTTTGACTAGACATACCTTTGTTGGCAAAGTAATGTCTGCTTTTTAATGTGCTGTCTAGGTTGGTCATAAGTTTCCTTCCAAGGAGCAGTGCCTTTAATTCCACGGCCTTTACTCAGGATGGCCATTTTAGGGTCAATTGCTTTTTCAGTATCAAAACTTTCCAAAGGGGTAACCTGACTTTTAGGATGTTGTCAGAACCCACTTCAGCCACTTCTTCCTGGGGGCGTCCGAGGTGGTGGCCCCGCTGCTGGGGTGGATGCGCTTTCATGCTTGCCTGGGGCATTTGGCTCAGACTTTGGGGTGATGCCAGCGGCAGCCCCTCAGCGTGGGAAGCTGCATCGGGGTATCCCCCTCACCCCTGCCATCAATCTCCAGCCCACGAGCAGTGGGGGTGGGGGGTGCCTTCCTGTCACCAGGGCCCCACACTCCAGTTGATAGCCCACCCTCTAGGCCACTCCCACAACTGTCAAGGCTCCAGGGGTCGTCCCCGGGAGCCCACCCTGAGCCCCTGCCCCCTCCCGGGACCAAGGCTGCAGCCCCATTAGTTCCCCTTCCCCTTTCACGTCTGCTGGGAGCCTGGCTCAGCCGCAGCCCCTGCACGGGGTCCCCTGCGGCCCCGCGGACACCCACCCTCATCGTGTGGCCTCACTGCCCTTGTTCTCCGTGTCCAGCGGGGCCTCGGGGAATAGAGGAGGGCACAGATGCAGGGTTTGGGTGGTCCTCGCCTCCCAGATATCAGCCGGAGAGCAGCTTTGCGAGGAGCCTTCCTCTGCTGGGTGGTGCAGCCTCTGGGGGTACATGAGCCCCCCACCCACCCCGGGGTCTGGGTGGGAAACTCGGAGCAGGACGGAGCTCAGGGCCCCACTGTCCGGGGCGTGATGCTTCTGCTGGCAGCATGGATGGAGCAGGGGCCAGTGGCCACTCTGCCACGGGGCTCTGAGCAAGCTGCCCACAGGAGGGGCTCAGGGAGGAGTCCAGGCAGAGGGAGGCCTGGGTGCTTCTGAGTGGGGGTGGCCGGGACTGGGGCATGGGGAGGACAGGGACCGCACCAGCCAAGGCCAGCCCGGCCTGATGGGACGCAGAAGGGCCTGGAAACCTCCCGAGGGTGAGGCCGGGCCTGTGCTGGATGCTGGGAAGGCAGTGACCTCAGAGGGTTACCTAGGGGTTACTGACTGGCTAACCCTCCGTCCTGCCCTCCAGGCCCAGCGACGAGCACCACCCGGAAGTCAAGGCTGATGGATACGTGGACAACCTCGCAGAGGCCGTGGACCTGCTGCTGCAGCACGCGGACAAGTGACGGGCCTTCTGGGAGGGCCCCGCCTCCTGCCACCCTGCCCCGTGCCCAGACCACCCAGGGTGCTGCCCTCGGCCCTGGATAAGCAGGCAAGAGGGTGCCAGCCAGGCTGTTCTGGGCCCCTGAGCCACCAGTTCCTCCTCTGTCTCCCTCTACCGACCCTCTCCTCCCCTCACCCTCCCCAGACACATCTCCCAGCCTCCTGGGGGGAGTTTGATCCCCGCTGATGGCCCATCCCATCTGTTTGTCCCTCTGGAAGTCGAGAGGTGGGCAGACTTGTTGAACGCCCACACCCACCCTCCATTCACACCACGTCCTTTAAATGTGCTACCTGATTGGACTCAGGCGTTTGCCCACTGTCTTTTAGTGAACAGTCCCTGCGCTTTAAGGAGGCACCTGGAGGAAGCGGGGGTCTCCCAGGCACCGTCCTTGTAGGCAGAGCTGAGCCAGCCTCCCCGGGACAGCCCAGCGGCTCCGGCCCCCACCTGGTGTCAGAGTGGGCACTCAGCGCTCCCCGTGCACCTCCCAAACCATGCAGCCCCTCTCCCCATCCCATCCCCTCTGGAGCCAAAACAGAATGGCTCCCAGGGCCACTCTGCCGTGCTTCAGCGTGAGAACTCTAACCTCTGGATGCCAGGTTGTGGATGGAGGGTACCTGCTAGAGCCTTAACGGTAGACTTGTCACCCCCAGGAAATTAATGGTGAAATAAACTCCGCCCTGACCTGCAGTGACTCATGCTCTAACTGCTCGGGGGCTGGGAGGACCGTCCCTGATCCCACCCTGGACTTGAACCCCTACATGTCAGAGGGCCCGCGCCCCGAGACACCTCACCTGCCTCAAGCCCTTCATTCAGCAGAGGGGGGACACTGAGGCCCCATGGGGACCAGGTGGACAGGGCAAGCATGGGCCTCCGCTCAGGGTGGTGAGCTGCAGGCTTTCTGAATTCACCCACTGCCCCGGTTTCAGGTTTCAGAATCAGTCAGCAGGTCGGATAACTTGATTGCTCTGTTTCTCCCCAAATCCACCCAGAAGCCACTGACAGATCTTGGGAGACTTCTCATAAAAGAACTCATGAGTCCTCCAGAACAGGACTCCCGTGAAACAAAGGCAGGTGATGATAAAACGTTCTGCCTGAATCCGAGTCCCCTGGCCTGTTAAATCAGGATTAGAAAGATGGTGCTGGGTCTTCTCATGGAAATGAGAGGTAACTGGTTAGGCTCATGGTGTTGGCTTGCAATGGAGGCAGGGCGTTTGGCCTATCAGCTGGAAAATAGGCAGATGCCCTGCCCCTGGAGGGGGTCCCCTAATCCCAGCTCTTTAGGCGATGAGCTGGGTGCTGTAGGCAGGCACGAGGTGGCTGCAATTCACCGGGGCTCGGAGGGTGACTGTGAGGGAGCGGGCCCGCAGCCTCCCATTTGGCTTGTTCCCTTTTTTCATCTTGCCCTTTTCGTGGGCCACCCTTGCCCGCTGTCCTCGGCAGGGGCCTGCAGCCAGGGTAATGGGGCTCTGGAGGAAGGTGGCTGGTGGTTCCCGCTGCCCAGGAGTGGGATGCAGAGGGTGTCAGAGGAACAGCAGGCGCAGACCCCTGCTTTGGGCAGAGAACATACCACCTCCTGCCCCAAGCTGTGGGTTCAGCGAAGTGGACACTGTTACCTCCCACTTTTACAGGTAAGGAAACTGAGGTGCTCGAATCAAAGTCCGACTCTGCATCCCAGGCCCTTTCTGGTCCTTTCCACAGTCCTTCCATGGGGGGTGGCCTGTGGTGGACCCGGTGGCTGTGACTTCCCAGGCGAGGGGCGCCCTGACGTCCTCCCCCGGAGATGTAGTGTCTTTCAGGATGGAGGGCCAGCCCTACTCTGGGGGCACCGTGTACCGCCTGAGCCTCAGCCACTTTCTGTGTGTGCTCAGTTGCTCACTCGTAGTGTCCAACTCTTTGTAACCCCTGGACTTTGCAACCCCAGGCTCCTCTGTCCATGGGATTCTCCAGGCAAGAATACTGGAGTGGGTTGCCATTCCCTTCTCCAGAGGATCTTCCTGACCCAGGGATTGAACCCAGGTCTCCCACATTGCAGGCAGATTCTTTACCAGCTGAGCCACCAGTGAAGTCCAAGACCCTGATGCTGGGAAAGTTTGAGGGCAGGAGGAGAAGGGGACGACAGAGGACGAGATGGTTGGATGGCATCACCGACTCAGTGGACGTGAGTTTGAGTAAGCTCTGGGAGTTGGTGATGGACAGGGAGGCCTGGCGTGCTGCAGTCCATGGGATTGCAAAGAGTCGGACATGACTGAGTGTCTGACTCAGTCATGAACTGAATAGACAGTAAAGAATCTACCTGCAATGCAGGAAACCCAAGTTCCATCCCTGGGTCAGGAAGATCCCCTGGAGTCAGAAATGGCAACCCACTCCAGTATTCTTGCCTGGGAAATCCCATGGACAGAGGAGCCTGGTAGGCTACAGTTCATGGGGTCGCAGTTAGACACGACTGAGCAATTAACACATAAGATGATAAAAGCAACATGTGTCATTGTAGGAACATCAACAGAAAAGTTCAGACAGGAACCAGAGCCTCTTGGAGTCTGACCGCTGTTAACATTTGGGTGCATTTCCTTCCACCTCGCTCCACGTGAAGATAAATGTTTGAACAGTTGGGATTGCACCGTACGTGGAGGGTGGTCCTGGGGTTTTTTTGGGTGTTGATTCTTTCACTTAAGCCCGAGGAGTGTTACAAGCCCTGTCTGCACGTGAGGAGGCTGCTCAGAGGCAGCCTACGTCCTGGTGGCCCACGGATGGTGCCCCTGTTGGCTGCGGGTGGCCCTCAGTTGGGCCGGACCCAACGGCAGAGCATTTGAGCTGCAAGCCCCAGAGCTTGTGCTTGAGGCAGTGTCCCCTGCTGCCCCTGGCCCTGGTGAGGCACCAAGGGGGCTGCTGAGCTGGGATGTGCTGAAACCAGATCCGAGCCCTGCCATGGATGTAGCCTGAGGAGGATGAGTAAGGAGCTATTAGGGCTGTAGCCATCCAGGGCCACTCTGGGGGAGCCTCCTCTGCCAGTCATGGGAAGCATGAGGCAGGGTCTCTGGGCCCCTGGCCTTGGGGCTAACAAGGCTGCCAGGGGAGGGCATGGGGCTCCTCCCACCCCCAGCCTTGCCTCACCTGCTTCGTGAACTGCACGTTCATGGGCCTGTTTGAAAAAGGAAGAGCTGCTAAACAGAAAACAAGGAGAGTCTGGGTGGGGTGCTCTGGTGGCTCATTCCCAGGGTTAGGGGGCGTCCTTAGGACCTAAGACATCTCTAGCCATAGCCTCTGTGGTCAGAGGACGTGGGCCAACCCTGGCTTCTTAGAAATTACACAAGCCTCCGTAAATTTGTCCCCAAGGCTGCAAGCATCATGGTCTCCTGAGCTTGGTGAGCAAAGGGTCCGTGACTTGGGGGCCAGGCACAGGAGCCCACTCTGGGCTGAGCTGTGTGCACTGCTGACCCCTCGGCACGAGCGGTGCAGACCTGAGCTGTGCGTCCTCTGCGGGGCAGGGAGGGCCCAGCCTGTGTCGTCTCCCGGGGTACCCTGGTGGGCAGGTGGCCCTGCACCCGGCAGGACTTTCAGGCCAGGCCCTCTATAGCGTCAGGGCCGCGTGGCCCGGCCTGGGTGCTGAGCTGACATGCTCATGACAGCTCTGTGACAAGCAGGTCCCTCAGTGCTCCTAACTTGGGGATTACAGCAGGGTGCGGTCCCTGGCTCCTGGCTGGAGTGAGGAGCAGAAGTCCTCCACCCAGAACACACACGCACTCTAATGACTGCCCCGGAGCTGGGGACCCCCCGGATCACAGCTGTGGCCATGGCCAGCCCTCCCGTCAGTTGCTCACAGCCTCCTGCACCGGAAGATTTTGAGAGCACTCAGCTCTCCCCCCACTTTACAGATCTGACCCTGGGGCTTGGAGGGGACAGAAAGGCCCCAGGCTCTGCCTGTGCCAGCCCAGAGCACAGGTGCAACCCTCCGATCCGTCACCCCCAACCCCCCAACAGAAAGCACACAGCCGGCTCACAGCAACTGGGTACTGAACCAGGAAGCTTTATTTACACAGTAAAAGTAACAAGCAGATTCCTGAGAGACTAGAGCGGCCCTAGTGCAAGATAGTTGTGGCCTGCGCAGAGGGCAGGCTGCGGTGGGTGGCAGTGGGGGGCAGACCCAGCGCCATCCTGCACAGCGCTTCACCCGGGCAGGGGCCGGGCCCAGTGTGGCCCGTTTTCCAGCCACCACGCTTCCTGAAGCTCTAGGGCACCGACGGGTGCTGCTGGGAAAGCACACGTGACCCCGGAGACGGCCAACCCGCGGGCACCCGCGCCCGGGACGTGGGCCCCCACACTGGGACACAATTTCTTTGCCAAGGAGACTATGCTAGAAGATTGGACTATTCTAGCTAGGTATAAGATTTCTGCTGTGGTCTGGGATTTTTTTTTTTTTTTAATTAAATCCTTTTCTTTTCTCTTTAAAGAGGCGCCAGTGGGAGGGGTCCGGCCACCGTGAGCCTGCGGCAAGCGGCGGCACCATCGCCTACATGGAGGCGCTGTCCTGGCTGGGTTGCTGCCCCCAGAGCCGGGGCGTGAGGACCGCCTGCACCCCAGGCTGTGGGATCTGACACAGTCATCGTGTGGGTGACCTGCCTCCAGGCCAGGGTGTGTGAAACTCGAGCCCGTGGTGGGGCGTCTGTCCAGGGCGTGGGCTGGAGGCTCAGGCAGCACCAGCCAGAGTGTGGAAGCGCACAGGCTGCCCCTCCCCGACCTTGCTCTGGGGCCCCTTGTGGACAATGGGTTTGTTTCCTTTCTAAGGTGGACTTTGCATTTTAAAATTTCTTTCAGTGTATACAAATTCACAAAAACTTTTCCTGCTACAAAAATTTTGTTGAAAAGTAAGGCTTTCTGAGAGTGAAAATCCTCACGAGCTCTCCAGGGGCCTGGGAGTCGTGTCTGCCCACGGGCGCTGCACTGGCCCTGGCCTCCACCGCGAGTAAGGCAAGAGGGTATGCGGTAATGTAAACGCTGAGGCTGCCGCCCCGATGCCCGGCCCGGCCCCACGGGCAGCGGCCTCTGTTAGTCGGCGGCTTTAGTGAGGGTGCCCCAACACGAAGCCCCCACACCCTTCAAATGCACGACCCTGCTCTTGTCCTTCCAGGCCCCCGGGCAGGCAGACAGCCTGGCACAGCCCTCCCTCCTAGCTCTGAACTTCCTCAGTTCCCCCTTACAGGCAGGAGTTCATGGGCTGCACTAGGCAGGGTCCTGGCAGAAGTGAGGTTCGGGGCTGGGAAAGGAGGCACCAGCTGGCCTGCTGCCCCCTAGGGACACCCCTCACCCCAGGGTGGTCAGAGAGAGTCTCCCTTCAAGACCAGGAGTCCTGGTGCTGGGGGAGCAGAGCCCAGAGACGGGCCTCAGGCAGCACCTCCTATAGACAGATGGGGGCTGCTCTCTTTGATGGGAAGACGGACATGAAGCCACCCCACAGCTGCCTCTTTCTCTGAGGGATCACTGGTCATCCTCTCCCCTCCTTGCTGCTGTCGTGGGCTTGGGCGGGGAGCTTCTGTGGGAGCAGGAACAGCCGAGAGAGGCCTGAGGAGGCTGGGAAGGGCCAAACCCTGCCCTGGGCTGCAAGCCCTTCTGCCTCATGGGTCCCAGGAGCAGCCTGCAGGGAGATGGGGCGGGTGGGGCCACGGCTCGTCCTTCCCCGCCACCAGGCCTGAGAAGGGGTGGGGGGTGGCTGGCAGGGTCCGAGGGGGCCACGCGCACTACAGCTCTGTGACACGCACCACTGCTGCGTCCCTTCCCGGCCTGGAGGAATGGCATCCAGGGGAAGGGCTGCTGTTCAGGGCGCATGCCCGCTGTGGCCACTGGGTGTGGGTCAGGTATCATGCCTCCCACCCAGGCTCCTTGAGGCCAGGGGGCGCCGGCACGTCCTCTCCCGTCCATGCACCCGCTGCTGGACGCCCCGGGGTCTCCTGGATCGGCTCAAAGACGACGAGCCGCCTGGTCTGGCTCCCCAGGGGGGCTGTGCCCTTTGGCGGGACCTGCCCAGCACCCAAACGCCCACGATGCTCTACAACCTGCAGATTCTGACACCATCTCGGGGGGGCAGGGTGGCGGGTCATGGAGTTGGGGTTTTCTGCAAGCATCTTAAACAGCTGATTTTTAAGAAGAGCCAACTCTAAATGAGAACTTGAGCCACTGCACTTCGGATGTCCAGAAGTAAAGGTTTAAGTCACATTTCCCCAAACCTGGTCTCTCTTCAGAGGAAAGAGAAAGAACCATGTGCCCTCAGCCCTTGCAAGCACTGAGGGCTCTGCCGTCAGCAGAAGGTGAGTGGGACCAAAGGGATCCCCGGAGTGCCTCTGTCGCGTGGCAGCACACTGCAGGGGACACGTGGATGGACTGAGCCTTGTGGGAAAAGGAGCCACTTTGCTCATAAGCTGACCCCCACTGCTGTTGTCTGCAGAAGACGCCGAGCTGCTGACAGCTGGATTCCAGGGGAGCCAGAGCCCCATGGGGCGTGTCTGCAAAGCGGGGCTGGGGAGGAGCGGTCTGGGAGAGAAGCCTCAAGGAGTTGGGGCTCCTGGTGGACCTGGGGGGGGCTCTGCTGGGGCGCCAGGAGCCAGGAAGGGTGTGTGGGCACCCCACTCTGTGCTTGTGGTTGGGGCGGTAGCAGGGAGGTGGCACCCCTCCAACCCCCCCCAACCAACAAGGCTGTGCTTGGTAGATGGCCGGGCCCAGAATGGCTGACAGGCACCCTCTAGTCCCGGAACATGCCCAGGGCCTGGGTCTGCGCACCTGCACAGGGCCCTTGTCCCTGAGGACGTTTTCAAAAGGCTGCCCTCCTCTGGGGACGTCTCTCCACTCACCCGTGTCTACTGAGCTCATTGCTCAGTGGCAGGGCATCGTGGACAGCGGCTGCCAGCTGCTGACCCTGCCAACTTCAGCCCCCAGCCCCAGAGCAGCAAAGTCTGGAGCTGGGACCTCTACACCATGGGAGGGGCTCGTGCCTCTGCCTTCTTGGCCAACGGAGCCACCAGATGTCTACCCACCTGGACGGGCCTCTAACAAGCAACCCCCCGCACCCCGAGGTGTTCCCTGGACCCTGGGAGTCCACCCGGCACGCAGGGCCCCATCACCCACACCTGGAATTAAGGCCGAACGGTTCTGGTGTTAACGACCGAGGAAGCCTCCCCCGCCTTCCCGAGCCTGAGCGGGAGACCTGGGAGAGAAGGCACGGAATACACACTCGAGGGGAGGAGGGCGCGGCAGGGCTGGCCCCCCAACCCAAACCTGAGAGCGGGAGGGCGGGTGGGCCCGTGACGCCAGCACGTGGACCTCAGGCGGAAACCCGGGCTGGGGGTGGAAACCCCAGCCCTGCACAGACGCCAAGAGACTGCCCAGCGGGCAAGGCTGGGGTGCCGTGCCCATCGATGTGCCGCAAGTGAAAGGGGGGCAAGAGACCGAGACTGAGAAGCTTCCGTCCCGGCCCCCGTGGTTCCGTGGACCGTGGCTGCCGTGCTGGTGAAAGGCTGAGATGCTGCACTGCGGGGCGGGGAGTGGGGGGCGGCCCGGGCCCCCGCAGGCGGGACAGCATCTCGGGGAGCCGGTGGGCTCGCTCCTGGGCCCTGATGCCCGCCTCCCAGGAAGCTTGGATCAGGCCCAGGGGTGGGGCTCCCCGGAGGGCCCGCCACCGCACCTGGGGGGTGGGCAGGAGGAGGCCCCTTGATTCAAACGAGCCCTCCCGACCCCCGCCCCCCACCCCCAGCCAGGGCCTGCAGCCCCTCAGTTGTTCTCTATCTGCTCTATGTCCAGCTCGCCGTCCAGGGAGCAGGGGCTGCTGCGGGCCCTGCGGTCCCGCCAGGCTGTGCCCAGCTCCTCGCAGCATGGCTCCTCCCGGCAGGCCAGCGAGTCATCCAGGGAGGAGGGCAGAGGCTCAGGGACTGGGGTCCCGGCGGGCGTCCTGCCCCCTGCGCTGGGGGCCGAGTGCAGGGTGGCCCAGGACCTGGTGTGCAGGGCGAAGGGGCTGTGGGTGCTCCGGTCCTCCGTCCCCGTGTTCAGGCAGCTGAGACTGCTGAAGGTCTGACAGTTCTGTGGGGAAGACAGACACAGGTCACAAGGGGTCGCAGTCCCACAGAATCCAAGGACCGAACGCCCCACCCAGCCCGGCCAAGACCCCTGGGGGGCTCCATGGTGGTGGGCCCACCAGGCGATGGAACGCCCTCCCCAACGTCAGCAAGGGCAGAGGGGCCGTTGGTTAACTCCTGAAGAACCACCCCTGGCCGGTGAACACCACGTTAATCAAGAGACATAAAATGCAGTTGAGTGACTGAAGTCGCTCTGTCGTGTCCAAGTCTTTGCAACCCCATGCACTGTAGCCCACCAGGCTCCTCCATCCATGGGATTCTCCAGGCAAGAGTACTGGAGTGGGTTGCCATTTCCTTCTTCAGGGGATCTCCCTGACCTAGGGATTGAACCCAGGTCTCCCGCATTGTAGGCAGATGCTTTACCGTCTGAGCCACCAGGGAAGCCTCAAAATGCAGTTATTTGTCTACAAACTGGCAAAGAGCACAAACTTCCTAACATCCAGTTCTGGGGGGACTGGGGGTGGTGGTGGTGCAGTAGGGAGGGAGCTGGGGGCAGGCTCAGAGGCCTTCACGCACAACCTTCCTGCAAAACAGAAGTGGCAGGTTCACCTCTAGGATTTTTACCGCAAGAAAACAGTTCGGACGCAGCAACATAAATGTGCCTCGTCACACCGTTACAGTGGAAAGAAGGGAGTGACCCAGCATCATTCCCCATGATGCTGGTTCCGTAAAGCATGTCTTTTCGGGCAGAGGGAGGCTCTTGAGCCGTTGCAAGAACACAGCAGGAGCGGGCCCACTGATGTAAAGGGAGAAGCTGCCAGGCTGCGCTGGCGCTCAGAGCGGACGCGGGGGCCCACACCACCTTCTCGCCGTGGCAGGGACGGGACGTGGGCGGGGGAGGGTGGGCTTGATGTTCGCATGGTGCACAGTCCCACACGGGCCCTGGGCTCCCGGGCCCTCGGGTGGTGGGTGTCAGCCCCGCTGGGGGCGGGGCAGGGCTCACAGCTGGGGGCCGCGGGCAGACCCCCCACCCCCAGCCACACTTAGGCCTCGGTGGCCTCCTCTGTGAGAGGAGGTCCCTACCTGTCCCATCTGAGGCCCCAGCAAGAGCCAAGGGCTCCGCGCCTGCCAAGCCCTGCCTCTGTGAATGTGGCCGGCCTGGAGGAGGCAGCCTAGGGCCCACCGGCAGCAGCCACAGCCTGGACGTGACCCCACGCACTCACAAGAGGGGGCAGCCGGCACTGCGCACAAGTGGGTCCAGCTACATGCCTGCTTCCACGGCTGAGCGCGAGGCCCGGGCAGGACAGAGGCAGCCCAGCCCCTTCCCAGGGACGAGACAGAAAGGGAAGCGCATTGGAGGCAGCAGCTGGGGGGATCCGGGCTTTGGGAGGTGGGAACGCGGGCAGCACTGCCTGCCCACCGACGCCGAGGCCACGGGCCCGTCCCCGAGGGCCCTGGTCCATTTGCTGACGGCAGTGTTTATGTGTCGCTTTGGAATGAAGACGACCACTGGCTCATGGCGCACAAGCTGCTGAAGCATCTGGGCAAATGGAAAAGGCGCTCTCTCTGGAGGGAGGAGGCGGGGCCCGCCGTGCGCACTTTCCCTGTTCCTGCCTGCACCGTGGAGGAACCCGTTCTCGTGGGTCTGCTTGTCCTGGAATCTTTTGATTAACTGAGGAAGGCAGGCTGGGGGGTGGAGGGTACTGGGGGGATTGAGGAGAGAAGAGCCAGGCTACCCATTAGACCTGCGATGCTGGCCCTGACTGTGGCAGGAGCCAGCCTAGGGGCGCGGAGCCCCTGCTGGGTTGCATAGGGCTCAGAGGGCCCAAGTCCTCATTGGGCACGTTTGCTCTGCTGCTGGGAGACAGCTCCTCATGCAAAATGGCCCCCGAGATCCTTCATGTCCCCAGGGTCAGAACGCAAACCTGGGTAGGGATAAGCCCCAGCTGGGAGGCCCTTGAGGCCTCTCCACCTCCCGGTCACCCTCTGGACAGGCCCAGACCTGAGCCGGGACAAGAGGAGAACTGGGTGGGGGGCAGAAGGGAGGAAAGATGGCCCAGCCCAGGCAGGGGCATCAAACCCCAGGCTCAGCAGGGAGGCCTAGGAGGGAGGCCCCAGGAAGCCAGATCTAAACCCCTGCACGGCCAGACGGTCTCTCGCCCTGTAGTCGTGGCGGAGAGGAAGGAGTGGCTGTGCACAGTCATGTGAGTCCAGTTACAGACAGTGGCGTCCGGTGCGAGCCCGGTGTGCTGCGAATGGGCCACAGTGAGGCTGAGATCCTGGGGCTTGCAGCCCTGGGGGAACGGCCACAATGCTCCCCTCCATGTGCAGGACCTGAGCGGGCCTCCCTGCTTCCTGGGAGCTGTGCCACGAGAACGCGGTCTTCCGGAACTCCTCCCGAGCATCCTGCCTGCCAAGCAGCCTGACCCCAGGTGCTGACGACGGTGTGTGTGGGGGGCGCCTGCCTTCACGGCAGCTGTGACGGCACGTCTGGGCACGAATCGTATTATGCAGCGGCCACACCAGCAGCAGGGTGCCGGGGACCCCGGTTTGCTGGGGCCTTTCTGAGATGTGGCTTCTGCCTTAAGTGTGCCCGGGAGAGGACTGAAGTCAGAGAGGCTGCCGTTACAGTCCTAGGTTCTGCCACACACAGGCCTGACAACTTCAGACAAGACCCTCCCACCTCTGGGCCATGGCCCCCCCAACCAACGAGGGGGGCCCCCCCAACCAGCCCCCTCCCCTGCCCGTTCTGGCTGTCTGGAATAACTGGGTCGTTTCTGCTTTGAGGCAGGACAAGAAGCTGCAAGGTTTGGTTGGTGACTGTTGTCACAGCAAACCCCGGGATGCCCCTGACCCCACCCTCTGAAAGTCCTCAAAGGCACCTCCTCCTTGGCCACAAAGCCAGTGTCACCTTGAAAACACTGTTGACTCAAAACTCAGCTGTTGCAGCCACGGTGAAAACCAAGACCCCTCTGCAGAGTGTCCCAGCCGGTGGCAAGGCCCACCTGCCGGGGAGGAATGTGGCTGTCACAATGGGGCAGTTGTGTGTCCCGCCCAGGTTCCAAGCCAGAAGAGCCTGTCCTATGCCAACATCCAGGGTGTGGCGCTGCGCCTGCCAGGCTCTGGGGCCCGGGTCCCACCCCGCCTCTCCTGGCAGCTCACACTCCCCGAGATCTCAGCACCCACGGGAGAATGCTACACGGGCCTGCCAGAGGCCTGGGCGCCCCTCTGGGGAAAGCGGCAAAGCTGAGGACAAGTTCAAAGCACCATGTGAACACATCATTCCAGCGTGAAGTGGTTGCTGGGGGACAGACAGTCCCCCTACGCCAAACTCTGTTCTCTTGAAACCCAGCCCTAGCCCCAGGGCTGGGCCGCCTACTTGGGCACAGGCCTGCCCAGGTAACAGAACTCAGAGAGGACCATCCATGTGGCCTCAGGCTAGAGGCTGGAGATACTCGTCAGCACCCCAGCCCGAGAGTCTGGAGTGACTTTGGAGTAGGGCCCTGAAAGTCCAGCTGCTTCCATCAGACCTGCCATATCGCAGGGTCTATCCAGCTGTGTCGCAGCCCACACACCTATCCAATCTTCCCAAGGCTCTGCAGTCAGGAGCAAGGGCCCCCTTCTCCTGTGCGGATCTTTGCTGGGATCCCCCTGGGAACTCCAGGCAGAGGCCCACCAGACCTGGGTGGGGGAGAGCACCCCCTGGCACTTGCAGCCACACCCAGCCCCAAGTGCCCACCCTGCCAAGGGGCGAAGAGCTCATAGCCCCTCACCAGCTCAGGACAACTCTGCCTTGAGCTACCAGCTGAAAACCAAACCCCGCCTTGGGAGACTCACCCGAACTCAACAGACTCAGCCCCGTCTCCCTGTGCACGCCTCCGTCCCCGCCCCTGCCTAGCAGCAGGCTGTGAGCTCCATCCTGCCCCCAGGGGCCAGGGATCCCTGTGCCAGCCTGCGGCAGTGCGGGCCCAAGGGCAAGGTGGGCCAAGGGGGCGCCGTGGCCTGAGGCAGACAGTGCCCTGAGGAGGACCGACTGTTTTCCTCACTCCTGGTTTCTTGGGCCCCAACTTGCCCTTGAACCCCTGGAACCAGGAAGGCCTCAGGAGTACGGTACACATGGCCCCAGGGAGGAGCAGCGGATGGGGTCAGAGAACCCGGACCTGAGTCTGGAATTGCCTTGTTTGCTCCAGAAATGTAACAGTCCTTGCCGGCCTGACTGCTGGGCCTTCGCAAGGGTCCTACAAGAAAAGGGATGCGAAGGGGGGCTCCTGGCATCCCCCTCGACTATGGAAGCCTGCTCCCTGGTGCCGACGTGCTGGCTGGCACAGCCCCAGCCCCCCTGGGCCCATTCTCCCGAGGCAGACCCCCGGCCAGTGACGGGCTGACGTGGGTCCCGGAGCAGCCCAGGACCGGGGGTGGGGGTGGGGGGTCCAACCCCAGGTGCTCTGTCACATGACGGTGCTCCCCGGAGTTGGGCTGTGGCTGGCCTGGCTGCTTCCTGCACTTCCTACAGGTTCCTCCCAGGAGCCACAGGGTCTCTGGGACCAGATTCTGCACTCCAGCCCCGCTTCCATGGAACCGACCTCAGACGGGAGGTGAAAGCGCTCTGCTCTCCACGGCTCACCCACAGTGCTGTTCCTTCCGAACAGGAACGCGCGAAGGCAGCCCGTGAGGTCCATGGGTCGGGACCGCCGGGGAGGAGCGGCCGCAGGGAGGGGCCCTGTCTTCGGGTCAGCCCGCGTCCTCACCCCCGGGCCCGGGTGAAATGTCCTCTCTGCGCTGTGCTGGGACGGGACCCGGGTCCCCCAAGGCACACAGGCACTTCCCCCTGCTCAGACAGCAGGGTGACAGCGCCCAACTCCCCTCTTCCGCACCAGCCTTCCAGCCTGGCACGTTTGCTTTTTCCTGATGCCAGCTTCTGGTCATCTAATTTCCTAGATCGCTTTGTGTGACTGATCTTGAGGGAACCGCCTCAAAAACAGGGGCATCCCAACAAGCCCAACCAGCTAGTCAGTTTGGCCAGACCAGGTCCCCACCCGGCCGGGGTTCCTGGAGCTTCGGGGGCCCCTCTGCTGGAGCTGCTGGGCTCGGGTGCTGGCAGAGTCCGGGCATTTCCTCCCCAAACAGACGCCTTCTCCAGAGCAGAATCTCCAAGTGTCGGGAAAACACCAGGCCGTGAGGATGGCTAGCGGCCTGGAAATTTTCTAAGTCTCGTTTATGCTGGAGGCTGGCATAGTGAAAACCGAGGCGGTGTGAGGCGTGCGGTTTCCTGGGGTGGTGCTGTGTTTTTGTTTTTAATTATCTCAGATAAGACAAAAAAAAAAAAGACACTGGCTTACTGGGGCCTATCTTTAATCCATCTTTGGTAAATCTGAATTTTGCATGAAGGCTGGACTGTCGCTTACAGGAAGCCTGGGAGCCCAACGACGGGTCAGGTGGTGGGGCTGCCCCGGGTCAGAGCTGTAGGTATGGCTGGAGGTGGCCTGGGGCAGTGGGCACAGCCGGCCCCTCACTCCTGGCTTCTCATCTCCGGGCTCAGGACGCAGAGCCCAGCACCACTTCCTGCTCATTGGGCCTGATCTGTCCCTGTCACACTCACCTACGGGACCCCCGTGAGAGGCAGCCTCCTCGAGCCCGGACTGCTCCCTTGCCCTCGGGAATATGGGAAACGCCGGCCATGCAGCCCAGAAAGGGAGGCCCCGGGGAGCACCGTGGATTCAGCCCTGGACACTCAAAAGTTCTTCCCAGACCACGGGCTCTAGAATCAGGCAGCCGGGGATGGGCAGGGACTATCTGTGAGGGTGCACGGACGGCCCTGGCAGTTACTGGGAAGCCCTGACTTCCTGGGTCATTTCCCGGGCTTCCCTCTCCAGAGGTCAAGAAACGTCTCCTGAGCAACCAAGCCCTGCAGGCTCTTCTTCGTCCGCTAGAGCCCAGTCTGCATCGTCCCTGCAGGAGCCAGGCTGAGCCCAGTGGACCCTGCTGGGCCCCCATGGCCTTGACCCGCACTCCACCGCCTGGCTTGGGGGCCGGGTCATGGAAGGTGTGAGAGCAGCCTGGTGGGATAGGAAGGAAGGACCCGCAGGGTTGGCCCCCGGGAGCTCAGCTTGTGCGTTCGCGCAAACCGGAGGTCATGTCCTCTGAGCGGTAGCCGGCCCTGTAGGGTCTGGAGCCCACACAGGAGCACCCCACACCCAGGCTACACTGTGGTGAAGGCTGTTTCTACACCAGGTCCCTGGGGCGGGGGCGCAGATGGCCTGCCTGCACAGAGGTGCGGACGCTGACGCCAAGCAGCTCACAAATGGGAAATGAAGCATTCTGCGGTGTGTGTTCCGGCCAGCACACACTCAGGACAGGACTTGTGAAACCACTTCGCTCTCAGCTTGGTGTGGAGAAGATTCTTCGCCTGACAAAAGTCAAGAGATCTTTCCAAAGCACACAGGACGCTGGCGGGGGGGGGGGGGTGGGGGGGGTGGGGGGGGCGGCGGGCCAAGGCCAATGTGTGGCGGGGACGCTCGGGGACTCCAGGGGCGGCCTCTGCCCGGGACGCAGGGGCACTGAAGGTGGGGCCAAAGTCCAGAGCAGATGGTGGGCCCCCGGGCCCCCGTGGCCACACCAACCCACAGGGTGACGTGAGTGCGGAGCGCCGGGCCAGCTCAGCCCCGCTCCAGGAGCTCCATGTCTGCCCCCTCCCATCTCAAGAGAGGCTGGTTCTCAAGTTTTTAAACTGAAAATTAAAACAGGTGAGAATAATCAGGAAGCCTCTGTGAACAACAATTAGGTGAGACCAGTCCCACCAGTTCTGATATTGGCTTCCAGAGAAAGGCGAGGCTTTCTGGGAAAATGAACAGATTACCAATCAGCCTAGCAGCCTCACCTGCAGATTAGGTGGACTGAGGCTGGGAGAAGTGAAGAGACCCCAGGTGGCACAGCACAGAACAGTCACAGAATTGTCTGGAGGGTTCATTACATTGAGACCACGTAGGAAGCCAAGGAGGCACTTGGCAAACCTTGATCTCCCCGGTCCCTCCTCCGCCCACTGCGCTGTGTTCAGGCTGAGGGAGGGGGCATGGCTCTCTGTGGACAGTACTGCATGACCAAGGCATCAGGGGTCAGCACTGTATGGCCAAGGGGTCAGGGGGCTCGGCTTTGGGAAGAGAATCTATAATACAGATGGTCAAACCCACTGCCCTTTTTAACCAAAACTTGCTTTCAGAATTCCGCAAGACCTGCCAGTTACACAAAAGGTAAAAATCCCTAGGAATAAGAATGCAAGAATTGGCAAGAGAAATAGAAGAAAACTTCATAGAACGTAACAGTGGACTTGAACAAATAGACATCCTGTCTTGTGGACAGAAGACTCGACCTCAAAAAGGTGTGAATTCTCCCCAAGTTATTTCATAAATCTAACACAATCTCAACCTGCAATGTCAACAGCAGTCCTCGACCCCCACCTCCAATCTCAGAGTAAGCAGATTCTCGAGTTTTTAACTGAAAAATGAACAGGTGAGAATGATCAGGAAGCTTCCGTGAAGAACAATGAGGACAGCCGAGTCCTGTGCTGTGCTTAATTACTCAGTGGTGTCCCCACTCTTTGCAACCCCATGGACTGTAGCCCGCCAGGCTTCTCTGTCCATGGGATTCTCCAGGCCAGAATACTGGAGTGGGTAGCCTTTCCCTTCTCCAGGGGATCTTCCTGACCCAGGGATTCAACTGAGGTCTCTCCTGCATTGCAGGTGGATTCTTTACCAGCTGAGC
Organism: Bos taurus; assembly: GCF_002263795.3. NCBI lineage: Eukaryota > Metazoa > Chordata > Mammalia > Artiodactyla > Bovidae > Bos > Bos taurus. The sequence goes on from NC_037353.1 coordinate 44,239,992, forward strand.
TACCAGGGAAACCCTGAGACTAGTCCTACCAGATGCTAAAACTTGCTGCAGAGCCTCAATAATTAGCAGTATATTACTGCGCGAGGACACAGAGACTAATGCAATAGAGAATCTTCTGAAATAGCCCCAGGTTCAGTTCAGTTCAGTTGCTCAGTCGTGTCCGACTCCCTGCAACCCCATGAATCGCAGCACGCCAGGCCTCCCTGCTGCTGCTAAGTCACTTCAGTCGTGTCCGACTCTGTGCGACCCCACAGACGGCAGCCCACCAGGCTCCCCCATCCCTGGGATTCTCCAGGCAAGAATACTGGAGTGGGTTGCCATTTCCTTCTCCAATGCATGAAAGTGAAAAGTTAAGTCGCTGAGTCGTGTCCGACTCTTAGCGACCCCATGGACTGCAGCCTACCAGGCTCCTCTGTCCGTGGGATTTTCCAGGCAAGAGTACTGGAGTGGGGTGCCATTGCCTTCTCCGCCAGGCCTCCCTGTCCATCACCAACTCCCGGAGTTCACTCAGACTCATGTCCATCGAGTCGGCGATGCCATCCAGCCATCTCATCCTCTGTCGTCCCCTTCTCCTCCTGCCCCCAATCCCTCCCAGCATCAGGGTCTTTTCCAATGAGTCAACTCTTCGCATGAGGTGGCCAAAGTACTGGAGTTTGAGCTTTAGCATCAGTCCTTCTTTTAGAATGGACTGGTTAGCATGTCATAAAGATGGAATCTCAAAGCAGAGAGGAAAAGATGGAATTTTCAATAGCGGATATTGAGACCAATGAGTAGACATATTAAAAAAGAGAAAAAAAGGCTGGCTCCATATTCAGACTATATACAGGATGAACTCCACACAGACCTAATATTGCAACATAAAACCATAAAAACACTAAAAGGAAATACAGGAGAATTCTTTTATAGTCTTGGGATAGAAAGCCCTTTCTAAAACCCAAAATTCAGATCCATAGAAGAAATAACAAATTTGATAAAAATGTATACATGTCAAAAAACACCAAAGGCACTGGTGGGAATGTAAGACTGTGTACGCGCTTTGGACAGAGACTGACAGCTTCTGAAAATGTTGAAGCACAGAGTTACAGGACACAGCAGTTGCACCCCAGGTACACAGCCAAGAGAAATGAAGACACATGCCCGTACAAAAACGCGCCCGTCAGTGTTCACAGCAGTATTGCTCATAACATCCAAAAAGAGGAAACCGCCCCAATGTCCCGTCAACTAGCAGCTGCATAAATAAAATGTGGTAGGAGTATTTTTCAGTCATAAAAAGGAATGAAGCACTGACACACGCTCCAGCAGGAATGAACTTTGAAGTCACCACGTTGCTTGGGGAAAGAAGCCGGTCAACGAGAAATGGCATTATTGTATGATCCCATTTATATGAAAGACCCACAACAGGCAGATCCAGGAAGAGCAGAAAGCAGATTAGTGGGTGGCTGAGGGTGAACATCGACTGCCAGTGGGTGTGAGGCTTCTTTGGGGGGAGTGAGGAAGCTGTTCTAACACCAACTGTGGTGAGGGCTGCACAGTTCTGTGAGCACACAAAAAACCACTAAGGTTGTTTGCTATAAATGGGTGAACTGTATAATGTGAATTATATCCCAATAAAGCTGTTAAAGAATGTCAAAAGACAAAGAACAAATCAGAAACAAACATTTGCAGTTCACAGCACATGCAAACGGAGAAGGCAATGGCACCCCACTCCAGTACTCTTGCCTAGAAAATCCCATGCGTGGAGGAGCCTGGTGGGCTGCAGTCCGTGGGGTCACTACGAGTCGGACATGACTGAACGACGTCACTTTCACGTTTCATTTTCATGCATTGGAGAAGGAAATGGCAACCCACTCCAGTATTCTTGCCTTGAGAATCCCAGGAATGGGGGAGCCTGGTGGGCTGTCGTCTATGGGGTCACAGAGAGTCAGACACGACTGAAGTGACTTAGCAGCAGCAGCACATGCAAAACCAACCTCTCTAATGGACACTTGGAGCTTTCCCTGGTGGCTCAGAAGGTGAAGTATCTGCCTGCAATGCAGGAAACCCAGGTTCAGTCCCTGGGTTGGGAAGATCCCATGGACAAGGAAATGGCAACCCACTCCAGTATTCATGCCTGGAGAAGCCCATGGACAGAGGAGCCTGGTGGGCTACAGTCCATGGGCTTGCCAAGAGTCAGACATGCCTGAAGCGAATAACATGCTACTGTACAATCAAGAAACAGAGCAACAGCTCCATTTTCTTTTAAGGGCGCATGAATACAGTGCAGAACACACGAGTGACCTTTAACTATAAGATGTTCAACTGACCAGAAAAATGCAAACTAAAATGACACGGAGGAACCATGTTTTCACCTCTCTGGTTGGCAAAACCCACGTGTGAGCAGGATCTGCTGGGGCGGCGGTGGATAAATGGACCACCTGCAGCATCATCGGGGAGCGTGGCCCCCTGGGCGTCACCTGGGCAACAGGCTCCCGGACGAGGAGCGTGCACGTGGAGTGTGCCCACAGAGGATACACCTGCACACGCCTGTAAGGGCCCGAGCAACGCTGAGAAAGATGCATGCGGCCCCGGGGGTCCACAGCCGGGGTCTGGGAAAAAGAAAGTGGGGCAGAGCCGCACAACAGACCCTCCTGTGCTGGAAAAAGGCAGCCAACAGCTGGGCTGTGGCTCAGAAACTCTTCCAGGGTCTATGATTTACAACAGCGAGGTGCAGAAGGCTAGATGTCAGCCTGCCGTCTTCCGTACAAGAAAGGAGAATGAAACAAGAACATTATTATTTGCTGGTACTTGCATAAAGGAATTCTGGAAGGATCACAAGAAACAAACAAGGAGTTAACCTGAGGCCACGGGGGATGGGAGCGAGACTTCCCTTGTGTATTGTTTTAATTTCTGAACATGTGAAAATACCATCAAAAAATAAAATATGTGTGTGCTTATATTATAGAGGAAGGGACACTCTAAATTAGGAATGAAGAAAAAGGATGACTCACAGGCCAAAACAAATCTTACTGAAGTGGTCACTCTGATTTTCAAAAAAAAAAGACCCTCTCCACGGCTGCAACAATCTCCATCTTAAATCATTTTAACGTTTCTCCACCAAAGTTCTTTTCGACTTTCCTCTCTCTTATTGGCAGGAATAAGGCTTATGCATTACCAAAAAACAGTACTTTGTGCAGATGAAAAAAAAAAACAAAACAAAAAAACCCCTACAGGGTTCCTACACTTAATAATCACCAAATTAAATCTGAGTCTCTCACAAGCACAAGACGGGAACACATCGGGAAGGCCGCCCCTTGAGTGGCAAATGGCCCACACATGTGCCAGCCATCTGCATGTGGGCGGTCAGCCATGCGGGCCTTTGCCCGGGGCTGGTAGGCGCGCTCACAGACGCAGGCCGGGGGAACCCTTTGGAAAATATCTCGTTGTTCTAGAGGTTTGCAGGGCTCCCCGCCCGCCTGGAGGGGGCCTGGCCCGGGGGGCTCCTCTCACTCTGTGGGAGAACACTGCCCGGCTTTGTGGGTGACCCCAGGCCGTGGCTGGGGCAGCTTTGTGCCCCAAACCCAGCTTTCCCCGGACAAGGCCCGTCTCTTAGCCTGTGCCAGCCTTGTCCAAGTGGGCCAGTGCCGGCCATTCAGAGCGGCTGCCCAGCCCTGCCTGGGGCGGGAAGGAAGCTGCTTGTCTATCAGAAGTGGTCTGAGGGCAGCAGCCCCCCGGGGCCCACGAGAGCCTGGGTCCCCAGGGAGGGTTAGGACACATGCCGAGGATGGACGTGTAGGCCAGGGGTCCAGAGCTGCGACGCGTGTGAACATGGAACCCCCCACCCCCTCGCCACCTGTCATCGTATATCCACACCTGGCAAAGAGATGAGAAGCACAGATTAAGTTCAAAGTGTCTGATTCGGCTGGATTTCCTTTCTGTTTGGTGGGGGAGAGGGGAGGCGCTCTTCGAGATCTCCTCCTCAACGATAAAACATAAATCATAAAGAAAGGCAGGCAAACCCTGCAGAAACACAACTGGCCGGTTTCTCTGCTCCAACAGGCCTTGGCGTGGAGAACTCCAGAAGCGAGCCACCCCCATGCCCTCTACAGACTGGACCAAGCGCCCCCCTCCCGCTGGAAGGACCCCCAGAGGATGCCCTGGGCTCACACTCCCAACCTCTCTGGTTTGGTTCCGCCCCTCTTCCAAGCTCTGCAGCTCCAGGCCCCTGGCCCCCGACTTCAGGAAGGACAGTGTCTGAGCAGGGTCCAGGGGCCACCTGCATAGCCAGGATCCATCCCACACCATGGGCTCCGGCGGTGTCTGCACTGACACCAACGGCCCTGGAGGAAGGCTGGACTTCACGGCAACAGCCACACGGCACTGACTCCCAGCTAGCGGGCCCAGGCCAGAGGGCCGCGGAGGAAAACAAAATGCACGCCCCATGTCTGCAAGGCCAAATATTGGAAAGTCCAAATGAAACCTGCTACCATCAGGCTGAACTCCAGGCAAACCTGAGGCCAGGAGAGCCTACGCTGACCACCTTAGGGTTGTCCCAACACCCCTCAACTCCAGGAAGCCAGGACCCCAGCTGGTCCCAGACACCACCATTCATTTGCCGCGCACTCAGTGCCCATGGGTCGCCAGGCTGAGAGGGCAGGCTCAGGAAATGGGGTGGCTGCAGGCCCCCAGGGAGGGGGTTTGTCCCCACTGACCAGACCATCCACTTGGCACCCTGGCCTGCCCACGTCCCTGAGCCGGGCACAGCAGGGCTGCTGGGAAGAGGTCCCAGAAGGCCAGGAGACAGTGTCTGATTGCCTTTGCTTCTAACAGCATCAGGTGGGGGCTCCCCAGCCAAACCCAGAGGGGCACCTCACGGGCCACAGAGCTGGCCATGTCACAAGCCACAACACCCACTCCCTTGCTCTGTGACCAGGTCTAAGGTCAGGGTTCAAGGGCAATCCTCCACCCCTGGAGGCACCATGCCTATGAGGGATGCTGAGCCCCACCCGGGGCATCGAACACAGGCTCTGGGTGCAGTGCCAGCCTGCAGAAGGAAGGAGACGACGGGCAAGCCCCAAGGCCTGTGTGGCGTCCAGGACGCCCCCGAGGGGTGTGGACACCCGGCTCCAGCCTGTCGCACACCGGGTGTGTCCTGGGGAGGTCCTTGGCCCGTGTCCACAATGAAAGAGGCATTGGTCCTACATGAACCTGGCTGTCCCTGCGCTGCCCATTCAGGCCAACTGGGTGTGCTAAGCTCTCCCGGGGGTGCCCCCACCTCAGTCAGGATCGCCCCGCTGGAGAAACCTCTCTCTCCCCTCACCTCCCAGCTAACACACCCTCCCCCCCACCACAAAGCACCCCCCGACCCACGGGCTGGCAGGCAGCGTTTTGGGGGGCTCGGCCAGGGAACAAGTCTGCTCGCTGTGTCCCCAATGCCTGCACAGGAACAAGGGCGGAGGCCGAATGGAGGGCTCAGAAGGGTCACCCACGTGTGGTGGATTCCCGCCTTGGCCACGATGACTGCCGTTCCCTGGGGGCCTCCTTGTGCAACCTGAGTTGCTCTTCCCAGTTTGCAAAATGGAGAAATACAGCTGCTCATGTGGGGCGGTGACGGGGCTCAAGCGAGATCACCACAGGGCCTGGCTCAGTGGGACCCCCCGACACCTCTTTGCGGTGCCCAGGTACACCAGGACGGGGGTGGGGCAGAGGGCTGGCCCTGGCCCCGGGGTTCAGGCAGGGGCAGGAGATGGACAGCTGTTCACCTGCCTCCATCCGGCCTGGAAGTGATCCGTGAGTGCAGAGCTCCCAGGCGTGCTGGGAAACGCAAGGCCAAACTGGCCCGTCCCGGGTACTGGGGCCCACGGGGGTGAGGGCAGGCGGCGGCCAGCGGGGCTCAGCCAGCGTGTCCCAGCGTGCCCGGCGCAGGGCAGGTGGCCACGGACATGCCCGCTGGCAGCAGGCACAGCAGGACATTCCTGGGCACATTCCGCCTCTGTGGGCCCGGCCGCCCCTTCCCACAGAGCCCGGGCTTAGTGGCAGGAACGCTGTGTGGGCCCCTGGTGCTCCCAAGCCCCACCAGAGGACCGCCTGTCCTGGGAGCTTTGTCTCACAGGCAGACAGGACGCTTAGTTATGGGAAGGGTCGGGGGGAGACTCACCCCGGGCTCTTGCCCACCAGGTACCTTTCCTGGGATGGCCTGTCCTCCCACCCGTGTAAGTCACGTCTCTCCAGTCATATCCGTCACTGCAGCAGGGCAGGGCCAGCATGTCGGTGGGGCCTGGGCACCAGGATGGGAGCCCAGCACACGGCCAGGAGCCCTGGAAGCCCAGCTCTGCCCAGTGCCCCAGGCTGAGCTGCAGTCTCACCCCCTTGGGAGCCCAACGCCAACCGTGCGGAAGACCCAGCTTGGGGCCTCAGTGAACCCACAGAACGCACTCCCCCCTTAGAGGCCAGACCGTAGGCTAGGGAAGGGCTGGCCAGGGCGGGTCCCCGTCTCTTTGCTTTTCCCAGGGACACACCTCAATACAACTGTGAATTTCCCCATGGGCTTATTTTCTTCCTTTTCTATTTTTTCCCTTTTGTTAATTACTGTTTCATTGTTGGATGAGACATGCAAACTCAGCACAGGCATTTCAAAGCATCTCGAGGCCCTCGATGTCCAAGTGAACACACCTGAGGGGAACGCCCTGGCCCCGCAGGGTGAACCTCTCGCTCCATCGTCTCAGCATCTATCCCCGAGAGGCGGCTCGGCCAGCACCTCCATGCACAGGCGGAGAGATCCAGGGGACCCGTGCTGGGCCAGGTTCAGCCCCAGCTCTGTCTGTACCCTTATCCATCACCCCTGCACCTCACGGCCACCAGAAATGCCTGAATCGGCGGTGGAAACCCACCCCGATTTCTACCCCACAGGCATCCCTGGCAAGTCTCACCTACTACTTGGTAAAGATTCTCAACCACGACAGCCGAAGACCCTTATGACCACGAGGGCTCCGGGATGGCCCCCCAAGGAATGTGCAGGGCTTGGAGCAGCCCTAAATCACTCTCCAATCCAGATGTTCCTTCACATAAAGAAAGCCGACCCACGAGGCTGAGCTACCGTAAATTCCACCCGTCGTCCCTGGAATCCTGCCTTGTCCCAGCAACAAAGTCAGGGCATCTCTGGGGGTGCATTCTCATGTCCGAGCAGCTGTGTAGCCTCTGATGAATGCAGGACGAATGTCCACTAAGCCTGCTCCCTGAGCTTCCTGGGACTGTCCCACTGCACAAACCCCTACGTGCAGACGGGGGTTCAACCGCCCTGGAGGCTCGGGAATTGCCAAGGCCACCCAGGGAGCAAGTGGGGACGATCTGAACCCCAGCATCTGACTCTGGGACCACAGGCCTGAGTGCAGGAAGGAGAGGCAGCGGGAAAGGACTGGGGTCTCCACGGGGCAGACGCCACTGGGGCAGCAGCCCCACCAGGGGCGAGAGGGAGGGTATGCCCAGGCTGACCCCACGTGGGGCCAGGCCCAGAGCCAGATGGGAGAGAAGGGCAAAGGCCGCAAGCACGTTACTCTTCCCTGGAGTCAGCCCCGGGTGATGAATGATGCGTCAGGGGAAATGCTGGCAGCACCGAGCAAGACAAACAGGAGGAACCAGTCGGTGCCCAGAGACAACGCCTGGGTGCACACGGCACCCAGCGTCTTTCGAGGGTCCCAGCTTGGCCCCCGCTCGCTTCTCCCCTTTAGATATAAATTCATGCATGTGTATGTGTGCGCACACCGCACACACAGACACACACAGCTCCGCAATCTTGCAATCCCTCCAAGCTGCTACAATGCCAGCAATGACTGATGATCGTGGAGTCAACGGGACTTGAACCTCTCTGCGTCTGTCCTGGTCTAGACAGCTGAGGTGAGCTGTGACGGAGCCCGGATGGGAGGTGAGGTGCCCTCCAGGTACCTGCCAGGGGCGAGAGGGAGGGTATGCCCCGGCTGACCCCACGTGGGGCCAGGCCCAGAGTCAGATGGGAGAGAGGGGCAAAGGAGACCTCAGCTTCCGGGTCTGGGCCCCAGCCTTGAGCTTAAGATCATCATCGGCTGAGCCCAAGTCAGGAAATGAGCCTACTTCTCTCTTGTAAAAGTGTCTGATGACTTGGAAAAAGCACAGAACCCACGGGGAAGTCCCTAACTTTCCATCTGCAAGTGGCTACTGCCAAAAGGAGCTGCCAGACGCTGTGGGTCATCAGCTGAAGCCCGAGTTCTCTCAGAAAGGGGAGCCTTGGGAGAGGAGGTTCTCAAATCCCCACGGGAGACGCCCCCAGGGACTTCAAAGAATAGCAGCCCTGGGGCTGGCTGGCTACCAGCAGGCTGAGTCCCTGCCCTGTGGACCCAGGAAGAGGGCCCCTTCTCCACCCTCTGTCTTTCAAGCAGATGGGCGGGTCTTATTACCAAAGCGTGTGTCCGACTCTTTGAGACCCCATGGACTGTAGCCCACCAGGCTCCTCTGTCCATGGGATTTTCCAGGCAAGAATACAGGAGTGGGTTGCCATTTCCTTCTCCAGGGGATCGTCCCGACCCAGGGATCGAACCTGCATCTCCTTGGTCTCCTGCATTGGCAGGTGGATTCTTTACCACGAGCGCCACCTGGGATACATATTACCAAAAAGGCAGCTGATAACGTATGCCCCTGACCTGGGCGCCTGCCTTGTACACGTTTCTCCAGAACCCCTAGCAGGCAAGTGTCAGGGCTCCCAGGGCACAGAGGAAGAAACAAAGGCCCAAGAAGCCTGCTGAGGTCACCCAGTGATGGGGTGCCTCAGGCTGCTCACGCGTGTGCAACGTGCTCAGTGCATACACACAGCGCCCTGCACACCAGGAGGGAAAACGAGCTCGGCGGGTCCTACCAGCAGGTCATGACAGCTGCAGCCAGGGGTGGTGCTGGGTGGGCTCAGGGCACAGGGTGGTCATTCTTCTCCGTGTCGAGGACACTGACCCTGCCTGGGCTCATTCGCAATCTGCCAGGCAAGCAGGCCAGGGGCACTAACGAGGCTGGGGCTCCAGACGAGAAGGGGTGAGAGCCAGAACCGCAAATGTGGACAAACGCACGGGGACGGGTCCCCCCTCGTGCCAACGCCACTCCTGGCCATTGAGGCAAAAGCAGGCCAGCTTCGAGGGCAGCTGGAGGGGGCAGAGAGATTCTGCCTTGACAGAAGCACTGCCCGGCAGAGCCCAGACGGCCCTAGATGCCACCTCCTAAAGCCTGGCACGTCCTCTCTGCAGGAGAACTGGCCTGGGGTGGGGGCCCCCCTGGCAGCCCAACAGAGGCTCGCGGGCCTGCCCCACTGCATGACAGCCACCAGACCAACGCCCTGTGGTCACCATGCCCCCAAGGGGACACAGGCCCCGAAGCCCTGTAGATTGGCAGCCCCACAGAAACACACACAACGTATGCTCACAGAAACCTGGGACCAGGGTGACTTTCTTTCTCTTTTGCACTTAAAACGGGGGCCTCACTGCAAAACTAAATAAGAGCTAAGAATTCTGCCCCCCACCTCCAAACTGTCCCGGCAGGGTCGGGGGGATCCAGAATAAACCCCCTCAACTGCAGCACAAAGTTCCCCAGCGGCGGCCCAACTGCCTTTCTACTTTTCCCTTTGCCCTCCCGCTGCCTCCCGCTTTAATCTCCACCATTGTCCCCTCGAAGTGAGACCTCATAGTGTTTTCGTGAAAGCAAGAAAAATGGACATTCCTGAAGGTATTGTGGGACCTGTCGAGGCGGAATCGCTCACATATGCCTTTTTTTCCCTCACTGTTAGCTTGAGATGATCTCAGAGAAAGAAAAACGACAGAAAGACACGCACAAAACACAGACAAAAAAGTCCCTTCCTTGATGGCTGATGAGAAAGAAAGCTGTGCTTCGTCGAGAGGGAGAGGAGCCACCAGCGGTCAAGCACTCGGGTTAACAGAGAAGCACAGAACCTAGCGCCCCACTCTCCCAGCTCAAAACAAGAGAGCAACTTCCAAGTGATTCGGGGGGGGGTGGAAATAATTGCAGCTTTAGAAATATCCTTTCTCTACAGCAGGACCCTGGGGCCATAGGCGGCCCAGCCGCCTTGCGGGGCTCCTGGTGGTGATCGCTATTCACTGCCTGCAGGTGGCCGATCAATTTCCCAGGGTTTATCAGCGTGGCGATCGTGCCATGCTCTTTCAGCGAGGGCTGCAGGAACCCACACGGGGCCATTTAAACCAGTCTGAAGCTGTGAAAGGCTCCATCACTCGAAGGCCAGGCCAGGCCGCCCAAACAGAGCCCCGGGAGGGCTGGTGGGCGGGCGCGGGGCCGTGAAGGGGGGTGCCAATTAAAAACGCAAGCCCATGGGCCTTTGTCTTCCTCGTTTTCATTCCTGCAGCTACAACTGTGTCCATTGGCAGCAGGTTCCAAAAGCGAGGCGGCTGCATTCGCCTCCCAGGGCTTGAGAGCTGCCATTCCCAAACTAAGCTAATTAAAAGCAGAGTCCCTCCCAGGCTGCTGGGAAGACAAGGCTTGACTGTGAATGCTGGGCTCTTCCGGGCGTGGCTGGCAGTCTGCGAGGATGGGTCCACTTCAGAACATCACCCCATCCTCAGGGGCAGAGGGCCTCTGGAAGGAATAGGGCCCACCTGGGCACCAGCCCTCAGAAGAGCCTGGCCCCTGGGGTCTCTGGAACCTTCCAGCATTCCCTGTACGTACCGGAGGGGGGCCCCCCCCACCAGCCAACCCAATCTGCTCAGGAAGATGGCTCGAACCTGGTGTGGGTGGGACTGGGCCGGCCTACAGCTTGCACAGCTCTGCTTGGGGGTAAATTCACCCCCCATGCCTGCAAGCTGGCCGGCCTGGGATCACTGACCATGGAGACAGTCATCGTCAGGGGAAGAAGGGACCCGGGTTTAATCACCTCCTAGCTGTTTATCTGAGGCCTGGCCTCTCTGCCCCCAGGCCTGTTTCGGCCGAAAGCAGTGACGATGAAGGCCAGCCTGCAGAGCTGCGGGGCTGGTAGAGCGGGGGGCCCCCGGGGACAGCCAGCACTGCAACCACTGACCACACACGACAAGTGCCCAACACCACCCCCTCAGAAGCTCTGCCAGCAAACCAGGGAGCTCTGGCTCCACGAGGGCAAGATCAGAACCCCCAGAAGTGGGGCAGGGGGTCCTCCCTGCCCCCCTCCATCCCCCTTCCACAGCCCAGCAGTGGAGGAAGATGTGGGTGGCAAGTCTGTTCGCTCAACGAAATGCACGTTAATTCCAGCTGACCTGCGTGGCATTCAGCAACCCTTCTCCAAATTACCCGGGTATCCGGGCGGCTGAGCAAGGTCCTCCCCCCCGGGAACGTCTCTGAGAGGCCCTACTCAGAGGTTTTTGGCACAGATGGAGGCCAGGAGCGACCTCCCAGGGATACTCGGAGGAGGTGCAGTTTCCCAGATGGGGGTGGGGGTGGGAGGGGGCACCTGAAGAGACCCCCGAGGCCTGAGAAGGTGACCTGAGAGGGCAGGCAGTGGTGATGGGAATGGTGGGGTTGGGGGGGTGCCGAGGAGGGCAATCTGGCTGGCCTTTCTAGCCAGAGCTGCCTCTGGTTGAGGGAAAGGGAGACAGAGGGCGTGGAGTGTGCAGCCCCTCAGCTGAGGACCCAACGTGCCCGGAGCTTCCGTCCCCAGGAGGGCGAGGGTGGCTCCCACCGTTTCCAGAACCCATGGGGCCGGCCCCTCACACTCTTGCCTGAATGAAAAGGAAAGCAGCTGTTGGCGGGGGGGAGGGGCTGCGTGCAGAAGTCAGCCCTCAGGGGCAGTCCCAGAACAAGGAGGAGGCCTGGTCTTACCAGGGGAGCCCCAGGGTGGCCTTGCAAGGAGCCAAGCGGAGCCCTCAGTGCAGGAAGAGGCGGCTGGGCCAGCCCCAGGCTCCCAGAGGCCTCCACGCACATGGACTGGGTAGCCTCACCTCTCCAGGCCTCAACCTGGAGATATCTGGGGATATCTGGGACACCTGTCTGGCTTCCTTTTTCTCTTTCAAGTTTAAAAAAAAAAAAAAAAGGAACACTGAGAATTAGCATACAAGTAACATTAATTCTAACCCAGAGGCTCCTCAGGCCCTGCTGAGAGATCAGTCTTGGCCCCTGACACAGGTTCCGGGGCCAGGGGTGGCCCTGGTGCGGCAGTGGACGGGCTGGCTCCGAGGGCAGACGGGTGATGGCAAATCGAGTCGGGCTTGTGCCAGGCAGTTGCTAAGATCTCCCCGAGAATTCTGAAATCCTGATTAATGGGCGAGATGGCTCAGGTTTTGGCAGGGGACTCAGGCGCCTTTTCTGATGAAAAGCAGCGACGCACACTGCGGGCGGCTGTCTGGCCAAGTGCCCGTTTGCCTGGCCTCCCTGGAGGGGATCGGGGGGCGGGCGGGGGGAGCGGAGAGACCCCAGCATCGCCCAGGAGCCAGCAGGAGACGTGGGCCAAGAAGCCATCAGACAGGGTCACCGTCCTTCACAGCTCCTGGGCCATCTCCCTGGGGACGGAGAGAACAAAGTGGACAACCATCCTGGGGGCGGGGGTGGCGGGGAGCGCAGGCCTGCGCCTTCCAGTAACCAGACGCCCGCCACCCAGATGCACCCACCCTGCAGGGCACCTGAACCGAGTGGGCACCGGGAAGGTACCTCTCCTCTGCCACTGCCCAGTTCAGAGGATCAGATTTCCCAGCCGCGGCCAGAACATGTACCATGGCCCCCGGGGCTGCAGCCATCTGGGAGGTCAAGGTCTTTTCTTCCACTGTGGTCGGCAGCCTCACCTGAAAAATGTCACCTCCAGGTGACCGTCACAACCGGAGCGAGGGGAGCGGGGAAACCGCGGGCACCTGTGGGGCAGAGACAGAGCTTCTCCAGAGCAGGACAGCCCCCTTCCCTCCATGAGAGAACGATCAAGTCCCAGAGGTGATGCGGCTGGAGCTGGGACATGCTGCCCTAGGGAAGCACGACACCTCTCCCTGTTCTGGACGCTTGGCTTTCTTACTCTGAGGCGTCCACTAAGCACCTCAAAGAATGATTCCTGCTTCGGCTTCCAGGCAGACGACCTAAATCTGCTCTGGCCCCCGAAATGGGATTCAAACATCGTCCCCAGATCTTCAGCACCTGACAGGCGAGGCGAAGAAGCACACACATCCTCCGGCTAGCCATTTGGAGAAGGACTCCGAGGACTCACAGCTGCCCCAGCCCGGGGCTCTCCCACTGACATGCCACCACCTCCAGCTCCTCCCTCAGTCCTTCTGCTACAGGCCCAGGGCCTTTGGGACACCGGGCCCAGGGCTGAAGGCACGAGGTTTGGCTCACCATGGACACAGGGGTTTATGGGGACTCACACCCCTGCCCTCCAGCCCAGGTGGGCCACGGCCACTCTCTGCAGCCCTTTCCCCCACGTCCCCTCCTGTTTCGGGGAGATCAGTCTGCGCCCACTCCCTTCAAGTGAACCTGACTTCTTTCTGAATTGTCATAGGGGTGACTCCTATGGTTATAAGAGGCAGGAAACAGGTACTGGGGAGAACAGCCCATGTCTCTTCCCAACCGCAGGAGGGGGGCCTATAATGAGCACAGAACCAAAGAGCCAAGGCACAGACACGGTTCTCTCCGGGTCTAAGGTGAGGCTCTGTCCGTGGGCTCCAAGGTGCCCCGGGCCCTGGGAACCAGCCCCAGGGACTGTGACAGGGTGACATGGTCTCCCTCCTGGCCGGCATCAGGCTCCACCAGAGCAGGAGGAGACCAGCCTGGCTTCTGAGGAGTCCAGCTGGGACAGGCCGAGGCTGGCAAGGGGCGAAGGGGCCAGGCCTCGGGCCAGCATTTGCTGAGCACCTGGCCGGGCCCGGGCGCTCTACCAAGCACCTTTGAAATACCATCTCATTTAATGTCCATTTTCCCGAGAGACTCGACTTTATTATCTTAAATGGGGACTCGGAGCCCTGGTAACGGGAATGAATGGCTGGCGGAAAGCCACAGCCGGCTGCCCCCTCCAAGCAGCTGCCCCAGCTCCCCTGAGCCTCGGCCATTTCTCCTGATCCTAACCCCACCCCTGACAGCCCAGTGTTTCAGAGCCTCAAGCTGGATGCCGATTTGTCCGTTTTGAGGCCGGGGGTAGTCAACAGGGTGGGTGCCCCTTCAGGTGAGCAGGCCAGAGAAGGAAGGGAAGGTGGCCAGCTGAGAGCCCACCAGGGACTGCGTCCTGAGCCCCGAGCCAGCTACGAGAGGATGAGTGTGTGCCTGGGCACACGGCAGTGGACCAAGGGCACCTGCCTGGTGTCCCAGCGGGCACAGCAGAACCCGGGCACCAGGCTGCGGGCGTCGAGGGGCAGACCCGGGATGAGCCAAGGAAGCGTGGGTCTCAGGCTTCCAGAAAGACACGGAGGAGGAGCTTTCAGACTCCGATGGCACTGTGCTGGGATCAGGGCTCCCCGCCAGCGCCCAGACCACCAGGGAGGCCAACAACAGAGCATGCTGGTAGCTGGACTCGGCCACCACTCAGCCGGCAGGGTATCGGGGTGGGGACGAGGGCTGGAGAGGAAGTGGGCGTGGGTAAAGCAGCGTCAACAGGAAACGCACGGAACGTGCCCGTGAGCGGCTGCCTCCCCTGGACTCCTGCCTTCTTGGTTCTCCTTCGGATACTGAAAAATCCGCTTGCCTCTGCAGGGCCAAACGGTGCACTCTTCCTGCCTCCTGAGAAGACCCTCTTTCTGGGGGGACCGGGGGCATCAAAGCTTCCAAGAAGCAAAAATATGGAAGCACTGGAAGCCTCTGTGGGAAACTCCCAAGCATGAGACCGACGGATGGGCATGGCTGCCCTGAGGCCTGCATGGCCAGAAGCCATGAGCCCACAGTCTCTGAAGAGAGGAAGGCAGGGAGCAGGGCTGTACCTGGGAGAGGGTGGGTGAGTGCCAGGCTGCTGGGTTCTGGCTGAGCTCTATACCTAGCCTGCCATAAAGCCATCCCCATCACCTTTCCCCAGAGCCTCCATCGCCCCGTCTGTAAAATGGCAATCACGGGTCTCCGGTCAGCTCGCCTGGCAGGATGACCACAAGACCTCAAGGATGATGGCCTTCCTGAGGCTTGGGAGGGGAGGACCCACGGAAACAGCAGCAGCAAAGGCCGTGCCCACAGCCCCCTGCAGCAACAAGTCCTGAGATGCCCTTCGTGTCTTCACCAAGTAGGTGAGCAAGCGGACTCAAGAGACAGGCTCGACGGCTTGCCCGCAGTCCCGCCACCAGAACGCGGGTGCAAGCACCCGCCTGGCCTGCGCAGGGCTCCTCTAGCCGCTCAGAGGGCCTGGCCAGGATTAGCAATTGTGGGAAGCTCCCCTGGGAAGAGAGCACAGCACCCCAGGCCCCGGAGGAATGTGCCGCGTCACTGGAGGCAATGGGAAGCGCCTGCCACAACAGGAGAGGCACGGGGAGGCGCCGGGGAGGCAGGAGGAAGCCAGCAGGAGAGGAGAGCTCCATCCTGCCAACGTGCAGGAGCAGCTGCAGGCCTGCTGGGGAAGGTGCCAAGGGGGGAAGGGCCAGGGCTGGTGACAGAGTCCGGGGAGGGGCAGCCGGCTCACTGTGTGACCCTGGGCAAAGGGCCTCGCCTCCCTGGGGCCTCCTTTTACCCCCAGATGCACAGATACGATTAGACAAGGGTCCCTTCAGGCTCAGAGGATTATGGGTGCCAACTAGCACCGCCTGCATCTCTTTATCCTCAAAGCTGGGAGCAGAGAAACCAGTCCTGGGGACTAGAAGTCTGCACGCCGTTTTCCTAGAGGAAGATGCTGTTGTCTCAGAAGACCCCAGCACACCGACCTGGACGGAGGCCTGCGAGTTGTTTCTGGGACCGGCTTGGCACCCTCGGACCGCCCGTCTGACCAACCAAGACAGGGGGTGGGCGGAGAGGGTGCCGCCCAGCACGCGGGCCCAGGCACAGAGGCCACGGCAGGAAGCAGGAGGCAGCCCACAAGCGGTCCCGCCTCCGTGTGAGTCAGTGGACTTTTTTCTCCACTGCACACCAGGCGGTCTTGCCAAACTCCCAACAACTGCACAGACGTGGACAACGCCAGTTCTAAACAAACTCCCCGAGTAACCCCGAGTCTGTGTGTGCTCCACTGTGTGAAGGATGCCTGCCGCACGAGGCACCCGACTGCAAGGTGGCAGGACAGGGACCAGGGAGCTGCCCCCCAGAACGTGCTCTCGGTGCCATGTGCACCCTGACACGTGCTGGGAAGTGTGCACCCCACCCCTCCTAGTCCTTCAGGCTCCAAAGGAGCAATCAGGGACCGGAGGCATAACTGTCCCACAGACAGTGCCGTACATCTCTGGTCCTCACGATGCCTCCACAAAGCACATTATTGTTAGCCCCATTTTTCAGGAAAAACAAACCCCAAACCAAAACAAAACCAAAAAACCCCGGTGGCTCAAAAAAAAGTCCGCTGTGCAGGATTCTGCACCTAGTGAATGACAGAGGTGGGGCTGACCCCTAGACCCCTCCTCCTGGCCTAGCTCCCTCTCCATGAGAATGGAGAGTTCTAGTCACATGAGGTATTTACAGCATTAAGAGCTCAAGTCATAACACGATGCCTTGGTGACACGCACAGATGACATAATTATGCACCAGACGACTTTTCTCCCTAATAGAGCCAGAATATCTTACTCTGCATAATATAATTAAGTACAGGATAATTTTAAGATACTGTAGGCTCTGTCCTGCTCCCAGAGAAAGTCCTAAGAAGACAGAAACTAACCCTGGAACCTCTCCCGACAAGGAAGAACTTTCTCCCAGTGGGAAGGGGCCAAAGGTTAGAGAGCCATCTTGAAGAGGGAGAGAAGCCGGGGTCACTGCAGTGTCCGAGAGACGAAGAAAAGTGCATTCCACTACGATTCAGAGAGCCAGGCACGAGGCTGATCTGCTAAGGGCTCTGATTGGACTCTGCCTGCGAGACGGTGATGAAGACAGTGATGATCGTGGTGACGAGGCGATGGTGGCGATGCTGAAGGTGGTGACGGAGGTGGTGATGGTGGTGAAGAGGTGGTGACAAGAAGGTGACAGGTGGTGGCGATGAAGACTACGCTGACGATGACTGCGGTGCTACAGGGGTGGTGCTGATACGGATGCTGACGCCAGCGGCGATGACGGAGGCAACGGCGATGATGGTGATGCTGTCGGCAGCCGCTACCGCTCGCCGAGTGCCCACAGCGCGGCTGGATGTGTGAGATGCTCTATGCCCTGCGGCTTGCGTGATGTCCTCACATCAACCCTGTGAGGTGAGTGACGCACCCCGTTTGCCAACTGAAGAACCCAAGGCTCAGAAGGGCCACCTGGCTAGAGTGGTGAGGCCAGGACTCACCCACGGACCTCCACAGGCACGGCGCCTCGTCTGCCTCATCCCCCTCCAAGGGATTGAGTCCAGATGAGAAACCATTTCTTCTGCTGATGACCAGTTTCCAGCCTCTCTCCCCAGAATAAAAGTCCCCCATCTCCCTATCAAGCCAACCTCCCTTAGCCGCTGGCATGTGTCTTCAGAGGGGGAGGCTTATCTGAAAGGAGCGGACTCGTCCCAGAGGGGATCTTGTGTGCTCCAGACCCTAAGCCCTCTCCCGCCCTCGGCAGTGAGCTCGCCAGGGAAGGAAGGGCTGTGGGGCCTTCTGGGAGCTGGGAGCGCTGGGGGGCATGCCCCTCCCTTCCCAGAGGGCTCCCCCTCCCCCCCAGGCCTCAAACAACCCCAAAGCCAAGGCCGCAGCGGCAAAGGAGGCGGAGAGGTCGAGCAAAGCCTTGGTCCCTGCTGGCCTGGCTCTGAGTCTGCACTACAGGAAGAGGCATCAAGGCCAGCCTTCAATCCACTCCGGGAGCCTCCGACGGCCTCGGTCACCCTGCAACCCAGAGTCAAGGTCTGAGCCCAGCTTACAGCCCCATGTTCCGTTTCCTCTGGCGCTGACGGCTGGGCCTGGGGTCCTTCTGGGTCTCCTTCGGCCTCCAAGCTGCGCAGGACAGGCAGGGCTGGAGCTGAGGAGGACGGCCAAAGGCAGAGGTGCACGGGTACTGCTGCTCGCACCCAGCCCTGCTCCCGACCCACGGGCACCACGACGGAGCTCCAGCTGCTGAATGAAAGCACAGGCCCCGCGACGGGCCCCGGGGCCCAGACCCCACTTTATTGCCGCCTCCTCGGCCGGCCTCCCAGGAAGACATCCCAGCCCAGCAGCCCCTTTGCTTCCTCCGCAGGGCAGAGCGGTGCAATCAGCTGACTTCCTGCCCCGGGGCACGACCGCTCTGGAGAAGCGAGGCCACGGAAACCCTGGTGGACCCTGACGTGGACACGGGTCGCCGGCCCCAGGTCAGCAGACGGCACCCCGGCCTCCCCAACGCTGGACTCTCATGCAGTCCATGCCGACCAAGCCTGGAACGTTCACACCAGCCCCAGCATCAGGATGACCTGAGCCTGGGGAACATTCCTCAACCCAGGGGGCCTTCACTCACCAGTTCCTTTCTTCCCCCTCATCCATGATGCACCCACCCTGTGTCGGGCGCTGTCCTGAGCTCCAGAGACTGAAGGCCTGGTGAGGCAGGTCCCTGCCCCACCCCGCCAGGATTCCTCTCCCAAGAGAATTCAAACCTAGCACAATCTGGACTCAAAGTACAGTAGGAATGAGAACTCTTTTTGCTGCTGCTGCTAAGTCACATCAGTCGTGTCCGACTCTGTGCGACCCCATAGACAGCAGCCCACCAGGCTCCCCCGTCCCTGGGATTCTCCAGGCAAGAACACTGGAGTGGGTTGCCATTTCCTTCTCCAATGCATGAAAGTGAAAATTGAAAGTGAAGTCACTCAGTTGTGTCCGACTCTTCGCGACCCCATGGACCGCAGCCTACCAGGCTCCTCTGTCCATGGGATTTTCCAGGCAAGAGTACTGGAGTGGGGTGCCACTGCCTTCTCCAAGAACTCTTTATAAGGTTGAACAATGTTGCTCTACGTTCTTCACTCCAGCCCTCTCTTCCACCAAGGGCCCAAGCCTTGCCCCAGTTTGTCCCTGCAGAGGGGGACAGCGTCAGTTTCCCAAGATGTTTCTACTCAGCAGGTCTGAGCCACAGCATGTGCTTGGGGGTGTACTGCTTGCAGGGCACATCCACATCCTGCCCAGGGCGAAGGAGGACGCATCCAGGGCCCACCGCTGCCCGGTGGCAGAGGCTGTGGCCGTGCCTCTCCGCCATGGGCTCCGGTCCCAGCCTCTCGGCCCTGGAGATGAGCTGCGGGGTAACCGTGGCAACAGTCGCTTCCCTCCCCGGAGCCTCAGTGGCTTTGCCCAGAGTCACGGGATTGAAGGCGGGGGTGAGGTCTTGGGTCCAGGAGTCCGGGCCGTGGGGAAGAGCTCTGAGTCCACACAGCCACGAGGAAGGACCAGGGCGCAGGGCTAAAGCGGCAGTGTCTCCCGGGCCCCTCTGGTTCCCAACTTGGGGCCCTG
Organism: Bos taurus; assembly: GCF_002263795.3. Classification (NCBI taxonomy): domain Eukaryota; kingdom Metazoa; phylum Chordata; class Mammalia; order Artiodactyla; family Bovidae; genus Bos; species Bos taurus. The sequence continues at coordinate 44,259,428 of NC_037353.1, forward strand.
AGTCCTTCCGTACAGGGAACAGCAGGAGTCTGGCGGGGGTGCGGCTCTGAAAGGAGTCGTGCCCTTCCCAGCTGAGACTCGAGGGGTGAATCCCCAGGCCCCTCCCATCTCCCTCCAGCCCTCGAAGGCCTACACACAGGCATGGATGCCCTGGGTGAGCGTGGGCTCCCCCAGCCCGGTGCTTCCAAGGGACTGTGGACAACGGGGCTCGTCCTTCCTGGGGGGACCCGTTGCTTCAGCAGCCCTAAGAGGGAGGAGCCACGGGCCCACGAACGAGCCCAGGACTGCGCTTTCCAACTGGGTCCGCTGGGGCCCTGCAGAGAACTCAGCTAGAAAGAGCCTCAGGGGCTGCCTGTCTGCACCTCAAATACCCCACGCACACTGTCCTGTTTTGCTCCTAGAAACTACCTAGGTTGATGATTGCTGTGCCCGCTTTGGGAGCGGAGGCTTCTTCCGGCTCACACAGGTTGTGATGAGTTTCTCTGATGAAGACCCACGCTCAAGGCCAGGAAGGGATGTCTTCCAGGTTTCAGGAAGAGCAGGCCTACAGCTAGGAAGGCGGGCTTCCTCTATGCCAGGAAGGCTGGGGCAGCAAGAAGGCCCCGATGCCGACTGAACAGGGGCATCCATGGAGCCGAAATCGACTGGGCGCTGCCAGGGTCCCCGCAGCCAGGCCTCCCTCCCTGCCCTCTACTTTCAAGAGTTGGTGGCTCAGTCATATCCAGCTCTTTGCAACCCCATGGACTGCAAACCACCAGGTTTCTCTGTCCGTGGGATTCTCCAGGCAAGAATACTGGAGTGGGTTGGCATTCCCTTCTCCAGGGATCTTCCCAACCCAGGGATTGAACCCAGGTCTCCTGCCTTGCAGGTGGATTCTTTTACCATCTGAAGCACAGTAGTGGTCTACTCGCGAGTGGCTCGGCCAATAGCCAAGGTGGGGATGGGTTTTGGGTCTGTCGCTAGGGGGACGCTGGGGTGGCGGCATCCAACAGGGAGCCAGGGAGACCTGGGCACCCCTCCCCCCATGTGGCCATGGGCAGGCCCACCGCTCGAGCCTCACTCTCCCTACCCCTCAGCAGGGCGACCAGAACCCACTTCAGAGGGACCCACAGGGAAGAAACAGGAGAGACGTTTGAAGGCGTGGTCTGGCTCTCAGGGGCTGGGCGGGTGGGAGCGGACCACAGCAGGCAGGTCTGGAACGCCCGTCATCCGGTCAGGGCCCGTGCCGGGTGGATCCTCCGGCTTGCGTTTTTGGCACTGACCAGCAATGGGGCCTGAGGCTCGGCTGGTAAACCGCAGGGGCTGGGTTCCACCTGGCAGGCTCTCCTAGCTGTTCCCGTCAATACCCATCCCAGAGCGAAGCCTGCCGGTTCACCTTGTGGACTTGGGAGAGACGGGTGCTCAGAGCCACTAAGGAACCCCCGGGACCCCAGGCACTAGCCACATCTCCCTTATTTGGAAAGAAGGAAAACTCTGGGGTGTGGATCCTAAAGCAAAAGGCTCATTATCGTGACCAAAGGAAATATTTATGAAGCATTCAAAGATAAAAACACGCTGGGGGCTAGACACTGCCTAGCACCCAGCGCTAAGGTGCTCAGAGAAAGATCTTGGAAGGAAGGGACCTGAGGCCTTGGGTACCCGGCCCTCCCAAGCCCTGGGTCTCCGGGAGAGGGGCGTGTCTGGTCCACGGCCTTGCAGGGATTGGTGGGAAGGAAGGGGCGCTCCCACAGACAGGCTTCTGGTCCCTGGGGAAGGGCGTGGGGATGGCGGCCAGGGCAACGCGGCGGTGAGAACGCATTTTCCACTTGGAGCAGAACAAACAGAAGTGAGTTACTGGAAGGCAGACTCTGATTCATCTGCCCCGAGGGCCCCTTCCGCCCCACGTGAGGCACGTGCTGGGGGAGAAAGTCCACGGCCTGCCATGTGCAGGAGCGGTCTCCTTTCCAGCCTGCAAAGAAGGGCGGCAAGAACCTGTGGTCCCCAGTTAACGGCAGGGTCAGGGCCGGCGGAGCATGCACTGTGGCTGGGGCCGCAGGCGACTCGGTCTCCCTGCGGCTCTGACGTGATGCTGTCCGCTCTGAATCCCGGGTCTGCCAGCCAGCCGCTCCAGAGGGCAGCCCGATGTCCCCACCCACCTACCCATGTTTGTCCCGAGGAGCCCCGCAAGCAGATTCACACCAGGGTCATCCTGGCTGCTCTTAAAAGTCAGACACACAGGAAGGGGCAGAGATCTGTCTGACAACAGTCAAGGCTGACACGAGCCACAGGTCCCCAGACAGCCAAGGTTACATAAGCCCAAGGTGCACAGTGGTCACAGCTTTTTGGGAAGTCTTTTGGTCGCTGATGGTGACACGGAAGATGAACTCCAGGGCCCAGGACTGCTTCCCCAGACCCCCGGTCCAGCGGCCCATTCATAACTTCACCGCCACGATGGACACTCCCAGCCAGGCCGGTCCCCGTGTCCTGCCACGTGTAGGTTGACAGGGCTATGAGCAGCTCAAGGACACAGTCAGCCCCCATCTCCCAGCCACACGCCAGGATCACCCCATGGCGATGCCCCCTCCCACACGGCAGGCAGCCCATTCTGAAGTGGGGTGTTTCCACCGAGTTCAGGGTTTGCGCCAAGATTGGCTGGGCTGCTAAGGAACCCCAGAGTCACAGCCCCCCTTGGACATCTATAGGAAAACCAGGGACAGCTTTCCCCACTGAGACCTTCCATCCCTGGGCACTTCGAGGCCCATACGGGACGGAGGTGCTGGGGAAACGGGAGTGGCGAGAAGCCTAGCAGGGGATTAGGACAGACAGTCACTTCAGGAGATGAGCCATCACCCTCTAGGGTACCGTCAGGTTGGCAGAGCTGGGGCTGGGCCAGGCGTGAGTGCCTGCCCCTGCCCCCCGGCTCCAGCCCCAGCAGCTCCTGCCAACACAGCAAGCCTCGGGGTGGGGGGGGGGTCATTCGTGCCACCCCCCACCCCACAACGTCCTGCTTCTCTGCCTAGCACTCTCTGCCCTGCTACCCAGGCTTCCAGGCTTGAGCATTGGCTCTGACGTGGTCTCTCTGCTCCTGCTGACCATCTGCCCGCATAAGCAGTGCTGGCGCACAGTAGGTGCACAGCACATAGCAACAGGCCCAGAATGCATGGGATCCGTCTGAAAGGAATGGGGGTCCTGCTTCTATTTCTCCTGCTCTGCAGCACTGGCACAGTGCCCTGAACACAGCAGGTCCCCAGAGAGAGGAGCTGGACTGACAGATGGTGATAGAGATCCCCTTGAACGTGGGTCCTACACGGGGAGCACAACCGACCCAGGAGGAGGGGGCCAGCTTCTGCCTTGGGTCGGGGCGAGGGTGGGGAGACACAGACACGAGGGAGGTGGCGCTTTGGGGTTTTCGCACATCAAATGCGCGCCCCGACCTTGCAGGGCTGGCATGGAAGATGAACCACAGGCCCCACAAAGAAGAGAGTCCCAAATGAGCATGGCGGTGGGGGGCTCCCGGGAGCATGGCTGTGGCACGGGCCTTCCTGGGCACTGCGGCCCCAGAATGCAGTGGTACACTTAGACGACGTTACACAGCCAAGCCAGTTCCCTGGGCTCATGTGCAAACTATTCACGAGGAGCAAGACCAAATGACGGCAGGGCCCTGCCCGTCGGCAGGCAGGCTCCAAGTCCGCGGTGCGGGGCTGACATTGGAAGTGACTCTTGGGCTTGGATGGGCTGGAAACCAGCTGGCCACGCTGCACTCGGGGCAGCCAAGACAGTGGGCCCCACAATGGACGACGGGGCTGATTACATCACATGAGGCATGGTGTCCGAGAGCATGGAGAGCGTTCGGCAATGTTAGACGGAGAACAGCATCACCAATGACGCGTGGTACGACAGAATCAACACACTGGTCACAGGGCTGGGATCACACAGCCCTGGTAAGAGTTCAGTTCTGTTTTGCCCAGGGCCAAGAATTTTGTGGTCAGTTTTCCTTTTGAAACCATGTCTGCTTTTCTTATTGGATAGAGTAGAAAACCAGTACTAGGTGCGTGGACTTTGTTTCAGTAAGTACTATTCCTTTCACTTCTCTCTTTTAAAGGAACACATTCTCACTTCCTGTCATCACGGCACACCCAGTATGTGCGAACCTGTGCAATCAATGGACTCCTGGACTGGAAAGGGCCTCGAGGGTCTCCGTTCAGTGTTACGCGGGTTTAGAAAAAGGCCTGCAAGGACCTACACCCGACACTCCAAGATAGTATCTCTGGGTGTAGATGTTGGAGGAATTTCACTTTCTGTATGTTTACATTTCTAAACTGTAATTTTTTTTTTACCTTCTCAACTTGCAAATTTTTTTTTTACATGTATGTATCAACTAGAGATTTGGGTTTGATCCCTGGGTTGGGAAGATCTTCTGGAGGAGGGGGCATGGCAACCCACTTCCAGTATTCTTGCCTGGAGAATCCCACGGACAGGAGAGCCTGGTGGGCTACAGTCTGTAGGGTTGCACAGCATCAGACACAACTGAAACGACTCGGCACACATGCACACATCAACTCTGTAGCCAGGAGAAACAATAAATAATGAATCTGGAAAAATTACCTGGGTTGATACACAACTGTGTGCCCCCATTCCAACAGGAATATTGCTAACTGACATAACCGAGTGTTACATGCCGCTATGTCCTCAGTGCTAGACAGACATCATCTCGTTGAGCTCCCTATTACCACACCCATTTCATAGACAAGGACACCGAGGCTCAGGGTCCCACAGCTAGACCCACACCCAGCTCTCTGTCTGCTTCCAAAGGCCTTGCTCACAGCCAGCCTGCTCCACAGCTCTCTGGCAGACTTTAGGGCTCTTTCCCACCTGCCCCTTTTTCTGCCCGGCCACTGAAGGCAGCTGCTGTTCTCATCACTAATCTCAAGACCCACAGGACTGGGTGGGCACTCTGGAGGTGCCTCAGAAGAACCAGGTCCGTGCCCACCCTCACCCACAGACTGTCCAGCACAAGGGAGAGGGGCAGGTCGGCACAAGTCTGGGGAGAGGGCTTTGCTAGACATTAAACTGCAGAAAACACTGCTGTGTTTGGAGATGGCGGTTCCTACGGGGCCAGCAGGGAGACCTGGTCATCTTCTGTGCTGCCTGACAACGTGCCACCCCGGGAAGGCTCAGGACCTGAACCGAGGGTCACTCTGCTAGGGTCCCAGAGCACTGACCCTGGAAGAGATGTCAGCGGGTCCCCTCCTGCCCGCTGCCATGTGTCTAGCCCTGATCACACAGTAATAGTGCTTCTCGAGGCCACAGGGGGTTGGCTCCACACGGCTGCTTTCTCTACCTCCCTGATATACGAGCTCAGGATGGAAGAAGCTCCCAGTCGTGAGGCCTGTTCAACAGTGCTGGACCTCAGAAAACCTCCTGCACAAGCCTGGCAGGACAAGAGTCCACTTGGGCCCACCCAGGAGATGGGCACGAAGGTGCTCACATGTGCTCCTCGGGGGCTGCGGGGCAGGGAGGCAAGGGCACAGGCCATCCATGGCAGGACTCCAGAGCCGCATTCCTCCCCTTCCACACCCCGCTGCTTGGCTCCGCCTAGAAAACCTCCAGCCTTTGGACCCCTCCCTGCACCTCCCTAGTTGGGCTGCACACTAGCTCAGCACATGCTCTCGGCAAAACCACCTGGGTTCAAACCCCACACCTGCCGGGGGCAGGGGTGGGTGGGTGGCTGGGGGTTGGCTCCATGGCCTGAGGCAAGTCACTCCTCGGGTCTCTGCTCCTGGGTCCCTGGCAGTACCGGATGTGATGCTAAGAGCATCCACCTCCCGGGCTGGCATGAGCAGGGAGGGAGCTCTTACATAGCATTCAGAGTGGCACCCAGCCCACAGCGAGGCTGATGGAGGCATTTCTTTACTGCCACCCAGCGCTTCCCAGGGAGGAGACTGGGATGCTCCTGGGACCTCAGTTTAGCAGATGTCTCATGCAGGCTAACTGCAGACGTGTGTTTCTCCCTGGCAGGGGCTACACTTGCTGGCCACACACACACCCTTCCCCAGCATCCGGGATGCAGTAGCAGCTCAGCTCAGGGGGCTGAGGTTCATAGAATTTGTCGTCTGTGAAGCTCAATTCTTGGGAAAAACTGTGAGCCCCCCTCCACCCCCACCCCAGTCTTCCTGCTCTCGACCATGAATATAGCGGGCTGTTCACTGCACGGTACCCCCCTGCTGACAAGCTGGGGGATGAGGGGACCTGCAGGGAGCAGCTTCTTCAGAGAGACATGCACCTATGCCGAAACTGCCTCTCCCCACCTGCTCGTGGCCGGCTGGCTTCACAGCAGGGCCGATGCCAGCCGCTGTGGTGGTGGAAGTGGCTCTTGGTCGCGCTAAGAACTTTCCGACCACATTCCCGGTCCCCGAAGGCGCTTCAGCCCAGGCCGCAGCCTCTTGGCTCCGAGGTCCGCCTTCGGATTTCTCAGGCGTGGGGCGGCCCCGGGACAGGCCGGCCTCTGTTGACTGAGCCTGTGGGGGGGCGGGGGGCGGGCAGGATGGAAACCGCAGCCATCTGAGGCCCTTAAATGTCAGAGCCAGCCTTCCTGCCCTTATTTTCACAATGCTGTTCCAGACCCACCTCGCTGGGCCAAGTTCTGTCGCCACAGAGCTAATATCCTCTAGCAACTTCCGAGCTGGTTATCTGCCTCGGGGCCGGGACACCTCTGGCAGCGGGGAGGCTGCTGCATCTCCAGCCAGCGCAAACTTTCCAGGGGTTTGTCCCGAGTGACGAAAACCCCTTGCATCCTGAGTTGTGTCCTAGCAGCTTGGGCAGAACGGCCTCACCCGAAATTCTTCGAGGGATGATGAGAACAGAGCCGGGGGAGGGGGTGAAAGCAGGAGGAAGTGAACCAGGCTCCCCGGCCGCAGAGACAGGAGGGTGGCCTGGAGGAGAGGAGAGGGGAGCACTGCAGACTGGACCAGCAACCCAGCCAGCGCCTCCAGAGCCAGGTCGCTGCTGGGAGGAGGTGGTTTTTCATTTTCTTAAAAAGGTATCACACTTTTGTGCACTGAGATACTGAACAGCTCGTCCTGACGCCAGGGCCCTGGTGAGCCAGAAGCAACCAGCTCTGGCAGCTCCCTGGCCAGCAGCACCTCCTTCTTTTCTGTTGTGTGTGTGTGTGTTTTTCAGCCGTGCGTGGCTTTTGGGATCTTAGCTCTCCATCAAGGGATGGAACCTGGGCTCTAGCAGTGGAAGTGCAGAGTCCTAACTGCTGGACCACCAGGGGATTCCCAGCGGCTCCTTCTCATGGCCCACAAGGAAGGGGCCCCACAGGGGCCAAGTCTGCAGCCAGCAGGGCCTGAAACAGTTGGGGCGGGCCGCCTGACATCACCCCTCACATTCCTGACCGCCACGATCACGGCGCCGGGCCCTCCTGGGGAACCCGCTCTCGCGAGAAGCTGCCAAACAAATGCCGGTCGAGCTTTCCGAATGGGGAAACTGAGGCACGGGGTCATCTCCATTAGGGGCTGCTCACAGTCTCTGCGAGAGACAGACAAGTGAACGCTGCTGGCTTTGAGAACCACGTGGTCTCTCTACCGACGTGGAAGCAGCCACAGGCCGCGGGCATGGCTGTGTGCCGCTCAAACTCAATTTGCAAAAGTGGCTAACAGGAGTTTGCTGACCCCAGTCTACATGGTTGGAGGTGACGGCTGCTAGTACTCCTGGAGGCACTGGCTGTTAACTGCGGGGCACCACTGAACCCTCAGCATCCCAGGGGTGCTCTCAGCAGAGTGCTAGTTAGAATAGCAAATCTATTATTATAAACCGTTAAGTCACATCCCACACAGGACTCAACAGATACTGGGCCTCCGATCCCCTGAGGTTCCACTCTGGGACAAGGGTGGTCCCTGCAGAACCCCTGGCACAGGGTCAAAGACTGAGGGTCAGGGAGGCCCAGGCAGAGAGGGACTCACGACCGCCCTCTGTCCCACCCGTAACCACAAGGAAGAAGAGAAACCTGGGCAGACTAGGGGCAAAGGGGAGGCCCCCTGCCCTGAAGGTCTGGCCTCCATAGGGGCCCCGCAGGGAATCCTGAGACCCGGGGCAAGGACTGACTCTGCCCGTATCTTCCCTCCTCCCTACTGGCTGGCTCTGGATGAGTCTCATGGGCACCAGCCTGCACTGCGGGGTGGCTCGAGGGCTGGGGCAGTCGGGAAGGTCCAGGGAGGAGGGGACTGTCTTTTTCCCCCACACCAGCCTCTCACACTAAGCCTTAGGTACTTCTTCAGAAGCCTAGGGCTGGGCTTCCCTGTGGTCAGCACGTCACACTTCCAATGCAGAGGGCGCAGGTTTGATCCCTGGCCAGGGAACTAAGATCCCACATGCCGGGAAGTGCAGCCAGATCCTTCTTGCAGTTCCATGGGCTTCATCAAGGCCGCCATTAGTGTCCCCACTTAGGCACTTGTTCAGTGCCATGACTTCGATCTGAAGTTTCAGATTTCTGTGATACTCCAATTTTAGCCTACTTCTTCTAGGATGGTGACAACTGTCACCTTAGACCGTCTAGACAGCTCCAACAGCTGGCGCACAAGGGACCAGGTCAGGCTTCCCTCAAGATGTCACGTGAGATCCCAGCTGCCGCCCCAAGACTGGGCCCTGACCCCTGAGTCTGGCCACTGTCCTGTCCTCAAGCAGAGCCCTGAGCGCCCAGGGCCAGGCTGTCCCCCAACAGGCCCATCACAGCCAAGGAGGGAAGACTCGCGCCGAGCTCCAGTCTCTGCTGGCCCTGACCCCCCATGGACACCTGAGATGATGGAATGGGCCTGGCACCCCGAGTCCCACCTTGACCCCCCGATAAATGCGAGAACCTGGACCGCACAGCCCCGCCACGCCTAACCTTGTGAGCTTGGCTGCCACTCTGAATGTCGGTTTTTTCTTCTGCAAAATGGGAACAGCAATCTTCACTTTTGGGGACTGTAATCATGACACCACGTGACTACATGAACCCAAGCCCCCTGCTGGTCCGTGGAGCACGGAAACACAGGCAGAGTGCATGCACACTGTCACACACGGCAAGAGTCAGCAGTGTGTCTTATCCTCACGTGTGGACCCAAGTTTCAAAGGGTGGGGCTCAGGCCACACAAGGTGCAGGGCTCCGGCGAATGGGTCTCAACACGAAGGGACAGCGTGGACAGCAATCTGACCAGACAGGTGACCCAAACTGAGGCAGGAGGTCCCATCATCTCACTGCTCAGGAGGGTCGCCTCTGGCCTCCTTGGCTCCTGAGAGGACAAGGAAGGCCTTTCTGACTCAGTTCGCTTCCCGAAGGACATACTAGGTCATCCTCCTTTTTCCCTGATGAACTTCCCTGTCTGGTGGGGGGAGGAAGCACTCACAGGGTGGCCTTGTAGAGGTTACCTCAGCCAGCAGCTCCCCCATCTCCTCCAGGCCCTGGACACTCAGGCCTAGAGGAGCCAGGCAAGGAATTCCCCAAAAGGCCCTGGGCCCAAAGCAGTTCACGCTGCATGACTGGGACTCCAACAGCACCCCATCTCCATGAGGGCCACTAAACACACAGGCACCAGCCTTCTCTGTCTGCCCTGGGGGCTCCCTGCAAACCTACCCCCAGCCAGACAGAGCTCCAAAACCCCACCGTCCTGTTCAGAACTGTCCTTGGCTCCCGATGGCATCCAGAACAAGGTCCCAACGCTCCACGCGCCATCCCAACCACAGCTCCAGCCACATGGGTCGGTTTCCAGTCAAGGGAGCATCTCGGGGCCCTGTCTCTGCTCTGCCCTCCAGCAGAGGCGTGGTCTGAGGAGGGGCTTGGGTACCAGGCCTAGGCCCACCAGGGAGCATTGCAGCTCCCCTGAGAAGGAGCGGAGAGCCCTGCACACATCACGGCAAACCCACCAGGCATCCCTGGTCCTGACTACTGGATTCCTGGAGCACTCCAGAGAGTGCATCAGGTGCCAGGGAGGGTCCTTACAGCAGTCATCATCCTGTTTTAAGCCCAACAACAACCACTACGGATCCTACTTAACCAGAAAAAAAGACCAAGGCACAGAGGGCTGGGCTTCCCTCATAGCTCAGCTGGTAAAGAATATGCCTGCAATGCAGGAGACCCCAGTTCGATTCCTGGGTCAGGAAGATCGGCTGGAGAAGGGATAGGCTACCCACTCCAGTATTCTTGGACTTCCCTTGTGGCTCAGCTGGTAAAGAATCCGCCTACAATGCAGGAGACCTGGGTTCAATCCCTGCGTTGGGAAAATCCCCTGGAGAAGGGAAAGGCCACTCCAGAATTCTGGCCTGGAGAATCCCATGGACTGTATAGTCCATGGGGTCACAAAGAGTCAGACACGACTGAGCGACTTTTACTTTCACAGAGGGCAGAGCTACGAGCACCGGTCAAAGTCTGTAGCTTTCTACGTGATAAAGTGTTGATGCTGTGACTTCTAGAAGGCTGGGGTGGAGCGTCCCCATCTCCTGCTGCAGCCCTGGAGCCTCCAGGGGCCCGACACACAGCAGGAGCTTGGCCAGCAGTGGCTGAATGAAGAGATGAGTCCACAACTTGAACCCAAACCCCCAGAGGACACGACCACCTCACCAGCTTGCAGGTGGCTGCCTAGATACACTTGCTCCCACCCGACCCTTCTGCAGCCTGCAGGCTCCTTAAAGGTGCGGCTGGGTCTTCTGCGTGCTGAGCCCCTGAGCCCCTGCTCCAGGCCCTTGCACAAAACTGGCACCCCGTCACTGCATGCCGATTGGAATCAGCTCACAGGGTTGTTGCTACGTGGAGTCTGAGGGCCCAGAAGGTTCCCATGGTGGGCGGGGCCCTGTCTGAAGTTCCCAGGCTGCTGAAGCTACAGGCCCCACTTTGCTATAGGTCCGCCCTGGCAGGGGGGTGCAAGCTAGAACCATAAACGCAATTTCCTAGGAAGAATGTGGTCAGGAGGCCGCCAAGCTCCAGAGACAGGACTGCTCAGGAACCACACTCTGCCCCTAGGCCAGCCCACATCTGCCCTTGCACCCCACAGCCTGAGTGCTGGGGGGCCAGGTGGCCCACTTCCAAGTGCACATGAGAGGAGCACCAGCCCCCTGGGGCCACCGGGCATTGGATGTGTGGCCAGTCCCACTAGGATGTGTAGTAACCATAACACACGTCCTGTACATGGAAACTTGGTATACTGAAAACGAGCACATGTCCCTACCAATGACTGACTTCTACTGATTGCATGTTGAAATGATACCATTTTGGATACACTGAGTTAAACAAAAGATGTTATTAATTTCACCTATTCATTTCTTCTTTTTAACTGTGGCTACTAGCAAGTTGAGACCTGGACCATAAAGAAGGCTGAGTGCCAAAGAATTGATGCCTTCAAACTGTGGTGCTGGAGGAGACTCTTGAGAGTCCCCTGGACTGCAAGGAGATCCAACCAGTCCATCCTAAAGGAAATCAGCCCTGAATATTCATTGGAAGGACTGATGCTGAAGCTGAAGCTCCAATACTTTGGCCACCTGATACGAAGAGCTGATTCCCTGGAAAAGACCCTGATGTTGGGAAAGATTGAGGGCAGGAGGAGAAGGGGACAACAGAGGATGAGAAGGTTGGATGGCATCACTGACTCAATGGACATGAGCTTGAGCAAACTCTGGGACACGGTGAAGGACAGGGAAGCCTGGCATGCTGCAGTTCATGGGGTGGCAAAGAGTCAGACACGACTGAGCGACTGAACAACAATAACCAGAAATTCTAAAATTTGAAATAATTTAAAAACTTAAAACAACGGCTCATATTCTGTTTCCACTGCATGGAGCTGAGATTCAGTTACAACCTCTAAAATGGATAAGATGTGTTGATCTCACAGGGCTGTCTTGAGGAGAACATTTGATGGGTGAGTTTCTCCTGCAAACCTGCTCCCACCTCACCTGCCCAGAGTCAGCAGGTAACCCACAAGCACCCGCCCTCCCCACCCTCCATTCCAGCCTCCCGGCCCCTCTCAGGCCTCCTAGCAGCCTGCTGCTTCCTTCTCTGGGCTGCCCATCAGGCTAATGGTAAAACTTCAGGGTCACAAGCAGTAACAAGTCAAAGAAATACCAGTGATGACAGGGGTGACCACATTGATCCGGGGCCAGCACCTCTGGAGGGTGTCTGTGCACCCAGCCGGCTCCAGGTGCCCCCAGAATTTCAAAGCGCACAGTGCACAGCAGAGGTCACAGAGGCCCAGAGAAGGACAGTGACGCACCTAGGGCCCCCCAGCTGGCGAGAGTTACCCCGCCATGCCTCGCCAGGTCCAGAATCCACCTTTCCACCGCCCACTGGCCTAGGTGTAGGGGAGGATGTGGGCACAGTGTTTGCTCACGGGCTCCCTGCGTGCATCATACTGAAGTTCTGCTGTTTCTGCTGAGCGATACAATCAACCTCGCATTGTTTCAGACGCCATGTCCCTCCTCTCACCAAACAGTTAATGCTGCATAATCAGCCTACCTCAGCTGAAATGCTCACCCCCAACATGCTGCAGGTGCCACACCTGCCCGGGCTGGTTCTAAACCCAACAAAAAAGGGTCTTTTCTGTTGCTGGCTCCCCAGCCTGCATACTTGTTCTGTTTCTATCTGCCATCAATTCTTGGAAACTTCCATTGTTCAAGACTGTTCCAGATTAATGTGAGATGGAACTTCTCCAGGTGGATTAGGCCTGTTTAAAGCTTGTCCCAACTACCGAGGGGTTGTGGGAGGGTGTGCGGGCCCAAAGGTGGACCCAACGTCTGCGAGACTGGACACGGCCCTGGGTCCCAGCGGGGACCCGTCCTTCCAGAGGGGACACGCGACGGGAGAAGACCCAGGAGGCCCATGAGGGCCCCTGCCCTGGTCTTGGGACCTTCCCGGGGTGCCCACGTGAGAAAGGGGCAGACAAGGAATCAGGGTGATGGGGCGAGGAGAGCCCCTTATGTGAGTGTGAGCACAGCCCCTGCCTGGTTGGGCCATCAGCACAGCAAACCCTCAAGGTCACCTTGCACCTTGTTCGCCAAGTCATTTCAGGAAGGGGTTTGCCGGGAACCTCCCTTCCGGGACACAGAAGGCCCGTTTCTCAGGCCCCTTCTCCCCACATCCAGGCCTGCCCACTGTTTCAGAGGGTGAGTGAGACTCCAGGAGGGACGGGAGAGGAGTGGCCAGGGGCCTGTGTCCAGGACAGCCTGGCTGAGGGTCAGAGGGCAGGCCGGCCAGGCCCGGGGCTGGGGCAAGTGCAGGGCTGGCTGCCACGCCCGCCCTTCCCAGGAGATGAGTCACTCTGGGGATGAGGGGGTAGCGATGGCCAAGGGCTTAGAGATCCCCCAGCAAATCTCAGGAACAGGTAACGAAGGCTCTGCTTCCGGTGCTAAGAGGATGCTTTCAGACTGGGGATGTGTCCACCTGCAGGACCTCCCCTGGGCACGGCTGAACCAGACCGAGGGCCTGTCTCCCGTGTGCTCCAGCCCCGCACTGAAGAAGGATATGGATCCCAATACTGTGGAAGGACCACAACAGCTGCGTTGCGGTCCTCGGGCAGAGTGGAAACAGCCTCCGAGGGAGGCCCTGGTGCTGAAACCTCGGTGCCCTGGTTTTCCAGCCAGAAAACTCACAACTCGAGAAAGACAAAGCTGGGACATTCCTGGTGGTCCAGTGGTTAAGACTCTGTGTTTCCAATCAGGGGACGAGGGTTCGATCCCTGGTTGGGGAACTAAGATTCCACACTCACCATGGTCACTTTTGTATCAGCTGTTGAGAAAGGGGGTGGATAATATGCAAGTGATTTAACACCGACTCGACAGACGTGACTTGGAGCAAACTCCCAAAGAGTTTGCCCCTTTCGGCTGCATGGTACGGGCAAAAGTAAAAAAAGAAAGAAATGCAAAGCCTGTCTGCCCAAGGGCTGGGAGGATGAGTCTGTTGAGACGGGATGACATCAGAACATCGAGGTTCCTCCATCCTTGTGTGAGCCTAGTGGATTAGACAAGCAACAGCCATGCTTCCTGAGAAAGTCCTGAGGCCCTGGCCATACGTCACCACCCCCACCCCACCTGCAGGGAACCCAAAGCCTAGCCTGGGTCCCGGCCTCACCCAGGCCCCTGGCTGGCAAGGGCTGGCAGGACCCACCCTTGGCAGGGGCCCTTTGGGGAGGTCTTGCCCACGGGTCATGGGGGCCGAAGAGTGACCAGGGCACCCATCAGTGGTCTCCCAACTCGGAAGGTGAGCAGGCAGCCCACACTCAATTTTCTTCCCTGAAGAGGAAGGAGAGGAACCCTCCTGGGTGGATAAAGGACCACACCCCAGGAGCGGGTGGGTGGCGGTGGTGGTGGGTCAGAACAATGAACTCCCTCCTATTCCTGCTACGGACATAGGCCAGTCTGATGAGGACAGCAGACCTGGCTCCCCAGGGCCTCAGCCAGGCTGGTGGGTGAAGATGTGGGAGCTGAAGGCGTCCCCCCATCCAGTCACCTCCTCGGGGGTGGGGGGCCTCCCCATCCCTCCAACCGGAGGCGGCCCCTTCCACCTCCTCTCTCCCACCTGGCGTTCCAAACCACACCAGCCTGCTCAAGCTGCTTGGCAGCACGCACTGCCATCGGAAATTATCTTGCCTATCATGTGCTGGCTTATTGTTTTCGCTCAGTCGTGTCCGACTCTTTGCGACCCCACGGACCGCGGCACGCCAGGCTCCTCTGTCCTCCACCGTCTCTGGGAGTTTGCTCAAACTCATGTCCAGGGAGTCCGCGCTAAGTTGCTTGTGTCTTATCCACCCCCTTTCTTGACAGTAGCTGATACAAGTGATACGGTGTGCGTCTTGCAGAAAACGCCCCTGGACTTCATCCTGAGTGCCAGGCGCCCAGCAGTTCCCCAGGGAAGCGTCTCTGAGTGCAGACAAGGGTGGTGCAGAGTGAAGAAGAGGACGGGGCAGGCCCCTAGCTCCCGTGGCCGAGGACGCCAATGGTACCGATGGCACAGGGCTTGCCTGGGTCTGCACAGTCTGCCCACGGCCAGGCCCTAGGATGACGAGCCCCTCTGCCCCACACCAAGGGTCAGCTCCAGGCCCTCTCCCATTCTGCACTCTGCCCCAGGGGAGGGGCTCTGCCATCTGCGCCCCCCGCCAGAGGCTGTGCCCACGGGTGGGCTGGGGGAGCCCTCGAGGCTGGAGGAGGCGCATCACTTCACCTGCTTCCTGCAGCCGCCTCTGCTCCTCACCCCTCGGGAGCGTCTGGTCCATGCACAGCACTTGCTTCCAGTTTGCAGCTTTTCCAACATTCACGGAACCCACTTCATGGCCCTCCCGTCCTCAGCCCCAGTGGGCCTGCGGACCCCACTGCCGAGCCCCACCCTCCCAAGGGCAGCCCCTCCCACTGTGGCCCTCTCCCCTCCTCGGTCTTCAGGAACCTGCCTAACCATCATCCACACCAAACTCTCCAACTCATGGGGTGGTTTCCGCCCCCTGCAGAGGGTCCCAGCTAATCCAGGCAGCCTGGCACATTCCCCAGGCACAGGGCTCTGGAAAGGAAACAGCTGCAGCGCTCCCCGCCCCCCAACCCCCACCACAGTCACCACCCAGTCAACGGAGATTAAACGCAGGACAGGCCCCTGCACTGTTTCAGGGAAGGGGGCTGGGCCTGGTGGCCTTCAGTGACATATGACGATGTGAGCTCACTGCTACTGCTCACAGATGAAGCTCGTGGTGATTCGTTATATTTTGGAACCAACCATTCCTTTTGTTTTCCAAGGCAGGGGAAAAAAAAAAAGCCACCCTTCTCCCTCCCCAGAAGGAATTATCCAAGAGTTCTACTATGCCTAACTTTCAAAGGAGGCATTGTTAATCTTCTCGCCATAAATAGGCAATTAACACCCACTCCCGAGTCCAGGCAAAACCCAGTTCCTGCGAGCTCGGGGACACAGCGCAGGACTGGCCCTCTTGCATGGCATTCGCTTTCTGAAGTTCTCGACGGGGGCCTGAGGCTGCAAGAAGAGGGCAGGAACTCAGGACCACTGATTCCACAAAAATTTTAGAGGGAGTCTAGGTCGATGCCATGTTTGAGGACAATCGAGGACTGTTACCGAAGGGCCTAACTTCATCCGACCCGAGTCCGCACGTAAGCCAGCAGCCTGTACAGGATGAAGCCACGGGCAGGCGGCAGGCACGTCGGCTCGTAATTAATCACGTCCGTCTCAGGGACATGGCTCCCTGCTTCCTGGTCTCTGGCCCTCCTGGGGGCTGACCCACCGGCTCACCGAGGGCGTGGAGCGCCTTCCCGGGGGGCGTGACCCTGACATCCCCGATGAGGAGCCAGGAATAGGACGGGAACGCTGGAATGCTTCCGGGTTTCTGTCAAGCAGCCCCTTCCCCTGCATCCTTCCAGGCTGCGTGGGGCTCCCTGGGCTGTTAGTAGGTTCTCATTTTCCAGAGATGCCGCCCCAGCCAATGTAAACAGACCCAATGTGGCACCCCTGAGATGCGACCCAGCAGGACGAGCCTGCAGGGGTGCAGGCATGACCTCCTGTGGCCCCGAGTTGTCCAGCCGAGTCCAGGAGAGAAGACCCAGATTCAAGTGGACAAGACCAGGGACCCTTCAGCAAAGGAGATGGAGGCTGGAGGCAGGGGTGACGGGAAGGGTAGGAACCGAGCTCCTGGGGACGGCAGAGGGAGCCTGATGCGTAAAAGGTAGGGGGCAGGATGGCTCCAAGGTCACGTGTGGAAACAAAGCAAATCACAAGGATCAGCTACCCGTCACTGCTACCGAGGGAAGATCACGGAGAAATACAGGCAAAGCGAGGGCTCTATGCGGGATAACACGAGGGCCTTACCGCCAGCCAACTCTGAATGCAGCAGCTTAAGGAACGTTATCGTTGGGGATTAAGGTGATGGATACTCAGCCCCCTGAGTGAGGTCTGTGACCACGGTGACTTGGACGCTAATGCAAGATCGATCCCCTGGCTGGGCCTGCTGGCCGTACCTCTGGGATGTTTGCACCCCTTACAAGGAGGCGTGTCTCCAAGCTGGTCCACACTGGCATGCCTGTCAACAGCCGGCCCCACTCCTAAGTCCACGCTGCTCCCTGCCACCAGGAGCTTGGGGACGGGGGGCTGTTACTCCCCTGCTTAAAACTCTCTAAGGCTCCCCTCACAGCACTCAGAGTAAAAGACAAGCATCTTCAGAGGACCTACCAAGAAGGCCCCCCTAGGCTCCGGTCCCCTGCCCACCTGGTCCTGCTCCGGGCACTCTGGGCTTCTCCCCGCCCCTTCCTGACTCCAACCTTTGCACACACACTTCTGCTAGTAGCCCCTGTGAGCACAGCGGCAGGGCCGCCTCACGGCTTATGGCCCTGCTCACACGATTCCAAGGCACTGAGAGAACATGCTAGAAGCCGGGCCCCTTTAAACACCCCCCGAGACAGCCCAGCACGTGCAGTAACCTGGACAGGGCGCTGACACCATGCCGCGCCGGGCTCCTGGTCGTTCACTTGCTGCCCGACACAGGGCTTGGGCCACTGAGCAGGGACCGCCGTGCGTAGGAAGTTCCCTGGGAAATGCCCGGCACCATGTGTGAGACGTTTTCCGGATGTTTCTCACCAAGCGGGATGGGGAGATGTCCTCGGATGTGCTTTCCACCTGCCCACAGGCTCTGGCCTCCTGAGGGCAGGGCGGCCACCTCCGCACCTGGCACCGGAGCGGGGACCCGGCGAGGCGAGGGCACCCAGAGCTCATCTGGCTCGTCTGGGCCCCTGGCTTATGCAGCGGGCTGCCCCCCAACTCCTGCGACCCCCCTAGAGCTTTGTCGCCTCAAACACCCTTCGGCTCAGTGAGGCTCTTGATTAAAGCATGGAAAATCACCAAGTGGCATTAGAGGCTGCCTCCCTGGCATGTCCCCAGTTGAACTCCTTCTATTTTTCTTTTCCCCGGGAGATCAAAGCTATTGTGTCAACACTCGGCCCTGATCCGAGTGACCTTAAGCAGATTGCTTATGCAACCTGGTGGCTGTGCCTGGGGACACAGGAGGGATCCAGGGGGTTTCCTCAAATTCTGAGAATCCCTTTGGGGTTTTTTTGGAGAGAAAAGAACTGCGGTGTTTCAGAGAGGAAAGAGGACTAGAGAGAGCCGAAACTGGTTGCCCTGGCCTCTCCCTGTTCCAGGCCGCGGGGTCACAGCACCCCTGTGCCAGGGGTGGCGAGCCTCGCTCTCGTCTGGAGGCAGGCTGCGGGGAGCGGCTCCGCTGTTACAGCATCGTCCTGGCTGGACCCACACCACCAGAGTCCCATCCAAACCCATGGGAAACGGAACAGTCATTCCCATGCTTTCCAGACACCAAAACGGAGGCTTACAGAGGTGACCCGCCCAAGGGCACCAAGAGCTCAAACAAGGGACAGAATGGGGAGCCAAGCACCCCCTGACCCCAGAGCTCCTAGCTTCATCTCCATGGCCTCTGTGTCCATGAGCGTGAGCCACCGGGGAAGGGCGCTTGGGGGCAGATTGCGCCACAGGAAGAGCCCCGAACCTGGCCTTCCCAGCCTCCTCCAGAGAGCCACGTGGCTTTCGGCAACTCACCAACTCTCTCCTGACTCTCAGCAAGGAGTGGACAAGGGCAGAGGTGGAGAATCAGCTAGCAGTGGCTGCAAAGACCGCTGCGGGGGAAGATTCTAGATGGCCTGTAAGTTCAACCGGAGGGACAGCTTGCCTGGCCGGCGATGCCCGTCCTGGGCACAGCAGGAGTTGCCACCCTGGGCATCCATCATTCTGACAGCCTGGGTCTCAAGGGACCTTTTCCTCTGTTCAGGCCCAGCCTATTCCCTCATCAGAAGCAACCATTGCTATGCATCCACAGTGGGTTTTGGCTTGGCTTTTTAAAAAAAATTTTGGCCATGCCACGCGGCTGGCAGGATCTTAGCTCCCTGACCAGGGATTGAACCTGGGCCATGGCAGAGAAAGCACCAAGTCCTAACCACCGACTGCCAGGGAGTTCCCAAGCCTTTCCTCTTATTTAGCGTTTATTTCATCTCAGTTGGAATCCCAGGGCTTCCCATGACTGTTCCTCTAAGATCTTCGCACCTGTCTGCATCCCCCATTGTAGAGGGCGACCCACCTCTGAATTCCTCTGCCTGCCGTCTGCAGGGTTCCCCAGGCTGTCAGGAAGGGTGCTGAGGGTGCAACGTGGCAGGAAGCTGGAGCCGGGGAGGTGGCCGCCCCTGGCAGAGGGGGACAGAGGGCCATAAAGGCCTGGGCAACCCGGCCTGGGCCCAGGGACCCTGCCAAGAGAAAGCCCAGCTGGCCTGCAGCTGCCGGGCGGCCCGAGCAAGAAGGGAGTGCGGCAGGTGGGGTGAGGGCCACCCCGTGGGAAATGAGGTCCCACCACACACAGAAGAGGGGCAGGGGGCCAGCCAGGAGCTGCCTTGCCCAGGGACCTTGCCAGCAGAGTGGCACGAGCTATAGACGAGCCTCTGAGATGACCCTTCGGGCAACTTCCCGCATCAAGCCCTCCCCCGTCAGAGCCCACGCGGCCCTGGCCAACCCGCCCTCCTGGACCCGTCTGCGGGCCCCGGCTCTCAGCATAGCTTCCAACTCAGGCTTCTTTCTTACCCCAAACTGCCCCCTGGCCAGCTTTCACAGGCCCCTCCAACATCTGCTAACACAACAGTTGCTGCCTGTTCAGAGGCCTGTGCTGGGAGGTGCGGGCCCACAGCATGTGGGCAGCTGCGATCAATCAAACCTCTGTTCCAACCCCCGGACCCCTCCTCGCAAGCGTCTCCCTTCTGTCGGAGGCACTGTGAGAAATACAACTTGTTGCTCTTTCAAGATGACCAGCTTGGACTTAAAAAACACGGCAGGGCCTGTGACACCCACCCAGGGCACAGCGTTCGGTGGGTCATCTTTAACTGTTGCTTTTAAATGCCAACCCCGCTCCCGGATTCTTGCCTGGAGAATCCCATGGACAGAGGAGCCTGGCACGCCATGGTCCGTGGGTTCGCAGAACGTCAGACACGACTGAAGCGACTTATGCACGCTCGCATACCTGATCCAGGTCTGAGTGGCCGTGCAGAGCCCAGGGCTTGCTGGGGGGTCAACCAATGCTGGGCGGTCAGACCAAGTTTCAAAAAATGCAGGCGCTAATAATCCTGTCAGTGAAAGTCCCGCTAATACACAACTCACATGTTCAGGCTGGGCCCTGCCTTCCTTGGCACACGCTGCCATTTTGCAAAAGGGAAGCTGAGGCTTCATATGAAACACCAGGCTGCAAGGGCCCGAGGAAAGCGGCTCAGGGAGGTCGAGGAAAGGGTCAGACCTGGCACGGCTGCCTCCGAGCCTCTCGCTCTGTGGACGGAGTGGCTGCAGTTGCAGTTCCAGGGAGAGAGGGCCTTTCGGGGCCAGGTCCTTGCGTCATCCGCCCCCCAGGGCCTCCTCCTCGCAGTCACCCTCCCCTATTCGGGACCAGCTCCCCCGCCCGAGAGCGGGGCATGCAGGTTTTAAGCGGCAGAGACACGTGGATATGTATGGCTGAGTCACCCTGCCGTGTGCAGGAGACGAGCACAACGCTGTTAATTGGTAACACTCCAATGCAAAATCAAAAGTTAAAAAAATTATATTCAGAATTTAAAAAAAAAAGAAGCAGTAAAGACAATTTGAAAGCAGTTGCTAACCACCCCGCCCCACCCCCACCCCACCACTGTGGGAGCCGAGCCACCGTTGCTGCCAGCTGGACCGCTGTGCCTGCACCCCGGCTGGGTGGGCAGGGGCGCCTGGCAGGCTCCCGCAGTCCCCCCCATCCTGGTTCCCCGGGTGACAGACGTGAGACAAGGGTGCTCGCGCCAACCAGCCTCCTCGGGCAGGTGGAGATTCGGATTCTGCCCCATCTCACGACCCCTGGCCCCCCGGGCAGAGCCCACTACAAGCGGAACACAGCCGCAGGCCAGGCCTCCTTCCCGTTTCCAGAAGCCAAGGATAAGGCAAGAAGGGGAACTGACGAGGAGTGAGTGGCCAGGACTGAAAACAGAAGGAAAGAGATGGACGAATGAAGAGGGGAGTCTGCAGAACATCACCCTCAGGGCCTGCTTCTGCCCCTGGAGATGCCCAGAGCGAGCCCTGGGCCCCCCACCATGACGACGGTCAGCATCCGTCAGCTCCCCGGCGGTGGGGGCGGGGGGCAGAGCACGGGGGATGTACATGTAAACGGAATCACACACGCATGTCAACAGATAATCAGACACACACAGACCTTTATACGCAGACCTCCATACATAAGCTACACACATACATATACACACACAGACACACGGACACATCTACTCAACACACTTAAACATGTGCACACACGTGATTTCCTGTTCCTCCCAGCAGTCCTACGTTGATGGCGGGGGTCGGCACAGTATTTATCTGCTATACAGAGATGTGAAGCACTTTTTCCAGGGCCACCAGCCTTCTGCCCCACCTCTGAGGCTGTCTGATTTATCAACGTCCCCTGTCCAGCCAAGTGAGGACCTAAAGGGGAATACCGTGCTCCAGAAGGGCCTGTTTCCAGGGGTACCCTGGCCCGAGATCACACCTACCCTCATGCCCCAGGCTTCCAGCTGAGAGCTTGCCCCTCGGAGTGGGGCCCACCCACGGCTCCCTGGCTCCCTGTGGGCATGAGGCAGCCCCGGACCTCAGAATGTTTGGTCTCTCCGCCCGCCTGCCTCTCTCGGGGTCTCTCCCTGGTCCTTTTTCCACCGGCAGTCTGGAGAGGCTCCGGGGTGCCCCTGGGGGCTTACACACAGACCCTGGGGAAGGTCCCAGCCCCGGTCAGCGCCGCTGGGTTGGGGGAGGCCACGGCTTCTCAGAGCTGCCCGTCATCCCAGAGGTCCAACCTCTGGGGCCACCAGCCTTCTGCCCCATTCGCTTTGCACCCGCAGACCGAGTCTCTCAAGCACCTGGGCCCAGAGCCCACGCACACAGGGGCTCCTGGAGGACGGAGCTCACCTGGAACCCTTCCTACCAGGTAGACAAACGTACAAACCAAGATCCAAAACCCACGAGAGGGTCTGAGGTCCAGCGGACAGACTGCCAGCAGGACATGCGGAGTAGCGATGACCCTTGGCACAGGACGCCCTCCCCGGTGGCTACTGATGCGGGAAGCCCATGCGGAGGACAGAGTCTGGGGGCAGGAAGTCCCGCGCCAGCGACACCGGCTCACAGGGTACCAGGCACAGGGGTCCTACATGCTCCAGACTGCATCCAAGGCTCTTCAGATGCACAGAGGTGGCCCTGGGCCTGGCGTTTTGAGGTTCCCAGAGGAGCAAGGCCCACTTTCCAGGGCCATGAATCATCCGGTGGGGGAGTCGAAGCAGGCGCCACCCGATGGGAAGAGGGCTGGCCGGGTCCAGAGGCTTGGTGGCGGGGGCGGCTCAGGCCCATCCATCTCCAGGCCTCTGGCTGCAGCCCTTAGGCCCACATGCCTCCCAGGGGCCCCTTCTCTGCTTTCCCTGGACTCTGCCCTCCCCAGGCCCTGGCTGGGGAAAGACAGGCGGACAGAGGGCAGCCTCCTCAGGATCTTGGAGGCCTGCCTGGAGCCGATGAAGCAATCTATACATCTGGGCACGGCCCCACCAAACAATGTATTTTTAAACGGTTTCTCCCCAAGTGAGGGCGGGAAATGTCTCCGACGATGCCCATGGTGTTATTCCAACTTGTGGCCAGTAAAATATAATAACACATGTACATTGTTTTTATTACCTATCTAGCTTATTAGCTAATAAAATAAGCTCAGCATTAAAAATTTAACTGAAGCCGTTTTATCACACCCAGAACTCGTGGCTCTGGATTTTCTTCAGAAGATTTTCTTTGCCCAAATCTGTCACCTTTCCAGCATTTTTACCTATTTACATTTCTCCAGGAAGGAAAATTCCACTTGCCTGTCCAACCTGAATGAATGTGTTAGATCGCTGACCAGCTCAGACTCACCTGGAGCAGCGATGGGGAGGAAGGGAAAGCAGCGATGGGAGGGCTGGGGGCGGGGGTCCCGTGGGGTCCTCCCCTCGGGTCCTCTCCAGGCGACCCCCACGGGCACAGAGAAAGGCAGGCACCACCCGTTGGTCCAGAGCCAGGGCCTGGGCTCTTGGACAAAGGTGGCCAGAAAGAGTGGACCTGGGGGCCAGGTGGGGGCTCTGGACCTGAGACACCTGCCTCTCTTCTTTTTTGGGGTGGGGACCTGTAGGTTGGGACGGAGGACTAAGGGAGAAAGGAGGAAATGCCATCAACAGAAGCTGTATTTTTCATTCTCAGCTGAAAAGAGGCCTGGAGAAAAGGCAGTGCTGGCCACTGAAGGAAGGCCATGAGGCCCGCCTGGAAAGGAGTGGACACGTCAAGCCTGCCTGTCTGGACGTGGCCACATGCTCCCGAGCAAGGCCAACCTCTCACCACCGAGCTGGTCTCCATTCCCTCAAGCCCAGCCGCGACTGAAGCTCAGACAATAAGACTAGAAAAGACGGCCCTGAGCACCCAAGGGCCCCCCGGACCCAGAACCCACCGTACGCATCCGTCCTCGAGGGGCCAGCCCTGCTCCTGGGGATCTGACCCTCGGGACTCCCCAATGCAGGCAGCTCTCAGGCTTGGAGGCTGTTCTGATGATGGTGCATTAACTCCAAGTTCAGCTCACTCAAACCAACACCCGAGACCAAGCACGAGCGAGGGCGGCCAGGGCCCCAAGACAGAGGATGACGCGCGAGTGACAGGGCGCGTGGCCAGAGGCCACACCTCCAGGGGCAGCGAGGGTGAGTGCCGTTTCTTGCTGGACGCACGCTTTCGGCAGCTCACTCACAAGAGTGCGTGCCTCCCCCGCCCCCCAGCCCCTGTCGTCTCATCCTCTGAAACCGTCACTCACCGCCCTGACCTCGGGATCAGCATGATCTGAGTGACGCTGAACCCCACCTGTGCGAGCGGTTCCTACAGCAGCTGTGGGGACAGGGGCTCCTGGGGGAGGCCCCTGAGAAGGGCCAGGAGGGGACCCCCAGCGTCTGTGAGGCTGCGCCTGCCTCTTCCTGGCTCTCTGCTCCTGCACAGCCAGCACTGCTAGTGCCGGGAGAGAGCGTTTCTGTTTTGAAATGGCAATGGCTTTAAGGGTGGGGGGTGGGGGGCTTGATTTCATTTTTCACCGTATCAGATTTTAAGAACGAGGAAATGAACCAGCTTCCCGGGCCTCTTCGATGCGGGCACCCTGCCCTTGCCCGGGCTGGACCGGGATCCAGGGAGGCTCCGAGACACCCCTGGTGGCTTCTGCAGCGCCTCCTCAGGGCAGGGCACTCTTACCTGTGCCATCTTGGCAAGATCCAGGGAGGGCCTCTGCTCCTGTGCCTCCTCGGGGCGCCGCCGCTTGATGCCCACCTTCTTGTCATTAAGGACGCAGGGCTGGGAGCGGCTGCGGGCCAGCCCGCCCGAGCGCCTGGCCGGCTCTGGCGTCGAGGCGGGGGTGCTGCTGGCGGAGGGCGGGCAGTACTCCGCAAAGGAGAACTGCTCATGCGAGCAGGACAGGGAGCGCTGCATATCCAGCCGGCCGCCGCCCACGGGGCTCGCCGCGGGGCCCCAGAGGTCGCCTGCCTGTCCGCAGGTGGCCGGGCCCAGCACCCCCGGGCCGGGCGGGCCGCCGGGCCGCGGGTGGAGTCCCGCCGGGTCGTAGGGCGAGGACAGCGTGCTGGCGCGGGACGGGAGGCTGAAGCTGGAGCTCCGCTGCATGGTGCCGAAGCCGTTGGAGTAACGCTGCACGCTGCCCCCGCTGTAGCAGCGCCTCTTCTCCACCGGCGTCCAGACTTTGGACCCCAAGGGCCTCCACGACGTCCGGCAGCTGGCCATCTCGTCCGAGAAGGACAGCGACCGGCACTGGCGCTTGCTGGGGGGCGCGGACGGGTGTCCGTTGTGGTCACTGAGGCTGAGGTCTTTGATCAGGTTGGTGACCGCGCAGGTGGTGGCCGCCTCCCGGTGCCACAGGGCGCTGTCCTGGCACTTGTCCGGCAGGCACTCCCAGATGCTGGCGCTCGGCTGGTCGATCTGAAGGGGGCACTTCCTGTCCAGGTCTCGCCATCTGTCATTTTCTAGTTTGGAAATGACAAAAAAAGAGAGAAACGGGGCTTTGAGAAGGGCCTTCACGCCGGTCCTCTCTCGCCTCACCGAGAACCCGTTTTAAACAGGAGGTTAGAGACAGAAAGGCCCTTAAAAAAGCCATCCAGTCTGGCCTCGCTTTACAGATGAGAAACTGAGGCTCAGAGGGACGGACGTGAGTCCCCCAAGGTGCTGAGTCAGACGCAGGGCAGCCCCACGACTCCTGACACGGTTTTCTTTCCAACATACTGCACGGCCTCCAGCGCTAAGTCACTTCAGTCATGTCCGACTCTTTGCCACCCCATGGACCTCTAGCCCACCAGGCTCCTCTGTCCCTGGGATTCTCCAGGCAAGAATACGGAGGAGCATTGCCATGCCCTCTTCCAGGAGGTCTTCCCGATCCAGGGATGGAACCCATGTCTCCTGCAGCTCCTGCACTGCAGGCGGATTCTATACCACTGAGCCACTGGGGAAGCCCTAGCCTCCCAGGACAGTTTGAAGCACTACTGTTCACCCCAGAGGCCTCTCATCCTCTAGAAGCGAAACCGACTTGCCCGGCCTCCACCCTGGCCGGCAGCAGAGCACGGATAACGTGTCTGCTACGTTCCATCTCAGGGCTCTCTGCTCTGGGGCTGGGACTCGACGGCCTGGGGGAAGACCACGACCAAAGGTGAGCGTGTCGGGACCCCCAGAGTGGCTGGTGGCTGGAGGTGCTGCCAGGTTAGTTGACCTGAGTTCCCTCTTTAAAACGAAGGCAGACAATAGAAACTGGATATTTTATTGATTTACATCCCCTCGACCAAAAGGCTCCACAGCCAACCACAACAACAGCTGCCAATCACTGAGGACTTTGCTTTTGCTCACTTGCTAAAATCTAGGACAAGGTTGCTAAAGTCCGTAGAATCAAGTTTTGGGCTGCAAAGAGAACTAAGTGGAAATTTAAACCTGCGTATTGGGGTCTCTCCTTGAACGCACAAACAAGCCAACCCTGCTAGGAACTGTGTGTTGTTTTTCTGCTGTGGAATCAGGCCCTGTGCTGAGAATCTGAGGAGCTCAAAGACAAATCTGACACAGTTAATAAAACAAAAACAGAGTTAAGAAATACGCTGTGCTGCTGGGAATCGACGTGTTAACATGTTTCTGGTTTTCTCTAATCTCCACATCTTCATAAACTCCGCAAATGTGAATACAGAGAAAAGTATGGTTTGAGTCAGTCAGTTGGTAGAAGTAAAACCTGAAATGACAGTCAGCAGGTATTTCACGCGCGCTGATTCTCAGCACGGCAGACAACTACTGTGCAAGCCCCGTGGGTGGTGGGTGTAACCAGTGTGTCCTGCCTGGCTACCATCGCTGCCCAGATGGGGAGACCCAGGCTCGCAGAGGTGCGGTAAGTGGCTCCGAAGCCACAGCTAACAGCTGAAGAGATGCAAACCCAGGCTGGCCCGACCCAAAGCCCTCTGCTCTCTCCACTACACCGGGCACTGAGGCAGCCGCAGGGGAATCCCGCCTCGGCCCTACCCTCAAGGAGTCTACCAGTCATGCAAGGTCAGCCATCGCTCAGAAACCTGTGACATCACCTACGGGAGTGCAGCAAGAACTGGAGGACCATCTCCTCTACCAGGGGCCACTCCTCAAAGGGCCTGAGAGACACATCCGAGGCAGGCACTGAGCCCATGGTGAATGTCACGACCAGCAGCTACTTGTGGGGGAGCGTCACAAGCCAGAGGAAAAGCCAAAGGGGTTCAACGTGTGCTCTTTCCTTGAGGGCCCCTGACGCAGCCACGGGACTTGGAGCCTGAGGGGCTGGGACCCGGGGCAGGGGACATGCATAAGTTGTCCAGAGGCTGTTCCCATGTGTCGGGGGGGCCATGGTCCTTAGAAGCTGGAGATGCAGGAGAGAGACCTGCCTCGTCAGGCCAGCCGGGAACGAAGTAGGACTGATGCTAACTGTCCAACTCATCTCACCTCCGAAATGTGCCTGGGCCCTGGCGCACGGCCAGTCTTGATACGTGTCTCTTTAAGCCAATCTGACAGAGCATTACCAAAATTTACCTTTTTGCAAACAGCATTTACTTTGTTCCAAACGGGCTTCCCAGGTGGTGCTAGTGGTAAAGAACCCACATGCCCATGCAGGAGACATAAAGAGAAGTAGGTTCGATCCCTGGGTCAGAAAGATCCCCTGGAGAAGGAAATAGTAACTCACTCCAGTATTCTTGCCTGGAGAATTCCCTGGACAAAGGAGCCTGGAGGGCTGTAGTTCACAGGATCACAAAGAGTTGGATGCACCTGAAGCGACTTAGTATGCATGCATTGTTCAAAACAGGTCTTCATTATACACTATTCCTCAAGTAGTCACCATTCTTTTAAAAGACATTCAATTTGACATTTATCAGCAGTTGAAAGTTCAGTAAACTAACAGTAAAATTTAAAAACAACAACAACAACAAAAAAAACTAACATTGACTGAGTCACAACCATCTCAGATTGAGAAGAAAACTTATCCTCCAAAAAAGGTGGAGATTTATGTATGATGATGTTCTTCAAAATGACATGCTGCTGCTGCTAAGTCACTTCAGTCGTGTCCGACTCGGTTCAACCGCATAGATGGCAGCCCACCAGGCTCCCCCGTCCCTGGGATTCTCCAGGCAAGAACACTGGAGTGGGTTGCCATTTCCTTCTCCAATGCATGAAAGTGAAGAGTGAAAGTGAAGTTGCTCAGTCGTGCCTGACTCCTAGCGACCCCATGGACTGCAGCCCACCAGGCTCCTCCGTCCATGGGGTTTTCCAGGCAAGAGCACTGGAGTGGGCGCCAGTGCCTTCTCCAATGCATGAAAGTGAAGAGTGAAAGGGAAGTCACTCAGTCCTGTCCGACCCTTAGCGACCCCTTGGACTGCAGCCCACCAGGCTCCTCCGTCCATGGGGTTCTCCAGGCGAGAGCACTGGAGTGGGCGCCAGCGCCTTCTCCGCAAGATGACACGAGTGATGGCAGAATGATAAATACAGCTAAAAAGGGCCTACGGGGAAGAGGGGTGTTAAATCCAGCATCAAGGAATAACATGGACATGAAAAAAGCTGTTTCAAAGAATATTAATGATGTGGAGAAATGTTAATAATGTAATACTAGACATAAAGAAAGAGGACATAAAACCATAGAGATAGTGTGACTCCTCTTTAGTAAAACACATACGTTATATGGGAAGATAAAAAGGAAAACAAGCCAACATGTTCACAGTCAAATGGCAGAGAGCTAGTTGATTTTTCTCCTTTTTGTTTCTTGGAGTTTCTACATTTCGTTAAGTACAAATATGTGGAGGGCCAGGGCCTAGGACCCCCATCCTCCTCTGGGTTCGCTCCTTCAGTCTTTCAGGAAGTCCTCGCTGAACAACGCTTGCCACAGACTTCTCTGAGGTGCCCGGTGGGCCAGTGGCCGGCTAAGCAAGGAACCAAGGAGCCGACCAAGGGCGGTGAAGGCTCCAAGATGGCGCCACCATGGCCCCGACTTGAGGAGCCGGGAGCCCGCAAGAGACGGTCTCTCTCGCAGGCCCTGGGAGACCCAGGAAGTCAAGGAGAGGGATTCTGTCCTCAGAAGATACCACTTTCTGCTCCCTTTTTACCTCACTGTCCTGGAACTTTCCCATCTCTGGGAAACCATGAGAAAAGGGCATGGCAGAGGAGCCAGTTAAGCACTGACATTCTGTCTCTCTGGCTCAGCAGGGCCCTTTGCTCTGCAGTGACCACCTGTGATCTCGCTGCTTCCTGACTGGACCCCTTGGGGCTCCCTAGTCCAGTCCCATCTCCTCTCTCTCTCTCTCCAGAGAACTTTCTGAGGCTCCCACGGGTTCACGGTCCGTCCCTTGCAGCAGCTTCCTGCGGCAAACACTCCAGCCTGGCGTCCAGGCTCCGTCTGCGCGTGGTCTCCCCAGGAGACCCACGCTGCAGGTGCCAAACCTCCCTTCACGGCACAAGTCAGACAGGAATCAGGGAGACCAAAGCATTCCTTGAAAACCCCTGAAACAGCCCTCGAGGCCCACTCCTTCTGGTTTCACGTCCACAGCCCTGAAGAGCCCATAAAACTACAGCTCATTAGAGCGATGGCAGGAATGAGCGCGACTAGCGTCTACGTACAGAGGGGTGTGCACACGATTTTTGTGGTGTTGCTGTTTTGTTATTTATTTTTGGCTGTGCTGGGTCTTCACTGCAGTGTGCGGGCTCAGAAATCGTGGCGCATGGGGCTCAGCTGCCCTGTGGCACGTGGGACCTTAGTTCCCCGACCAGGGATCGAACCCGTGTCCCCTGCACTGGAAGGCGGATTCTTAACCGCTAGACCACCAGGGAAGTCCCCCATATGATTTGTTTTGAGGTTAACTCTCAAATCGCCAGTGGGAACCAGGGTTGGGTGGCTAACTCGAACGCGTTCCTACCCACCTTCAGGAACTACTCCTGTTTTAAAGAGGAAGCCTCTACAGGACCTTAACACATAAAACGTCTCTTGCAGGGAGGATTCACAGAATCAGTTCTCAACTCAGTCCACTGGTTAAATGAGGGTGCAATGTGACCACGGTGGATCTGCAGCTCCTCCGCCAAGGGGGAAGAGACCCAGGATGTTATTCTCCTGTCTGTATCCTCCCGCCAGCCTCTTACTCCCCATCGAAGAGCCAACGCGCACATCGCCTCCTCTGCAGGTCCACCCCTTCCCACACAAGCCTATGGGCACCCGCAGTGCCTCGCCTAGACCTTCAGTCACGTGTCTCGCAGTAACTGAGCCTTCGTTATCTGCTTATGTGTCTGTTTCGTCTGCTGAGCTACAAGTTCCAGAGGGCGGTCCCGGCCTGACATTCCTGCGCCCAGCACAGGGCTTGGCACACAGCAGACCTCAGCCGGTGCGGGGTGGAGGGAGGGAAGAGTGATACAGAGCAGATAAACACTACACAGCACACCGTGGGTGTTCACGTGGTCTCGCTTATCCCTTGCCCTTGGCACAGGTAACCAGCCGTCCCTTGGCCAAGCAGGTCCGACCTGGGCTGTACCATGAATTCCCCACCCCACTGGGGCCAGGGATGGTCGTGTATGGAACTGACCGGGACAGTGGCTGGCCCAGCAGTGGCCATGTCACTTTGAAAACACAAAGCCCTGCCTGATTTGAGCTCTTGCTACTGTGTGTCAACACCAGCCAGGTGGCTACTTGTTCTGTCTGCGGAGCAGATAATATTTTAATTGTTTCTATCTTTATCACTTCAAGAAGTACAACATAAAGAAAAGTAAAAACAATCGAGGCTATGTTTAGCCCGTGTGTTTTCCCCCTTTGCTCAGGGAACAGAAGGCGATTTGCTGGGTCAGGTCACCAAACAAAAGAAACAGGAATAGAAGCTAATTTTTAATGGCAAACCGCCCTGAGCGCTGGGCACGCTGTCACGTTGTACAGAAGGCCTCAGTAAGGCTCCAAGGAGAGGATACCGGACGCCCCCGCCCCTCCATTCAACACCGTCTCTGCACAAACAACCGTAACCCTTTCAACAGTGACGATGGCTGTGGCCACGAGGAGTCTACTGAGCTGGAGGACTTGGTGTGGTGGGAAGGCTGTGGACCTGGGTTCGAGCCCCAGCTCTGCAAGTGACTTCACCTCTCTGAGTCTCGGCTACTTCATCTATAGAACGAGGAGACTGATTGTAACCTCTGCACAGAGCTACCCTGAGAATGGAACCGTCGCCTCGCAGGCCACAGGACGGGCTCACGAGACAGCAGCGTGGCCGTGACGACAACACTGGAGGCGACTCGGGTAGCTGAGCCCCAGCCCTCCCGCGTGGGGTGTGTCTGGAACGAGGACTTGGGTGTTCTCAAAGAGCGGTTTTGGGAGCACCAGAGGGGTGTCTGCTGGGGATGTTAATATGCAGATTCCTAGGCCCAGTCCCTGCCGTGATACACAGAATCTCTCGGAGCAGGAACCTGCCTTTTAATAAACTCCTCGGGTTATTTTCACGTGAAGTGGCTGAGAACCACTGTTCGAGACTGCAGGCTGCACAGGGACCTGGGTGTCTTTCAAACATCTCCATGGAGGCCCAGTCAGACCATCCAGCCACACCAGGAAGCTTCTGCAGGGTGGACCATGCCGGTCTCCACAAGCCTGCATTCAGAACATCACTGAACGCTGGCTTTGTTTGGGGCAACAACAGAAAGCAGAATTATGGAGAAGGATGACTTTGCCTTTAGAGTATGTTGAGGTCCCCTTTTCACAGGATGGGGGTGGGGACACCAAGTTGCACAGCGTGTTCTGGATGGAGAGCCAGTGCGAAAGGCCTGAGAGGCCGACCGTTCACGTGACGGGACTAATGGGAGGCCCCCCACCCCGCAAGACGTGCCATGGCCTGCAGCTTCTCAGGGAAGGTCCGAGTACCAAGCCCCCAGCGGACACGGTAAGGGCCAAGGACAGTGGCCCCGGCTGCTGAGGTTCTCAATGGCCCCATGACTTGCAACCCTCAGGGACAGCTCAGGTTTCTCCATCTCCCTGCTGGGCCAATCTTCACAAGTTTGAGGTTTATACATGGGAGTGGGTGTGTGGGTGTGTGTGCAGGATACACACGCCCGGGGCTTTTTCTACAGAGGGTGGGGGCCAACCACACAAACACACAAATCACACAAGCCGTCTTGCTCCCTCACAGACGGACTGGACCAGATGGCCTCCAGGGGACCTTCCCAAGCTAAGGCTCCACAACCGAGCCTGAGGTGTCTGGGAAGCACAGAAGAAGCTGATGGCCACACCTAGGGGACAGAACTCAGATACTCCCCGCTCCCAGCAATGTGTACACACACTCACAGGCTTTGGTCTGGAGATCCCTTGACTGGGGAGGGCAGAGGCTGCTGGGTGCATGGATCTCCAAGCTCAGAGAAAGAAAACACCCAGAGGAACACAAATAGCATGTGACCTCAAATGTTCTTGTTTCCATTTCTGCCCTTAAACTTGGAGGGAAATTCCCAGGGCGCCTAGAATCTTAGTGGACTACAAGCCTTCATATTATGTTCACAAGATAGCCTTGGATATCTTCACGCCGTGTTTGGAGGCCGCTCTATGGTGACATAACCACAACAGAATGTGGTTTCTAGAAGAGGTTAGACACCTGAAGCACAGACCCAAGACACGGAAGGCTCTTGCAGCCGCTCGGGCCGAGCGAGCCGGCCTCAGTCGGATTGGGGCCGGCTGACTCATTCTCGGATTTCACACCTGTCTGCTTGTGCTGACACCAGCCTCCCCTCCCCTGGCCTGGGGGCTGGGGCTGTGTTAACCTGGCCTCCGGGCTGCAAGGACTCTCTGCCTGATCTAGGGCAGGGGAGCAGCTCACCAGCCCTTTCAGTGGGAACTCCGTGTCTTTCTGGAGCCCGCTTTATTACATCGCTCTTACGAAAAGAGCACAGGTGGAAACGCACACACGGGACAGTGGCATGAGCGAGCCCACACGGCACCGTGTGCTTTTAAATGGACTCCGGAGCCCCTGGCCCATGGGAGCACCTCTTTCCCTGAGTCACCAGGATGGAGACTCAACACAGGGCTGGGCCAGAAAAGGCTCCTGGGCTTTGCCTGCCCAAACCTCAGCCTCTGGCGATGCCCACCTTCACCTGCAATAAATCAGAGAATGTCTGTGCATCTTAGGTTCAGGGACAACACAGGATGCCAAGCACCTCAGCCCAGGGCCGGAGGATGAGGGGCCAGGATGGCTGGAGACAATGCTCCCCTGGCCCCACCCAGGGAAG
Organism: Bos taurus; assembly: GCF_002263795.3. Lineage (NCBI taxonomy): Eukaryota > Metazoa > Chordata > Mammalia > Artiodactyla > Bovidae > Bos > Bos taurus. The sequence goes on from NC_037353.1 coordinate 44,292,219, forward strand.
GCTAGCTGGAAGGGTACTGGGAAGACGTCTGACAGGCTGGTGGGTACAGGGGGTTCCTGGGGTCCTGCCGTCACCAGCCAGGTGAGGGTGGCCCATGGCAGCGGCCACTGCTTGTGGGGGGGCTCTTTCTCTTACAGAAAGAGGCCCAGTGGGGATCCCCAGACAGTGAAGGGGTACAAACCCCTCCCAACTGGGTACTGGGAGGGTGGGCTGGTCTCCCATCTGTAGGCGGAAGCATGGGCTGGGGCCCTGTGACAGCTCTTCCTGCCTTGAATGGACCTCCTGCTGCACCCCAACCCCAGAAGTCTGTAGGAAAAAGCTAGTATTCACATGGCGGGACGTCCCCTGGGCGCCCCAGTGGTTGAGACTCTTGTGCTTCCCCTGCAGGGGTCATACAGCTCCATTCCTGCTCGGGGAACCAAGATCCCACACATGGTGCACAGCGTGGGCCAAAGATGAAACAAACAGAAAAAGACGAGGGCCACGAAATCTCCCAAGCGACACAGCGGTCTGTTCCATCCATTGCCTTCGGATTCCCACCCTGGCTGCGTGTTTGCACAGGGCATGGGCCATGGGCAGGAGCCAGGGACTCAACTCCAAACCTACCTGCGCAGCAAAGCTGGGCACCGTGACACAGAGCAGGAAACTGGCCACTGCAAGAGCTCTTCAGGAAACTGTCAATATAGCTGCATTAATTGTCAATTAGCTAACCCCCCCCCCCCCCACACCCACCTCAGTGGGATCCTTACTGAAGTTGAGGGAAAGCCTCAGTGCATACCCCAAGCACAGCTCTCATCTCGCAGGGCAGCAGAGCGCTCCCCCACGTGACGGCTGGGGAGACCAACTCCAGGACAGGATGGCCTCGTGTCTCGCCTAGGGACATGTCGCTTGCCAACAGCAGTCTGCAATCCCAAGGCCATGCTCCCGCAGCGGGGCCAGGCTACCTCCTAACGACCGTCTCTCCACTTGGAAGCGGCCTGGAGAGGCACCACATGGGTGGGGGTGGGGGGTGCCCACGGCCAGTCTGGCAGCTGCCGTTCCCCGCCCTCTGGCACCTCTGGGGCTCCCTCGCCCGTCCCACCATGTCAGGCCAGCCTGGGTGAGAAGGCGGCCCGGGAGGCTCCCTTTGCAACCATCAATGGCCATCATGTGCCAGCTACACTTTGTACCTACATCCCATCCTGTACCTTATACCAGAAACGTCTGAAACCTAAGTGGTGAAAGGAAAGACTGAAAGCACTCTGCGTGGACAGACCTCACGCCGTGTTAGAGATGGGCAAGCCACACCGATGACTACAGTCAATAAGAGTAGTCCTTATCAGCTACGTTTTTAAAAATCAATCCTAGGCACTCTTTATGGATTTTTGTACTAGCCTATTTTGGCTAATAATCAGTTCTTATAGGAGGCCCTGGGTCCAAGGATGATGTGCAGTGTGGCTATCTCAGAGAGACTGAAAAAGCGGCAGAGACCAGAAATTCTGGCTTCGTTATCACTGCGGCTCATTTCATTTCAGTTGTGTTCCGTTTGCTCTTGGAAACCTGAAACACTCAACCTCCGAATGCTGGCTTTTTCCCCGCTTGCTGCAATCACAGCCCACTTTCAGCAACAAATGGTGGGAGGGTGAAAAGACCAAAAGCTCCCCGACCTCAAAGTGCAGTCTCTTCCTCTGTGCAGCTCAGCACAGCCCACTGGGGCACCCTGTAGAAACTAATGCAGGGGTGCCCCCAGGAGCAAGCCTTCTGTGTACAGAGCAGACTTTAACAGCGAGTAATTAAACATGGAAAGTAAGGGCTTATAATTAAAATGCTGACAAATCTGAACCACAGTGGCACAAGGAGGGCTGCTATAATATTTTTACAATTCCTTTTTATACATAATGTATGATCCTTCTGCTCAAGTTTCCTCTATGTTCTTTGCCTGTGAGATAATTTACATTAATAAATAATTTATTACCATAACTCCTAAAGTAATTATGGGTTTCCACCCAATTTTTTTTTTTTTCTTTTTTAAGCATCTGAACTGTTTTGTTCCCCGTCCATGGACTTGTATTTACACGCCTTCTCCTAGCGGCCTTTCGGAAGTAACCGGGGTTGCACGTGCTTGCTCATGTTGTTTGATTTCCCGGTCTCCCGCTCACCCGACGGCTGAGGAGAGAGAAGTGGGCAGAGTCCAGTGTCCTTGCAACATGGAACTCGTTCAAGGGGGTGCGAGGAGCCGAGCCCAGGGTGGTGAATGGAGGCCCCTCTCACCTGCTTGTCCAGTTTCACCGAAAGAGATCTGACCCATCCACACGTGACCCTGGGTCAGCGTGAAGAAGCACCTCCCAGGCCCAGTGGTGGAGGAGCCACGGGCCGAGGACTCCCTGGCGACTGCCCCACCCGAGCCTGGCTCGGGGAGGTCCTCTCAGGAGCAGCCAGCCCCCCGTGTGCACCCATGAGCAATCACGGCTACAAACAGGGCTGGCTCACCTGTCAGGCCAGCTGACCTGGTGGGCGGGCCACACCCCTGAAGCTGCCACCTGACCAGGGTTTCCTGTGTCAGGAACACAATTCCCTGGGCAGACACGGCTCTCCCCAGAGAGGCTGTTTGCAGAGGCAGTTCTGGTTCAGCCCAGGAGGCGTGCTGAGGATGGTCTGGGAGGTGAGGAGAGAAACCCAGAGGCACGGCATCGCCTCTGCTATAGAAGGAGCCCTGTGGCGCCCAGGCTGGCCGGGCACTCAGCCCTGGCAGGGCAGGCCAGCCGTGGCCTGGCTCCCCTCCACCCCGCTTCTCCTGTCCACAGTCACGCTGACTTTGTCTCCCCACCCCCACGCTGGAAAAGGACAAAACTACTTCTTTGTATCAAGCTCCCAAACTTGAAGGGAGGGGAGGAGACCCGCGGGGAGGGCCCTGCAGTCCAGCTCAGGATAACTGAGCGCGGAAGTATTTAAAAGCCGAAACATTGTTGCGAACACTGATGATATTAGTAACCATTTTATCTCCCTGGGTGCAGGGGAGGCTGAGCTCCCAGCAAAGGCAGCTTCTCCAGAAGAAGCCAACAGGCCCTTCCCACCAAACACATTTGCCTGGGTTTTCTTACGAACACTCACAAAACCCTCCAGCTCATCCCAGTGTCCAGCGAGGACCCCTGCACGGGGGCTTGAGAGGGAAATGCCCTGAGTCCCAGGTCCACGCTGTCCCCAGCTCTCATGGGAGAATTCCACTAATCAGGGCCAGAACCGGAGTCCTCTGTCTCGGGAGACAGGCAGGGGGTTTGGTGATTATAATGCTGTGAGGTTTCATCTTTGCTGAGGGCCGCACACCCCCACCCCCACCCCGGCGGTCCTCTTCTTTACTACGGAAAACCAGGCACAGAGAGAGAAAGTCTCGAGGCTGCTGCTCGCACGTGTCATAGGGCGCGGCCGCACACTGAGTCCCAGGCCGGAGCCTCCACAAGCACACAGCCTGGGGAGGGCCTCGGACCCCTGACACCCACCTCAGCAAGTGCGGGGAAAGGACGGAGGTGGGGTGCGAGCCGGCGCCTCGCAGGTGCTGCTGTCTCCTTAAATCCCATGGACCCCACGAGGTGCAGGCTGCAGAGGGAGGCCCAGGAGGACAGCGCTGAGGGCCCCCTTTACACGGGTCCAGGGGAAGTCCACGCTCCCTGGCCTTGCTCCTCCACTAGACAGAAGCCCCCTCGAGGATTCAATAAACACCGACCAGAACAAGGCACACTGAACCAGACTGGGGCCGACTTTTCTAAAAGCCCTGGTAGCACGTGCTGTCAGGTGGGTCAGGATCTCCCGAATCAGGGAAGGGCTTAGGACAACAGAAAGATGGAGAGATGGGAGACAGAGAGAGAGAAGTCACGGAAGGGGCAGTGGGGGTAACTGCACGGACCCCGTGGTCCTTCACTGTCTGGAAGGGCCCTGGCACCAGCCGGCAGAGCAGGAGCGCACAGACCTTGTGGAGGCGAAGAGCCCATGGGCCAGGGAGCCCTTCCTGAGGGGCTGCCCTGCGCACCAGAGCCCCGAGGGGCAGCAGCCCAGTCATCCTGTAGCCCCGGGCCCCCCCAGCAGAAGGCAGACTGCTGGGCTCGGCGGGCTCAGATGGACTCTTCTGGGACTCTGGAAAGAGACCTCCCCTGCTCGCCTCTGCCTTGCTCCACGGGCCTGAGCACCTTCTCCAAAAGGGTGACTCGCACCTGCACCACCCCCCATCCAATGCCCACCAAGGAAACCAAGGTGGTCCCTGGGGGCGCGGAGGCCTCTCACAGGAGCAGGACTCTCAATCTAAGCTCAGCCTTCTTCTCCACCTGTCACGTACGGTGCTCACGCTGCGCCAAGCTCCTTCCGAGAGTCTCGGAGACCTCATAGCAAGGCAGGTGCTGTCCCAACACCCATTTCACAGATGAGGAAACTGAGGCTTGGAAAAGGTAAACAGTTCGCAGTGACTGTGTGAGGGCCAGCACCACCATCACGAACCCTCGAGAGCTCTAACTTATTGCGATGTGCTCACAGCAAAGGCCGACGGTTAAGGTCTTGAAATAAAGACCAAGGGTTCCACCATCTGGGTCACCAGTCTGGCCCAATTCTGAGCTACCTGGGGCGGGGCAGCTGGGCAGAGGGGTGGGTATGCCCAGGAGCCCCGCTCACTCCCCTTCCCAGACACACCAGAGGAAGACAGCCCAGCTGCAGCCCGACTGTGGGTCTGGCCCAGGAAGAGGGTGAGGAGGCGGGCTTCTGGGCCACGTGGATGGGGCGCGGAGGGTTTGCTGAGAGCCGTTAACCACAACCAAGGTGTGCAGCCAAGCCTCTGGTGGGGACAGGCCTCAGAAGTGTGTCACACGGGTAAACCAAGGCCAGGTGAGCTCCCCGGTTCCATTTCCCCAGGGGGCAAGCACCAAGGAGGCCGCCCAGGGCTCTCCCACACAGCTGCGGCTTGAGAGTGAGAAGCAAACAGTCGTTCCCCGCCCCGGGGTCCAGCTCTGCCCACTGAGGGGCCTTGAGTGCCACCCCAGATGTGAGCGGAGCGCCCCTGCCTGCCGCCTAGAGCAGCTGTGGAGTCCAGGGGGACCCTGCACCTCAGGGGCACGGCACGGCACCACGCTCACTGTGACACGTGATAAGGACTCCCCAGGACCACTCCCGCCTTCCACCTATGGGAACTGAGCCTGCGGAAGAAAACGCTGTGCCCAGATGGAAAAGGGCCAAGACAAAAGGCCACGGGCACTGAGCGCAGTCCTGGGGAGGCAAACCTGAAACCGCAAAGAGGGGACCCGCCACGGAAGCCCGGCTTACAGAAACTCATCAGAAGCCATGTCCTGGAAGCGGGCAGGAGTCCAGGGCAGAGGGCGCAAGGAGAAGCAGCCCCATCACCGGGAGCAGAGAGGAATCAACAGTCAATACAGTCATCCTTTCGGCCCCTTACGGACAACGGTAATTAGCACTTGCATGTCAACAGGGCACCAGGGCAACCTTTCTGGAAAGCATAACAGAAACACAAAGCAAGAGCCTTAAAAATGAAAATGTGCCTGCCCCCCGGCCTCTCTACTCCATTCCCGGGAACCACCCTAAGGAATAATCCGAAAGGCAGAGCGAGATTCAGACACTGAGTCACCGTCAATCGTGAGAGCAACAGAACAGTCCTACCCAACAACTGAGAAACGAGTTACCTCCTTAAAAGACAATATTATAGACTCATTATCACGCATGGGATGGGCAATTTTCATGCTGCAGGGAAATGATGGGTCATTATTAGTATGCAGAAAAAAAAAAGCAAAAACAAAAGTTTTTAATAAATTTGTATAATCATACGTTCATCACGGACTTGGCTATGTAAAAACTGCAAAGGACAAAAACTACACCAAAATATTAACAGCAGTTATAACTGGGTCCTGGGGCTGTGTGAGATTGTTATTTTGTACTTTACACGAATGGTGCATTTTTCTGAATTAAGAAAAAAAAAAAGAAACGAACGTGGTCACGTTAATGATCAGACACAAACTCGAGGTGTCACTGCTGGAAATAACGTCTGTAAACCACGCACCAGCGCCCAGCCCCTCACTCAGCCCCCGTAGCCCCTGCCCTGCTCCAGCACTGAGACCGAGACAGTTCCAACAACACAGAAGAGTCTCCCCGCGGCCGCTCCTTGTGCCTGCATCCAGAAAGGGCTTCTAGCGTCTCCCCCTGGAGGACTCGGGCCCTGGGGGAAGGCGCTCGAGGAGGACTGTCCACAGCCACCTGGTTACTCACCCATGATTCCACAAGAGAAAAGTGTCGGTCCTTGACTCATCTTCTTTGGCGTGTGCTGCAAACAACCAGAAAAGCTATCACTCTTCAAGTCATAAGAAGCACGTCTGCACATGACCCTGCACTGATTCCCTCGCTAAAGTCACAATTAAAAGGGGGGGGGGGCATGGAAGGTGGCGGGGGGGGTGGGGTGGAAAATGTCAGATCAGGCAAAGGAGGAGGAAAAAAAAAACAAAAAAACAAGTACTAAAAGAGACATCTGCCCATAATTAGGTCTGGGCTCTTGTCCGGAGCCTCGGGTGAACTATGGAGTCCATCAAGTTAACGGGCTTTAAAAACACACAAGGGAGCCCCGTGACTCCTGACACCAGGGGACTCGTCCACGTGAGTGATGCGGAGTCAGGGCGCAGGAGGGGCTGGAGAGCAGCCTCCCCGCAGCCCGGGGCGGGGAGGAGGGCAGGCGACCACTTCCTGTCCCTGGGGACAGGACGAGCCTCCAGCAAAGGGTAGAGGCCCACCTGCCACCCCCTAGCCCTTCCTCCTGGACGCAAGAGGAGCAGCTCCCCCATCTCTGTGAAGCTCGAGAGGGTGGCCCTGTCTCGGAAGCTGTTTCGCAGCCAGGAGGGGCCCCGCCGCCCGCCAAGACACCGTCGAGAACTGAAACAGAAACTCGGGTTGCGTCTGGTCTCAACACACGGCGATGGCCTCTGAACTCCCCGGTGCCACATTTCTACAAGGGTTTCCCTGTCCCCTGTAAACACTGCACATCTCCCCTCTCACCCCATACCTTGCCTCACTGTGGTCACAGGGTGAAAGGCCAGGGTAGGGGGTCGCCCAGAAGAATCCACGGCGCCGCGGTAACCTAAGCCTGGAACGTTCCGGGGCTTCGAGCGCTAGCCAAGACCCAGGTCAAGAGGCCGGTTCTGACCTCCAATGAGGAGGAGACCGTCCACGCCCGTCGGGGCCCCAGGAAGAAGGGCCTCACTCATCCCTTCCTTCACTCATTCATTCATCCATTCGCTCCACAAACATGTACCGGCGACTAGTCAGGTGCAGGCTTGTGCTGGGGTGGAGCGCGCGATGGTGAAAGAAGCTCCCGGCTCCGGAGTGGTCAGTGCTCACAGGGGGCTCTCACCGCTGAGCAGAGCCCCAAGTGACAGGGACGCGTGCCTGGCTGTTGGTCCCAGGAGCGGGGGGCAGGGGTGGGGGGGACGCAGGCCCTGGCTCTTTTCACGCCTGGACGGGGAGGGTGTGGCCGCCGAGAAACATCTGGCCCCCCCAGATAAGAGGGGAGCTGGCATCTGGCAGGGGCTCCCCACCCCTGTCCTCAGCTTGCTCAAGCTGGGGACCTTTGCCCTTGGCCAGTAGTGTGTTCGCTGATCAGGTTATTAAGGGTCTGTCCTGACCAGCCTGGAACACAGAGGTGAAGGACGTGGCCTCGGCCCCAAGGAAGCCCACATTTTCCTAGAGGTCACACAATCAGACAGAGAGCGGGACTGGAGGCAGCTGGACCAGGCCACGGGCGCTGGGAGCTGAAGGTCAGGGCGGGCTTCCTGGGGGAAACAGAGATGGTCCTGAAGGAACTTACGGGGTGGGGGGTGTGGGGTACAAAGGGAGACTGGGCTGTCCTCCTCCAGTCCCCCACCTTGGATTGAAGACAATCCTTATGTTTTTAGGATAGGTCTCCCTCCCAGGGTCCACCCAACCGACAGCCCTCCGGGGAAATACCTGGAAAAAGTTAAAGATGGGCTGCCTCTGCCTCCTGCCCAGCTCACCCCAGAGTCACTTCATGGAAAGTGGGTGTGACAGACATTCAGAGCCCTGCCTCCAGGCAGCGCGGCCTGTGGAAGCCAGGCAGGCCCTGCGCCCAGGGAAGGTTCGGGGGAGACAGAAGCTGGCCTGGCTGAGGCCACGGGCCTGGCTGGCCGAGGGGGATGGCCCCCGACGCTGCAGGAGCCTTTATAGCACGGAGCCAACACCCACTGGGAACCACAGCCCCACCCCACCTCAGTGCATCCCCGTGAAGGGCAGGGATGGGGGCCCTAACGCAGGCTGGAGGCCCACAGGAACCCAAAGCAAGGCGGGCCAGCGAGAGCTGGAGGGTGCACAGAGGCGGGAGCCACGTGTCACCACCCTGGCACACGCAGGGGCCACCAGGGGCCCGGGTTTACGGACGCAGAGGCAGGCATGCTGCGTGCGGACCGTCAGGGGTGTGCTGCCCACTGACTGACCTCTCGCTCAGCAGGTGTGTTTCAGGCAGAGGGGTCACCTGGGTCCCCTCCCCCGGGAATGTGGCCCGCGAACGGGCACCAGAAAGGCTGGGGTCTGGGCCCGCAGAGAGGAGCCACGGGTTAGCATGCAGGGCGCCGCTGGCCCTCAAAACTCATTCATTCAGTCATTCACTCACTCACCCAAAGAGGACCTGCTCGCCAGGTTGGGGGGGCGCGCACTAATGATACGACTGCTTCTGGCTCCCCACACCGCCTGGCTGGAGCCCCACCGTTGTCCACCGAGGGACCAGGTGAGCCCCTGACCTGGTCCTGGGCTCGTCTTGCACCGTCCATCCTCCACGCAGACCTAGGGGGCCCAGCCCCCGTGGCTGCCCCACTCACAACAACCTGGATGAAACCTGGCTGTGCCCCACTCCCCGCCACCCACCGGGCGCCCGTGAGCCAAGCCTGCGTCCACCCCAGCCTCACTCATGCCGCTTGGGGACGGTCCGGCTCGCTGCTGCCCGGGCCTTTGGCTCTGTGGCTGGTTCCTGTCACGTGGCCTCCCTGGCGGCCTTCCCCGGCCGAGACACGCCCTGCCCACCCGCGCTCTTCTCCTCGGGACCTTGCTGAAAGCTGCCCCCCCGCCACCCCGCGCGCATGTTTGCTTTGTTTCTGGGCTCAGACTTCACTCGCCCGAGATCAAGCCTCCCTGAGGCCGTGGTCCGGTCCACAGCATCCCCCGCCCAGAGCGGGCACCCCAGGGCTTCTCTGCCACCCCGCCACTGCGGCCCGCAGCCAGCCCGAGCCCGCCCTTGCTGCCACGTGCCTGGCGAACGCAGGCCTGATGGAAACGGACTCTCCCTGGACACAACCCGCTGCCCTCCCAAATCACTGGCCTCCTGCCAAGTCGCAACTCAGTGGGGGAGGGGGACAGCATCAGCTAGATAAAGTCGGGGGCAACCCCCCCACACACACAGCCTCTGACTCTGCACCCGGGGTGCAGGGGGATCAGCCATTGTGTGCACGGAGAGCTGACAAGAAGGGACACCTTCTCCGTGTCCCATCCTGGCACAACCCCCACTGTGCTGAGTGTTAAACGGCACGGCAGGCGGTGTGCGCCCTTCTTTTGCTAACAGCACCCCAATTTTGCACTGGGGCTCCTCCCCTTCCCACTGGGGGTGTCCTGGTGGGATATCACCCCGACCCCAGCCCCCTGCACTGCACAGGGTGGGCCTGGCTGACCGGACATGCCTGCTCCAGGGCTCTGCCCCCTGGATCGAAGGGGTGCTGGGCCGGTCCACCGGGTGGGGAGCCCCCCACCCGCCTCCACCATCCTCCCAGTGGGCCTGTCCCTGCCCTTTCCGGGAACTTCAGTCACCAGTTCTCCCAAGTCTCTCTTCATCGCGCCAGTGGATTCTCTTCTGCTGTGTGTATCAGCGGAAGGTGGCCCCAGCTGCTTACGTCCGAGGAACCCTGGCCAATTTCATGGGGGTCTTCAAGAAGAATAACGGGGGAAGTAGGCTTGGCCACTTGAAGGGATATCACGCAACCGCTCAAAGCGGTGTTTGGGCAGAGGCTTCCAGTACCACGAGGAAGCATACTTTGTCAGTGAAACCTGCTTCACTAAAAAGATACAAGGAAACCGGCCAAAATATGTAGAGGGCAATGGTGTTTCCCTGCTCTCCCGTCCCACCTAAAAATGCAGCTTTTCCCTCTTTCTTTTCCTTCATCCTTGTGTGATGCTCGTTTCAAACTGGTTTGTGTGTGGAGACAAATCCCTTCAAAGTAGCAGTAGAGAAATGTTGACTAACAGGACGCTGGCCAACTTTAAGGTCAGAAAAGGGCTGAAAGAGTCATGAGCTAACTACTTCCCCCTGGGGCTTCTGCCTCCTGTTGGCGTAAAGAAAGAAAGAAAAAAGATCAGGGCCCCCAACTCACTTTCTGAGCCCTGTCCACAAGGTTGGGCTGGCAGCCGGCAGGCCAGGACATCGCATAACCCACCGCTTCCCAGGGCCCCGTGTACACGCCGACTGCTGGCCACGCTCCCTGGGCCCAGCACCAAGGTTCCCCACTGGACTCCAGGTTGTCCAGGGCCGGTCTATCCCCACTGCTTTGTGCTGCTCTGCAGCCAGCCTCCCTGAACCCTCGAAGCCCTCTGCACCCGCTGTGGGAAGGCTGATGAGCCCATTGCTCTGTGGACGATGTGGTGAGGCCCGACCGGCCCCCCGGGGGCAGGGCGGGGTGGAGGAAGCTCTCACCACTTGAGGTTTCACAAGACACTCGGGGTTCGCACACGAGTGTGCACCCGGGGCCCTCGCTGTGTCCCCAGGATGACGAGCTCTGCTCCCGGGGCTGTTCCTGCTACTCCGAAGCCTTTGTTCCTGAGCCCCACCGTCCCGACCAGGGCACAGCCTGGTGTCTGGGAGACTCCTTGCATCAGCAGAGAAAGCTTGGAACTACATCTTCCATAGGAAAGACAGAAATTGGAGACCAAATGGTATTTCCAGGGGCCGTCTGTCTGACTGAGAAGCCCTGACTTAAATAAGACTCAATTCAGGTCATCATTTAATGAGGAGCCAGCTCAGACAGAAAATGGCCAAGCTCCTCTCTGGCCATCACCATGCGTCTTCGTGGCTTCCTTCTGCAGACTAGGGCGATAACGTCACTCTTCCTTCTGCTGATGCCGTCTTGGGGCAATGCGGACGGGCCCACGCTCGCGTTGGGAGGGTAACAAGGGCGGTGCTCCGGCCTCCGGAAGGGAACAGGGTGAAACCCTGAGTGGCGGAAAGTGGGAGGCCGAGGCAGGCCAGGAAGAGAAGCTGAGAAGGGAGAGGCGCCCCAGGGTGGAGGCTGATGGACACAGGGTGGGCGCCCCGGCTTCCCAGGCTGCAGGACAGCCATGGGGGTGGGGGGTGGTCTCTGCTGCCCAGGACGGTGGGGGCGCAGACTGGGACGGCCTCGGGCTCTGCGCACTTTGGGATTCCAGCCTGGGATCCTGGCTGGGGCCCCGTCAGGCCTAATGCTGACTCCGGGTGAGCAGGACGGGGGAAAAGCCTGGGTGCCTGGGGCAGCTGACATGGCCCCTGAACTCTCCTGCTGGGCAAGGCCCTCAGCGTCCTCATCTGACAAGCGTGGAAGCAAGGACCTGCTCCAAAAACATGGAGTGTCTGTTGTGGCCAGGAACACCTCCAGGATGAGGAAAGTGAGGTGGCCTGGAGCCCCTCCTCCGGCTTCTGTCCACCCCCCAACCCCACCGCTCCCCGGCCCGTCCTCCACGGAGCAGGGCACCCCTAGCTCCCTCCGGTCTCCAGCCTCCAGAGAGGGGGGCCGGGAGGCTTGCCTGGGGAGGAGGGACCACGGGCCCTCGGCAGGAGCGTGGGCGGGCGGGAAGGAGCTTGGGGAAGGTTGGCCCCGAGGTCAGATGTCTGGGCGGCCTTCCAGCAGCAGCAGCTAATGTTAGCACACTCGGAGGAAGGGCCACTCAGGGGGAAAGGAAGGCGACCGGGCAGAGTGGGGGAAAGGGGAACCGAGTCATTGCACCGCCCCCCACCCCCAGCGGTGGGGGAGGCGAGACCAGGGCTCTCAGTCCCTTTGCTGTCTTCTCGCCTCCCCTGGGAGTAGGGAGGTCACGTTGTCACCAGTATTTTAGTTTACAGAAAAAAGGAGAACCAGGAAACCGCGTCAGGGACCCTCTGAGCAAGCAGGTCGGGGCCTGGTTGTGGGGGTGCGATGCCCAAGCCTCTCCTCTGCCACTGTCTCCAAGCCCCCAGGGCACGTCCACCTGCAGCTTTTTTTTAGGCTCTGACCTCACTGCAGGGCCTCTCGCTTCCCTAATTCTGAAGCCGCCTGGGGGTGATTCACCATTCCTTTTTTTTTTTTAATCTGAAACCCCAACTTCTGGTATCTTCTTAGTCTGATTACAAAACAAAAGAGGACAGCTTTTCCCTCTTTCCTGTCGTTATCTTGATGGTATTCACCCGAGGATGATGCGACCCGTTTAGGAAGTCGAAGCTAAAGTCCCCCCATCTTCTTCTCACCCTGGCTGGCCGTGCAGAGCGGATTCTAATCAGTTGATTCCACGTTCTGGGGCTGTCGTTACTTGGCTGGTCTTATCTGGGGTGCGGGGGTTCTTTCTTTGGTTGTTTATGGCCCATGCTTCTTCCCAAGGAAGTCCAGGCCAGTGGCGGCTCAGGAGACAGGCCGGGGGGTGGGTGGTGGTGTGAAGGCCCTGGTGGTGGACGGGGCCTGCACCTGAAGCCTGCATCCTGCTCGTCTGTGCCCCCTGCCCCTGGGCCCCCTGTTTCCTGTTAGTCGGGGAGGTGGAGGCAGGGCACCTCGGCGGGCCCCCCGCAGGCCCTGGCCCCCTCGCCTTCACTGTGCCTCCACCCCACTGTGAGGGCAGAAACCATCCAGGCCTGTGACGCGCCCACAGGCTGACGCAGGAGAGGCCCCTCTCCAAAAGCGACTGCCGGGCCCTCTTCAGTGGCCGTTTGCTCCCCTTGGCTCGTCGCTCCTTTTTCTTTTTCTGAGAAGTTTTTTTTCCTTCCCCGGCCGGGGCTGGGAGGCCACCCTCCTCCTTGGCGGGGGCTCAGGCCCTGTCTCTCGGAAGAGCAGCCCAGCTGACCACAGGCCCATGGGCCCCGGAACCAGCTCCACAGCCAAGCCCAGGCCGGCCCACCTCCAGATGGAACCAAGTTTAGCAGCGATTGAAGCAACAGCACAGCTGGAACCAGACTGGTCGGGGGAGGGAAGGGAGGAGGGAATGGGGGGTCCCCGGGGACCTCAAGGAGGCCTGCACCCTGAGAGCCGTCTCATCTTGGTTAGAGCTACTCCACATGAGGTGCTTTCACTTCACCAGGAAAACATGCACCCAGAGCAGAAAACGGATCAGCTCATACCTGCACCCCCTGAGCTAGGAAGCTGAGTACCGGAGAAGGGACTCAACGAGGCTGAGTTGAGAACCTGGCTCCATGAACTCACATCCCCTCCCTCTGCCAAGGTCCCCTGAGCACCTACCATGGCCCGTGCCCAGGGTCAGGCACTGGGGTGGTCAGCAAGGAGCCAAAGAGACAAAAGTCCCTGCCTGGTGAAGCTCGGATTCTGGGGCAGGAGTCAACTCAGGGAACAAGATCAAAACATGAGGAAGGCTGGTGGTGCCCGGGAAGGGAAAAGGCCAGGGAAAGGGGACAGAGGGCACGTGGGAAGGGAGGTGGGTAGTGGCCCGAGAAAAGGAGGGAAGAAGGGAGGGAACCCTGCTCAGGGTGGGTGTTCCAGGCCACAGAGGAAGCGCATGGGCCCCGAGGCACGTAGGCCAGCGAGGCGTGTGCAGACTGAGGGGGGGAAAGTGGTGGAGAGCACCCAGTGGTTACGAGGGCCAGGGTATGCCAGCCCCCATCCATCCAAGTGAGGGACTGGCGTGTTGCTCGGCCTGAGAGGGGGATAGCTGGTAGAAGGCTCTGAGTGGAGGAGGGCCGCTCTGACCTGCATCTCCTGCAGCTGCTGCTGCTGGAGAAGAGGCTGCAGGAGCCAGAAGCAGGGGCCAGTTCCCATGAGACTCCGGGCAAGAGAGGACACAGGCGGGACCAGAGGGGAAGCGGCGGGAATGATGGGAGCAAGTCTATGTAGAGACACGTTCAAAGCACACTGGAAAAGGAAGGGGTGACGGACAGACACCGGCTCCTCCTGCGGAGCTCCTCTGGCCCACAGTGCCCAGGGAAGCCCTGCGGGGTGGACGCAGGTCCTCTGGCCCACAGTGCCCAGGGAAGCCCTGCGGGGTGGACGCGGGTCCTGGTGACTTTCACAAGCTCCTGCAATGACCTGAGACCCACCTGCCCGCTCTCGGCGTGGGTACTGGGGAGGTACCGGGGGAGGAAGCCCACGCGAGGTGCTAACACGGAGTCTCACAGGGGTTGTGAAGGTGCCAGGAGGGGTGCCCCCAAGCCCTGCCCACAGAAGCGGCAGAGAGTCCTGGGGACGGACCCCCTGCAAAGCCCACCACTGCAAGAATGTTCATGCCCGAGTGGGACTGCTTCCTGCTTCCTCAGCACGGGGCAGCCCACCCGCTTCTGAGGAAGGAGGGCTGCAAGCAGGACCAGGGGGCCGTTCTGTTCCTGGTCTAAGAAGGCCGGGCCCCTGCCTCTCTGCTCCAGCTCACCAGCCCTCTTGGTCAGAGAAGAACCTGGTGCAGGGCCGCCAGCACTGGGCCCACCACCCAGGCCCCCAACCACACCCTCCTTTATACCGGCTCCCGCTCCTGACATCTCTGAGATGGCAGCTCTTATTCCGACCGCCATTTGGAGGCCGGGCCTTATCCTGGTACCACCCCCCACCTTCTGGAAACCACCTACCTTGCTGGGTGGAGACCAGGAGGGATGTGGGTCTCGGCCTGGCAGGGGCAGCAGAGCCCCCCTTGGTACTATTCACCAGGGGATGAGGGGGTGGCCTCCCCTCATCGCTCTCCAGAGAACTCCACCTGAGCCAGCTACTTCCTGCTGGCGAGGACAAAGCCAGGCTCTGGGTGACAGCCTGTCGCCCCTGCAGCCACATGTCCCAGAGCTCTGCTCACGGGCCCTCTGGACTTGGTCTGCTAAGCCTGTCTGCTCAGTCCAGAGCCCCACCAGGACATCGGGCCTCCAAATGAGGCCACCAGGTCCTTACCGGCTCAGGGTTGAAGGTCCTGCAGGCCACGGGGTCGGCTCCCTGCTTGTCGAGGCTTTGACTCAGGATCATCACCATGGTAAGGGCCTCAGGCACTGGGCACCAGCCCAGGGTGGGCACGAGCCATCTTCAGGTGGGCAGACGGGGGGGTGCAGAGGCGACCTCCTGGGATGTCTCCCGGGCGATGACGTCAGCAGAGGCTGCTCCCCATCGGGGTGGGGCTCCTCCAGGAAACAGCGGAGTGAGGTCAGCTCTCTGGAAAGACAAAAGAAAGGCAGAGGGACTCAGGACGGCAGAAGACGGGGGTCCCAAGAAACTCAGCCCCTCCCCTCCAGGTGGGGACCCTGCTGGGGAATGGAACCGCCTCACCACTGAACTGAGATGCTTTCTTGGGGGGCGGTAGCGGTGGAGGGACACGAAGGCCAGAATCACCTTTCTGGGAGTCCCCATGCTGGCCCTGGAGCGTCCCTAAAGCCAACACCCTGGTGGGCACAGCAGTGACTCTCAGCTCAGCCATGGCACCTTTCTAAGACAGATCTCAGGGTCTGGCTGGTCACAGGGCTACACCCCCAAAGTGTGCTCAAGCCCTGCGACCTCCTAGGTAGAGCTGACCCTACAGACAGCCCAAGGTCGGCTGATGTTGGGCACTCACCCAGCCCACAGTCGAAGCCCATGCCACTGGCCCTTGGGCAACCAGCAGTGACTCCTGTTTTCCACCCAGATCTGGACAGAAGCTACTGGAAGAACTACAAGGACACATGCTTCCTGTCCTTGGAAGCATCAATTTCCAGAGTGACACGTGGACAGCAGAGGCCCTCCATGCCTGTCTCCTTCCTCAGAATGAGCCAACACACACCACAGCCCTGGATGGGGGTGAGGGAAGGCCTGCACACACACCTCTGAGCTCTTAGCAGTTCGGGACCCTCTCTAATCATCATTCTACACAGCCCGGAATATCTCCCCAACCCAGTGTCATCTCCCACCAAGCAAACGCCCCAAAAGTGCAGCCTGCAGCCCATGTTGGGAGAATCGCTCCTTACAAATTAATTCTTGAATCGCTCCTTACAAATTAATTCTTCTGATCCTACCTCTATCCCACCCCTCTGAAGGTTACACCTTCAGAGAAAGTCACAGAGATCCACAGAACCTGAAGATTACCATCAAAAAGTAAAAAAATAAAAAAATAAAAATCATAAAATAAATACATAAAAAGCAGCTCCTAATCTGTAATTAAAAACAAACTGGTCAGCGCAGGAAAATGTTTTAGAATCTGCTGCTCTGTGTAAAAATTAATTGCACCCTGGTATTTACTTGCTGTCCAGATCATAAATCATATTTTCCTGTTTACTTCGATTAGATTTTACAGTGGGTGTTATTGAAATTGCTCAATTACAGGCCAGCTGGCAAGCACGGGAAAATTACCTTCTACTGTTCTTCGAAAACAAGGTTCATCCAAAGTGCAAAAGCAGGGAAGGGGAGGGGGGAAATCAATACATTTTCAAAGGGTTGACTGTTCGGGAGGGAGGCCCAGCGGGGTCCCCAGGTCACACCAGGAGACCTGTTTCAAAGCCACATCCATCTAGAAGTGACAAACATTCTGACCAAGTATCATCTGGCCCAGCAAAGAATTTCAGATCACTCGTCCGAGTCTGGCCAGGAAGTCGAGCCAGGAATGCCCGCCAGCCCCCGGGACACTTGGCTTGGGAGCAGGGGAAGGGGGGGGCATGTGTGCAGGAGAGCGCCCGGAGGGGTGCCCTGGACTCCCCCTTCAAAGGCACCCTTTGTGCAGCTCAGAATCAGAGACCGGGCCTGATGGGTGCAACGTCAATTCAGCTCTGGGGCTGCCAACCATCACCCCAGGCCCAGGGTGACCCACCCTCCCCAGGCCCTTCCTCCTAGCAAGGCAGGAGGGTTCACTGGTTATAAACTCAAGTCCTAAGCAGAGCATACCTGAGCCAGAATCCCACCTCTTGAAATGTACTGAGTGCCCTTTACCAAGTTACTTCCTTTCTGAGCCTTGATTTCCTCTCACCGTAAAAGACCGCCACCAGAGCTTGCCTCAGAAGACGGCTGCACTATGAGAAAATGCGAATTCAAGCCGTTTGCATGGTGAGAAGCCCTAGCTCGTTTGAAGAACTGCTCAATAAACAGTAGCCACGGCCACTAGTTTCATGGGGGAGCCCGAGTCCTGATCTCTTCTCAGCAATGGACACCCAACCATCTGTCCTCTCAAAAAATTTTTTAAAAGGCAGAATTTTAAAGCTAAAACTTTTCAAAGCTAATGTTCCATCTAGAGGGGACTGGCAATATTATGGTCGATCCCTGTGGTGAAAACAGTAAGAAAGATGCTGTGGAAGTCTTATCACCATGGAAACAAGCTACCCCATCTGATGCTGCCGCTGTGTACCAAGCACAAAGCCGGACAGAGGTGGTGGTGCAGGCATCTCGGCTCTCGTGTCTCTGCTCCCAGCAGAGCCCCTACAGAAGGCCAGAGCACACGGGCAGCAAGATCGGTGAATACCAGAGGACCATGTATTCCTGGAAACTAGAGCAGTTGGAGAAGGCAATGGCACCCCACTCCAGTACTCTTTTGCCTGGGAAGTCCCATGGACAGAGGGGCCTGCAGTCCATGGGGTCGCTAGGAGTCGGACACGACTGAGAGACTTCACTTTCACTTTTCACTTTCATGCATCGGAGAAGGAAATGGCAACGCACTCCAGTGTTCTTGGCTGGAGAATCCCAGGGATGGGGGAGCCTGGGGGGCTGCCATCTATAGGATCACACAGAGTCGGACATGACTGAAGCGACTTAGCAGCAGCAGCAGGGCAGTCAGTAAGCACGGCAGGCGCTGGAAGGAGGAAAGAGGTCCTGCACAAACCCTGTCCTCAGGAGTCGTGGAAAGACAGTGCTGGGAACACAGGCACCACAGCTACCAGAGGCAGACAGGAGGAAGAGGGGGATCCGGGGCTGAGTCCTAAACAGACACCTCTGCACAGGGGCAGTGACGCACAGCACTGCTGGAAGAGACCGGGAGTGGGGACAACCCAGACCGCCACCAGCAGGCGACCGGTAAGAGAAATCACAGGGCCACCGTGTAAACGAGTAATGCCACGTCACACGCACCGCAGTTTTAATGGTGATTCTAGTGGTGCCGACGTGACACTCTCTCCAAGATTCACTGTAAACGAAAACAGCAAGGGGAGGAGTGCAGTGTGGCTCCATAACCACGTGGTCCTGCAGTGGGAGAAGGCACGCCTTAAGTGTACAGCCTTACACACGCACACGCTGTTTGTGTATTTCATCCAGTGCAGTAAGCATATTAACACCTTTTTGACCAGAAAGAAAATAGGTAAGACTTCAAGAGGAAGGGAGGAGGCAACTGGGAAGAGGGAAGCATGAGCGAAGCCCGGCAGCCTGGCCTGCGTGTGGTGGGGGCGGGGGCCGTCAGCCCACTGGCGGCGGGCACACAGGGTATGTGGAGAAGGGCAGCAGCGGCGGGACAAGGGGCTGGAAAGACAAGAGTCACCCCAGACCAAAGGCGCTGCTGCCAGGCTGCGTCTCGCAGCCAGGCGAGGGTCCCCAAGGAGCTGGAGCTGACGGGGCTGACCCGCTGAGACGGCCATTCTGTCTGTTTTCTTTGCGACACCTAGCAGCGGGTCTCGACGACACCAAAAGCGTCACACGTTTCTGGAACCAGGCTGAATCGCAGCAACTTTTGAAATAATCTGGGCACATTCTCAGACCCTGTGAGGCAAATCCAGACCGGCAGAGCCTGGCACCATGTGGAATTCCCTGGGATTCCTTTGATCCGTGGCATGGGCCTGGCCAAGCTCACTGGGGAATGCCAACGCCCGTCCAGGGACTCAGAGCCCAGTCTGAGAACGGGGCCAGGGACTTTTCAGGCAGAAGCCAGGAACTTGACCTTTGAGGGCAACTGGGTGCACAGCTCTACCTGAGGTAAGGAGGTGCCCCGGAGTCCACAACCAACAAAGACCTGCTGAGCTCACCTGTGGGGCACAGAGCTACCCTGGCCTGCTCGGTCTTCTCTGAGCCCGTATTAAGAACGGCTTCTATCTACTGAGCACCGACTGTGAATCAGGTGCTTTAGCACTGGTTACACGACAGGTGTAACTAGTAACAGTTTACAGACAGATGAAGTAAGCCACCCAGGGTCTCAGGGGTGAGCTCCCCAGCCTGTGCTGCCCACCGGAGCCCACCTGCAGCAAAGCCCCACCCGACCTGCCTCTCCATCTCAAGCGCATCCTTCAAAGCCCCGTCGAGCAACTCCCATACAACCTAGCAAGCGCACTCCTTGGCACGCAACTCACAGAAATGCAAGCTTATGTTCACACAAAGCCCTGCACGTGAATGCTCGTAACAGCTTTATTCATAACAGCCAAAACCAGGAAACAACCCAGATGTCCTTCAACGGGTGACTGGCTAAACAGACTGTGGAACAGACATGCCGTGGGATGCCCCTCTGCACTGGAAAGGGACGAACTATTGATTCCTACTTGGAAGAATCTCCAGGGAATTATGCCGCGTGAACAGTCCCAATCCCCCAGAGGTTAATTACTGCCCGACTCTTATTTACGTAACAGCCTTGAAATGACCAAGGGACAGAATGGAAGGCTAGCTTTAGTTGCTGCTGGGGGTCTGGATGGGCGCTTGGGAAGGCGGGTGGGAGAGGGAGGAGGATGTGCTTATGAAAAGGGCGGGGACCCTCGAGGTGATGGAAATGTTCTGCATCTCGACTGCATCCGCGTCGACTTCCTGTTTGCGATTTGCACTGTCGTTTTGCAACGTGTTAACTGCTGTGGGAGACTGAGAAAATGATACACAGCACTTTCTACGATTTCTTACAGCTACGTGTGAATTTACAATGATCCCAGATTTTAAAAACAAACGTCTCCTTCCAGTTCTATTGATATAAATTGATACCCGGCAGTGTGTAAGTTCCCGGTGTATAGCATTATGGTCTGACCCACATACATCATGAAATGATGACCACACGTTTAGTGAACACATCCCTCATCTCGTAGAGACACAAAATGAAAGAAGCAAGAAAAACAAATGTTTTCTTGTGTCAAAATTTTATTTCAAGACTTTTTTTTTTACGTGCACCACTTTTTTAAGCCTTCATTGAATCTGCTGTAATATTGCTTCTGTTTTGGGTTTTTTGGCCATGAAGCACATGGGACCTTTGTTCCCCGACCAGGCATCAAATCCACAACCCCTGCATCGGAAGGAGAAGCCTCAACCACAGGACAGCCAGGGAAGTCCCTTCTTGGTGTCACACTTTTAAATGGAAAAAGCCCATTCCATCGACGCATTTATCAAAACTCATAAAACCAAACACTAAAGAGTGAATTACACTGCACAGACATATGAAAAAAAAATTTTTTTTAAGGGGCCCACATGGCTGCCACTGCCTGTACAGGACGTGTGCAGGGTAGGGCAAGGATGCGTGCTAAGGGACTGGGCAAGCCTCGCCATCACCCTGCAAGTCACCTGACTTTAGCTTCCTCATCTTTAAAACCAAAGTGAGAACACCTTTGCCCTGCGGGCTGCCGGGAGAATTAGGCTAAGCAAAGGCACGTAACAGCACAGCACAGAGACGGCCCCAGACGTCGGTGCCCACTGCCCAGGGTACCCACGGACAGTCAACGGGCATCAAGTGACACTGCCCGAAGTCTACAAGAGGCCTCAACCCAGCCCCGTGGCAGCCTGGCTCCAGGTCCTCCTCTACCTATCCCTTCACAGCTGTGCTTCCAGCCTCCAGCTCCCTGAGCACGACAGGCTGGGCTCTTCTCATTTCATCTAATTCCCATGAACAGCTGTTGCTGCTAACAGGATTCCCATCTTCCAGATGAGAAGACTAAGGCTCCGGGAAAATAAATCAAGCATTTGCCCAAGATCCTGCAGCCGAGAAGGGGTGATGGCAAGATGTGAATCCAGGTCTGCCTCCTCAGGACGCTTCACAGACAGGCGGTGACTTGGCTTTGTCACACAAGCCTTTCCTAACGAGCAGCTCTCTTGGTTCTGGTTTGCAACCTGCGATGCGCCTTCTGCAAGCCCCTGAACCCAGCTGTCTGATGTCACTGTGGCTGGAGACGCTCAGCTTCTGGGGAGTGGGAACCCTGCCCAGTGCACACCAAATTCCTTTATATATGCAAAAAGTTCTGTAAACTCTCAAATTCTATATAACTCTTCAGAAGATTACAGGAGTTTACCAAACGCTTCTGTAATGCGTTTTGAAGAGCTACCCTTTGAAAAGAAACTGACCACACTGGAACTCGCCCAATTAAATGTTTCCTTCTTTTAATATCCTTATCCTGTGTTTACTACTTGTGCAAGTTAGTTTTATAGCAGGAGAATATCTCACCACCCCAAACACAGGACTCAGAGCAAAACCTAAACATAACCTTGGCCGCTGACAGTGATTTTCCTGATGGCCTGAGCAAGTCGTTCCTCTCACAGCCTCCATGTCCCTCCCCCTCCCGTTAACCAAAGGAAATGGGAGAGAAACAGCAGTTCTGCAAGGTCCTGGAGAAGGCTGCGTGCACTTCTCAGCTTCGGTGACTTCTCAGCTGCTGGTGTGACAGAAGCAATCTGTGGGCAGGCTCTGGAAGCTAATTTATGAACGTTTGAGGAAGTGCATCTTTCAGGGGGCCATGCGACCTTTTGCCAGATCCCGTGACAAACCCCTGGAAGGGTGGAGAGGAGAGACTGATCCTGTGGCCGCAGTCAAGGTCCACTTCTGCCAAGAGAAGGGAATTAAATCTGCCTGGGGAGGCCTTTCGCTTGCGGCTTGTGTAGCAAAGGCATCTGAGTTTAAGAATAAAAAGTTAAAAGCTGCCTAGGAACTTTTATCAAGAGCCCATACTTTCCCAGACCGAGCTGATACTGGAAAGAGTCTGCAGTTTCAATAAGAGGACATGCCTGGAGAATGTGTTTCCCAGACGCTGGTGGAACGCTTAAACTAACTCCCTTGGCCTAGGTTCCCAAGTCTTCAGGTCCTACTGAAAAATGACCGATCAAAGAGCGAGGCCTTCACCACCTGCAATGCGCTGACAGAAAAACAGAGACAGATGATACCTCTTACGTCAATACTTGAACACCAAGGACATGCTCGACACCAAATATCACTGATTTAAGGCAACTCCACAGCAGAGGCAACAGACAGCAAATAATAACCTTTTATCCACCATCTTCCCAGTAGCTTCCTGGTCTGTGTTTGCGGAAATTAACAGGTGATGTGGGGTCTACCTTTAACAGAGCATGAATAAAATGTTAATCTCTCAGTCGTGTCTGACTCTTTGCAACCCCGTGGACTGTAGCCCGCCAGGCTCCTCTGTCCATGGGATTCTCCGGGCGAGAATGCTAGAGTGGGTTGCCATGCCTGCATCCAGGGGATATTCCCGACCCACGGAAGACCCACGTCTCCTGCACTGCAGGTGGAGTCTTTTACCATCTGAACCACCAGAGCAGTGAGGCCCCCAGGCTTACCAAGTCCTCAGAGCAGCCCTTCGAGTGGGCACTGCTGTTTTCCCATTTTACAGAGGGACAAGCTGAGGCCCAGGGTCACCCAGCTGTGAAGGGTGAAGCAAGGATGCAACCACGTCTGATGGATTCCAAAGTTTCTGTCTTAACCATCGAGGCTTCTACTCCAGGATCTGTTAACATTTATCATAATTATCCCACAAATATTTGATCTCTCAAACGGACCAGATACCGAAGTACAGACGCTGGGTTTGCAAGACACCCCTTCTCTATAAGCTCTTCCCGAGGTGCCCCAGGCCACACCTCAACCTTCTGGGCTTAACGATTGAACTGGCACTAGGGGTCCCACCGAGGCAGGGAGTGGGGAGGCGGGAAGGTGGGGGTGAAAGCATGCGGGCACTGCTTCCCCACCCCAAACGCATGGAGGTGCAGCCACGCCGGGCGCCAGGAGGAGGTGAAGGGCCTTCCAGGGAAGCCAGGGTGTCCCCAGGCCTGGGGCAGTGGTGCCGGCTCCCCGCTATATCAGATTCTGAGTCCTTTGGCCCCCATCTCTCTGGGCTGCCACAGCCCACCCTGCCCTTCTCTCCAAGCCTATTTCCAGGGTGCTCTGGCGAGCTCTCCCCTCCAGGCGTGTCGTCCGGGTGTGGACCTGCCTCTGGCCTCCTCTGGCCTCAACAGAGAGCCTCTGACAGCAGAAACCTGATCCGTGTCTGTTCGCGGAGTCAGTAACAGGCTGGGGGACGAGCACTGGAGGCAAGGTCCAGAAGCACTCTCGGCTTAGTCCCGTGCAGGCTGTGGCACGCTGGATGTGCGTGACTTTGCTAAGCTTTGTGATCTGTAAGAAGTCGGCCCCCTCGAGTGGGAAGTTAAGGAAGGAAAGGTCTGCATGGTGGGGCCCCTGAAGACCAAGGTCCCCAGGTGATCGCAGTTCAAGCACAGAGGGGGCCCTCCTCCAGCGCGTGGGAACTGGCTACCAGGCCACAGAACAGGCTCACCTCGCTGGGAGGTGCAGTGGCCAGATCATCGAATCCATGATTGAGTCTCATGGGCCCTCGGGCTCCCGTCCACCTGCGGCAGGTGAGGAAACTCGGCTCAGAGAGGCAGCACGGCCTGGCTACACCACACAGCTGACTCATGGCTGCCCGGGATTCTGGGGGACTGAGCAGTGAGAATAAAGCATCTGCTGTCCTTAGAGATAGCATGCTCACCCCATCCCTGATCCCTCATCCCAGAGTAAGGTGTATCCTTGGGGGTGTTTTCTGCAGTAACTAGAGTGATTGCCATTCCCTGGGCTAGACCTCCAGGTAGTCAAAAGCCGCCAAAGGCCCAGTCTTGGGGGAAGGATGAGCGGCCACACCACCCAGCAGGAGAGGGACCGACCCCATGCCCTGCGCAGAGCAAAGCGGCCCAGGCTCCCTCATGAGGCTGTCTTGATGGAGGGCAAGCAAAACCCTTGCTTTGGTTCAATGAGCTGTTGAACCAAACTGGGACTCTGTTCGCTGGGACTTTACACAGTCACTCTCACAGCGCTGGAGGGATCTGCTGGGGTTTTTTGTTTTGTTTTTTTTTTTAAGCAAGTAGCATTTCAAGAGGAGGGGGAGGAAGGACATTATTCAGGGACATGAAAGTGTTGAGACCCGGAGCCAAAACAAATCTGAACATGGGAACGAGACAGCCTGAGCTGCTTCTTGAAACTGAAGCCAGCTGCATGCATGACCTGTCAAGAGCTCATTCATCATGAGAAGTAACTGACAGGCCAGTCTCCTATAAGCATTCCCGTGATCCTCGCTACCGCTGGAGTCATTCTAACCCGCCAAACCCGAGAGAGAGGGAGAGCGAGGGAGAGCGAGGGAGAGCGAGGGAGAGCGAGGGAGAGCGAGGGAGAGCGAGGGAGAGCGAGGGAGAGCGAGGGAGAGCGAGGGAGAGCGAGGGAGAGCGAGGGAGAGCGAGGGAGAGCGAGGGAGAGCGAGGGAGAGCGAGGGAGAGCGAGGGAGAGCGAGAGCGAGACAGCGCGTGCGCGCGAGAGCGTCCTATGGAGAGTGGGAGAGAGACAGAGGGAGAGAGACAGAGGGAGAGAGACAGAGGGAGAGAGACAGAGGGAGAGCGAGAGAGAGAGGGAGAGCGAGAGAGAGAGAGCAAGAGAGCAAGAGAGAGAGAGAGAGGGAGAGAGAGAGAGAGAGAGGGAGAGAGAGAGAGGGAGAGCGAGAGCGAGACAGCGCGTGCGCGCGAGAGCGTCCTATGGACTAGAGTCCGAGGAGCGAACTCAAAAGGAAGGAAAGGAAGGCTAGGCGGGGAGGCGGAGGGGGTGGAGGACCAGCACTTACTGAGGGAGCACAGACTAGACACCGCCTTCTCCTCCAGACCAGGGCGAAGCAGAGAACAGAGGATGGGGAGACAGAGCAGGGGCCCCCGAGATAAGCTACTACATGTTAAGCCACTTAGCCTAAGACGACCATGACCTGTTCTTCGCTCAGACCTATTTACAAGTACAGTGAATGTAATCAAAGCACGGTTAAGGAAACAAAAAAGAGGAGGGGTTAAAAAAAAAAGAAAGAAAAAAAAATGGAACAAGAACAGAGTAACCCAAGTGGCCTCTTCCTGAAGGCGGCGGGGCTCGGGAGCCGAGGGCTCTGGCCCGGCCTCTAGCCCAGCCCGGTTTGCCAACTCACGTCCCCCGCATGGCCTTGGTTCCCTCGCCTGGAAGCCTGGGCCACGCGGGCTCCGTGTCTGCCCAGTGAGCCCCAGCTGTGTGGTTCAGCCAGGTCCTGCAGCCTCTCTGAGCCTCAGTTTCCTCCCCTGCATCATGAAAAAAGGAGCCCGGGGGAGTGGTGACTTGATCAGAGAAGCTGAAGGTGTGTTGTGAGCTGTTGTGAGCGGGCAGGAAGGACTGATGGCTGCCCTGCAGTCACGCTCTGGCGGCCAGGCCTTGGGTGGCCTTTCCTGTCCTGCTCAGACCCGACCTCCAGTGTTCAAGATCCCAGGAAACTCGGACAACAGCAAAGGCCGAATTCTCACTCGCTGCCGTCGCAAGCCTGAGCCGTGACCTTCTGTACAGCTGAGTGGGGAGCAGGAAGCCACCCCGATACTCCCTGAGGGGCCGGTGACGCCTGGGTTCTGGGGCTGGGGAGGGGGGTTGGCCCCACCCTTCCGGATCTATGGGTGCAAACCGGGGTGTTTGCATAAGCACATTTTCCAAGCTTGGTCCTTAAGCACAGCAGGGGCGCCTGGTGTCTTTCAGTGACATTAACAATGTTCAGGGATGAAGGAAGTTTCTCGGCAGGCCAGGAAGTTAAGTCACTCACCAGTTTTCACACCTTGGTCTCCTACCTTCTGCAAAGGAACATCCTCCCCCTCAGCAAAATATTTATGGATTTTTGGTGGGCTGGAGGACCCGCCCCCAGCCAGGCAGCAGGCACACCTCCGAGCCAGCGCAGCTCGGGCAGGGAGAGGCGGTCCTGACCCACTCCAGCCACACCAGCCTTGCCCTGAAAGAACCCCCGGCCGCCGAGCGGAGCACACAGAGTCCCCCCAGCAGCAGCCGGCACTGGGGCCACAGCTGGAAGGCAGCCCCTCTCTATCTCAGGGGCCCCCCGTGGTATCACAAGTGTCACCGTGGAACAGGGGAGGTGACGCAACAGTAAAGGCCTGCTAGGGACGTGAGAACCAGGTCTCCCATCTGCCGCTCGCTCGGGAGGTTACACCCTGACCTCATCTTGTGGACCAGGGGCCTCACCCTCCTGAACCCACTGGTGTCACAGGGTCTGGTGCAGAAATGAATCAGCCCGGCTAACCGATCTACCCGGAGGCTTCCGCCCTCCCCTCTGCCCCTCGTGCTGCAGGCGCCACTGCACGTTCGAGTACACCATCAGCGGCCAAGACGAAACTCTTCGGGGTCCGTCGTGACAGGTACCCTTGAACTTCAGGGCACCTCACAGTCAACATTCTCCAAGCCGTGCCTCTGGTGCCTCCCAGGGGGCTTCCGAAGGGTGGGCCCATCTCCACCTAGATGACGCTGACATCAGCACGAGGCAGAGAGAGCCACTCTGTGAACAGCAGCCACCTGTCGGCACAGGCAACACCAGACTCTCGAGGAGGCGGGAGAAGGGCTGAGGCCCGAACTCACAGCAAAGCCCAGAGACTCGGTTCTGAATGATTTAGAACGGTTCAGGGGCCAAAGGCAAGGAGTGGCTGCTCTGGGTCTCGGCTCCTGTTTCACCTTCCGGCAGGGCGTGGGGCAGGGGAAGGGAGGGGCGCCTCATTTGCAAACCCATCTCCACTTCCTCTAAGGGCCAGGGTGGATGTGACAACCGGGCTCGTAAGCACAGCCCTCGAGGGAGTTAAAGAGGAAACGGCAGGGCCAACCCAATTCCAGAAGCCCTGCTGAACGCTTGCAGGGCCTCTAGTGTATCCTGACAGCTCTAAGGGCGACTCCGAGAGCCCTGAGAGGCCTAATCCAACCTCGGGAGGTGAGGAGACCACCTCCTTCGTCAGAAATGGCTCGGGCCCCGGAAGAAACGCAGGTTCATTCCACATTTGTCCACAACATGCCCCAGTATTCCTGAAAACCTGCAGACGTGCCAGCGGCTGCTGTCGTTGTCGCGTTACTGTCATCGTCCCCTACCAGGGCCAGAGGAACCAGGGTGTGGTGCAGACTTGTCCGACCCTCAGGAAGCGCATTTCACTAAGTCAGCAGCTAAGCTCTACAGCCAGGCCTCAGAGCACCTCCCAAACCCGCCAGCTGGCCTTCGCCCCACGTAGAAGGGGCCTCGCCCTGCTCAGGAGCCTCCTCTGGAAGAGATGCCAAGCAGGCACGAGCAGGAAGGGGCAATGCCTGCCTCCTTGGCCAGGAGGAAGCCCCAGGGTGGTGAGTGTAAATTATCAATGTGCTCAGAGTTATAAATACAATAATAAAACTTTTTTTTTTTTTTTTTAAAGAAGTTGTCAGACTGAGTAAGAGGACAAGATGAGACTGGATGAAATTTAACAGGTCCTTGGACAGAGGTCAGCGTTTGACACCAAAACCAAGTTTCAGGTGCTCTGGGTGAACAGTTAACAGCAGGCTGTCCTCCCGGGAAAGCCGGCTGGGACAGGGTTGTGCTCATTCACCCCACAAGCCCTTGTCCAGCGATTGCTTGGTGTCCGCAGGCGTTGAAGACAAAAACACATGTAAGCCACAGGCCCTCCGTCCAGAGAAGTAAATATTATTAACTGATGCATGAGTGAAATAGAAAGTAAAATGCACTAAGAGACGGAGTACATCTTAAAAGACAAATGACAAGATAACATACCTGGGTGCGTTCAAAACTGGGCGTCAGCACCTCTATGGGGTGCATGCAAAGCCGCGCTGGGGTCTCCCCCCCATCACCCCTAAGACATGATAACGTAACTGGGCCTTCCGGAGTGCAAAACTGGGCCTCATCACCTTTATGGGGTGCATGCAAAGCCATGCTGGGGTCTCCCCCCCACCCTTCGGTGGGGGGGTTTTCTTCCTGAACAGATTATTGTTCACATCAGTTATTAATAAACCAACAGAATACTCGCTTGAGTCATGATGCTCATGAAGCGCAAAGCCCACCGCGTGCCCAGATGCGGCATTCACGCCCACCAGGCCCCAGTAGCCAGGGCTGGCAAAGCCGCTCTGCGGGCCCCGGGTCTGGCCTCGCCCAGCCACTGAACAACACTGGCCACACCCAGGGGTCAGTGGCACTCACAAGCCCACAGTGGGTCCCACTTCTCAGAGGGGTCAGATACAGGAGGCACCAACAGAATAAAACAGTTTCTCCCCCAGACTTTCAGCCCAACCCAATTTAAAAGTCACCTGCCTTCCACAAAGCGGAACAAAAGCGAAAACATAACCTGGGCAAACATGGTCTGTGCCCTGCTACTGTCAACCAGGCGGCCTTCCCCCTTGAGCCTCAGACGCCAAATTAATCTGCCCTACAGGTTAGTCCTGCTCGGGTGCAAAAAATATGCATCTTCAGCATAGGTAAGACGGAAGCAACTTAACTGCCTAACAGTAACGACAGGATAAACAGCTGCCCAGACATCCATGCAAGGGACAATATGCAGCTTTTCAAAAGACTTGATAGGTACCAAGAGGAAACCATCTTCCAGTCCAGTGCTAAGTGGAAAAGCAAAGACAGTGGACACAGCAAGCTCCTATTTGGGTAAAACTAAACATATGTAATCATAATATAGAAGGATGCAAAAGAAACAATATGAGGGGTCTTTGGGGAGAGGAAGTGGGTGGCTGAGAACAGAGTGGGGAGGAGGCTCTTCACGGAATACCATTTTGCATGTTTTGAACTTTGAAGGTGTGTACTATGCAAAAAAACATATAAATGTTTAAAATCAAAAGTCTGTATATATTTATATGTGGTTGCACATCAATGGAATATCTCTGGGAGAATAAACAAAAAGGCAACAGGAGCTCTTCCAGAGAGAGAAGGAGAGGCCGACCAGGGAGACAGGGATGGAGGCAGGGAGAGTTCTTTTCACAGCTGAGTTTGTACCCAGTGTATATATTGTCTATTCTTAAAAATTACACGCACACACTCACACAGCTGCCGGTAGTTACCCAAATAACCCCCACGGTTCCACGTGTCCCGAGCTTTGCTCACGCTGGGCTCTCTGGTTGCTCGCCTCTTAGCCTTGTCCACCTCCAGCTGAGCTCAAGACCCTCAGCTCTTAAGACTCAGTTCAGGTGTCTCCCTCTCCAGGAAGGCTTCGCCCACCCCACAGACGGAGAATCAAAGGAGCATGAAATGAACGGGCAGTGTGTCCATCTCCCCCGCAGGCTGTGAGCTTCGGGAGGGCGAGAACCCACCACGGTCCCCTGAGTTGCAGGACCTCACACGGACAGCTGCTCAGGGAAACATTTGCTGAACCCAAAAAACACATTCGCTCCATTAAGTCGGGTCTCGACTTTCCTGATGCCAAAAGCTATTGAAACCTCTCTTGCTTGTGGGGTTTCCCTGCAGCTATCAAAATTCTGCTGTTGGCACTAATTCAAAGCATTGCACGAATGCTCTCCTGGTCCACGGAGAGGCTGGGCTCAAAGCTGTTTAGGTTCCATGGCAGCAGAGCAGGAGCAGAGCGTGTGGTCGCAACAAAATCACTCTCTCTGATACCACTCACCTCCTAGAAACTTGCAAATACCCATCAGGAGGCTCCCTGGGCGGGCTGGCAGGTTGGCAGGCGGTCCTTCACACACCCAATCCCAGGAAAACCTCAGCCCAGGGTCCTTCCCTGTTTTTTTTTTTTTTTTCTCCCCCAAGTTCAGCTTTTAGGAGAACGCACCTGACTGCACTCAGGGCTGGCAGGGAGGCAGCACCCCCAAATGCCGGCGTCCCCTGAGAAACTGGAGGCCTGAGGGCTGGCAGCCAGCACAGTGAGCAAGGAGGGCCAAGGGGCAGGACCGCTGGGGAGAAGTCAGATGCGCATGTGACGCTGTGCTCCTGAACAAAGGGCAGCTTCTGAGGGGCTCTGATTCAACAGGCAGGTCCTACGCACACCCTGGCTCCTCCTCCTGGTACAAGGGCCGCGTCCCCCATCCCACACTGCCCGGGCTGGCCATGCCAGGGTCTGAGAGAGGAAGGCGGAGGGACCCAGCCGAGCCGTCACACACCACCTGTTGCTCGCAGAGGTATACCGCAAGGCACACCTTGGAAGAAAAGCCACGACAAACCTGGACCGTGTACTGAAAAGCAGAGACATCCCTTTGTTGGCAAAGATCCGTATAGTCAAAGCTACGGTTTTTCCAGGAGTCATGTATGGTTGTGAGAGTTGGACCATAAAGAAGGCTAAGCGCCGAAGAACTGATGCTTTCCAACTGTGGTGCTAGAGAAGACTTCTGAGAGTCCCTTGGACTGCAAGATCAAACCAGTCCATCCTAAAGGACATAAAGCCTGAAGATTCACTGGAAGGACTGATGATGAAGCTGAAGCTCCAATACTCTGGGCACCTGATGCCAAGAGCCGACTCACTGGAAGAGACCCTGATGCTGGGAAAGATGCTGGCAGGAGGAGAAGGGGACGACAGAGGATGAGATGGTTGGATGGCATCACTGACTCAATGGACACGAGTTTGAGCAAGCTCTGGGAGATGGTGAAGGACAGGGAAGCTTGGTGTGCTGCAGTCCACAGGTTCGCAAAGAGTCGAACTCGACTGAGCGACTGAGCAGCAGCAACAACACCAAGTGCCCGGGCAGACACGTGCTGCAGCACAGGAGTGAGCTGAGGCCCCAGACGGGGAGACCCAGGTCTGGAGCGAGCTGAGGCCCCAGACGGGGAGGCCCAGGTCTGGACAGGTGTCCTAGAGGCAGCGGCAGGAATGTCAGGCTTCATGGAGACAGGGTGAGGCCATCTCCAGGAGCAGTCGACTGGCGACACATTCCGTGTCACCAGGGAGCTGGGGACAGGTGAGGCCCTTCCCCGCTTCGGCAGAAGGAGCCCCATGCTGCCCAAATGGGCACGTGTCCGGCTAACGCCCGCAGCCCTCTCAAGCCTCTGGAGGGTGGGGGCTCTGCCATCCAGGGGTGGCCTCAGCCGCACTGGCCTCCCCACCCCTGGCCTGGCCCCACCTCTCTAGCTCTCAGTGGGTGGGAACACCAGGCCAGCAGCTGAACCACGAGGGGCACCAGCCAAGCAGAACCAGAGCATCCTGAATGGGCGTCCCACGCCACCCCCTTCCATAAAACAGCAGCAGGAAGATACACAGGGTGAAACAGCTTCTCTGCTCTCCCAGCGTGCCAGCAGCCCAGCTCCGACCCACGCGGCTAGCTCAGCCGCCCACAGACAATACAGCAATTGTGCTTGCTCCCAGGGGAGGGGGGGCGGCCACGCCCTGCCCCACGTGAGAATGTCACGACCATCCCGGACTCCCGAGTCACAAATATGTGATCAAGGCCTGTGCCGAGCACGCGCTCACCACGTGTTTGTGTGCCTATGAGAGCACAAAAGCACAAGGGCCCACGTGCTTCAGCTGCTGGGGGCCTGGGTCCGGGGACAGCAGAGGACGGGCAGCAAGAAGCGAGTCCCAGACACAGCACAGAGACGCTTCATTCAAAACCATGACTGCTTTATTGTCCCCCTAGTTTTTGAGGGGAAGTAGGGGCAGGGAGGTGGGGGAAGTGGACACTTCTTTACAAAACAAAACTGCACGGAAAACTGCGAAGTGAGGCAAGACTGATGACTGCCATCGCGTCCAGCTACTCCATCCGAGGCTAAAGACAGACGGGAGACAGGCAGTGATTTCAGAGTCACACGGGAAAACTGAAAACCAAAAATGAGGTGAAATCCATCTTCGCAGGCAGGCAGCCGCCACTGACAACAACACTGATTTCAGGACACCTGAGTCAGAGGGCGCCTCTGCCTCAAGACTGATTGATACCTGCAAAGTCGTGGGAAGCAGATGCAGAGCACGCGCGTTGTGAGGGGACCAAGCTGCCCGTGAGGAGCCAGGTTACCCAGCATCTCCGTGCAGATGTTAGCTCAGCCCACGCACAGCCTTTCCTTGATGAGACAGGGTAAAATAAACCTACCTGGGGAACCAAAACTCAAAAGATCCCATGTGCCATAACTAAGGCCTGGCCACCAAATAAGTCAATAAGTATACTTTTTTAAAAAGATGCAAAGCTTTGTGTGTTCGTCTGCAGAACAGCAAAGTAAAAAGGGGATCAGAGTCACTGGCTGGGAACCACACCCTTGCTGGGGTGAACGCTGGAGCCTCTTTCAACAACGTGGTTACCAGGGCAGTGGTTCTCAAAGTCCTGGTCCCGGGACAAGCAGCAAGTTGCTTCACCTGGGAACTTGTTAGAAATGCCAAGTTTCACTCCCCACCCCACCCAGAGTGAATCAGAGACTCTCTGAGCAGAGGCCAGCAATCAGGGCTTTAACAAGCCCTCCAGGTGAGTCTGATGCTCCTGGAAAGTTTGAAAATCCATGTTCTACTTGATTTGGTCCTTAGAACTCGGATACTTGGGAGGGGAGGACAATTCTGCAGATGAAAAAAATGGGGTCCATCAAAGCTGTTGTTCAGTCCCTAAGTCACGTCTGACTCTGTGACTCCAAAGACTGCAGCATGTCAGGCTTCCCTATCCTTCACTATCTCCCGGCGTGCGTGCTAGGTCGCTTCGGTCACGTCAGACTCTTGGTGACCCTATGGTCTGTAGCCTGCCAGGATCCTCCGTCCTTCAGATTCTCCAGGCAAGAATACTGGAGTGGGTTGCCATGCCCTCCTCCAGGGGATCTTCCTGACCCAGGGATCGAACCCACGTCTCTTATGTCTCCTGCATTGGCAGGTAGGTTCTTTACCACTAGAATCACTTGGAAAATCCACTATCTCTCAGAGTTTACTCAAACTTATGTCCATTGAGTCGATGATGCCATCCAACCATCTCACCCTCTGTCATCCCCTCCTCCTGCCTTCAATCTTTCCCAGCATTAGGGTCTTTTCCAATGAGGCGGCTCATCAAGAGGCCAAAGTATTAGAGCTTCAAGCATCAGTCCTTGCAATGAATATTCAGGGTTGATTTCCTTTAGGATGGACTGGTTTGAGTCTCATGCAAATGTCCATGAGGTCAGAAAGGGGTGGAAGGTCTAGGTCCCACTGCCAGCACTTCATCTGGGCCAGGACGTGGGAACTTAGATAAAGATGACCCAGTGCTTGTCCTTGAGGCCCTCCTAGCAGCGCCTAGAATGCTCTCAAGAACACCAGTGGGGGAAGGGCCTTTGGGGTCCTTCTCAGGAGTCTTGGCCCTGGGGGGTCGGGGGTTGGACAAAGCCCACAGGCATGGGAGGAAGCCACTGGCTGGGAGGGGAGGAGGAGGCAGATGGGGAGGCAGAATATCTGCCACAACAGGAGGAAAAAAATGGGGATGAAGAAAAAAGAGTAAATGAAAGGAGTGACTGATACTAAATACCTGGAGGAATACAAGAAGAAAAACTCAATTCCTAGGGGAAAAAAAATAGAAATTGCCATTTGGAGGCTCTTTGCTTCCACTTGGTTCATTGAGTCTCTGTCGAAAAGAATAAGCTGAGAGACTCTGAGAAGCGTGTTCTCATTTACCCTGAGAAATTTTTTCTCTCTCGACCACCAGCAGAAGTTATCTACTTGATACATAGCAGCTAGACTGCCTGTCAAGATAATTTAGAGATTAAATCTTTGTTTAAAAAAAGAAAATCCTACATCATCTATTAAAACCATGGGAGCACTTTCGAACTAAGAAGATTGAACTGGGTGAAGCAACTGAGTGTGACTTTAGGGGCTTGGGGGGACAGAAACGATCTGCAGGGCAACCGGGGGGAACCCCGGGCTGGAGACTGGCTTCCAGGAGTCAAGGGTCATTTTTCACGGAGCGGACTGGGGGTCGTGCGGGCAGGTTCAATGGGAGCAGCCAGAGGGAAGCCTCACGGAGATGAACAGAGCACTTCCCTGGCTCATCTCTGTCAGTTTCCTTGCAGGTGGCACAACCAGCCAGATAACAGAGGGAATGACTGTGCACTTGGGCATTTCCACCACCGCGCACCTTGAACCATACAACCCGGGGAACCAGAAAACCTAAACCTGCCTTCTGAAAGGCACGTCCACTCCAGTGATCTCAAACATCTTCCAGAGCCAAGCAGGGAATAGAAACAAGTGAAACCTAATGGGCAGGAACCGTTTTGCCCAGCAGGGAGCCCCCGGGGGGCTGGATGGCTGGCTACCCCTGCCTGGCTGTGGGCGGGGGAAAGAGGACCCAGGATAATACTATATTAAAGATCTTCTGATGTGTCAGAAAAAGCTGACCATCTAGACTTCTTTGTACAATCTTGGTTTTTAAATGTTGTCAAGAAATGCGGAAGTGCCTAGAGCACCCTGGGGGCCAAACAAACTCTGCCAGGGGACCACATCTGGCCCCCAGACCATGGGCGCACAGCCTCTGCTCTAAAGGACACTGACTACTCAAGCTCCGAAGTCACCCGGACAACCGCACTTCATCTCTGTTTCAAGAGCCTGATGGCTGCGCCCTGAGTACCCCACAGTCACGCATATCCATCTGTATCACTCCTGGCTGGTTCTGAGTTAGAGGAAGCCCTAAAAAGGACTAGAAAGCGCAGACTGTCTGAAATTCAGAGCACACCAGGGCAGCACCATGACGCTCGCAATCCCTAACGGCAGAGGCCTGCCTTCCCAGCCGCGTGATCAGAGAGGTGCGTGAGCTGCGGTCTTACTGGGAGCAGAGGACGGCCCGGGTCTGGCCCACCCTCACTGGAAGGGCTCCCTTCTAGCCTCTCCCACAGTGGGGTATTAGGGAAGGGGGGCTTCCATGCCAAGTTCTTTAAACAAATCCAAGTAAAGCCGGCAGACGGAAGAGATGGTTCTAGAGCCCCAATGCCTACACGTGGCTGGCTTCCTCGATCACAACTCCTGCACAGAACACAGGGTTCTGTTTTGATGACCTCTATGCAAGATACAGAAATGAGACGGGGGTTTCCTGCCTCTGATTTCAAAACAGCCTGGGACAAATGAAGCCTTCTTGTACCACAACCACATATTCAGAAGGACAGCTCCATCAAGTAGGCTTTCTTAAATGTCAACCCACAGAGCAACCTACTTCTCTTCCCGCAAGCCATAAGACAGTGGTGGTGGCGGGGTTCAGGGGGAGTGCTGTCCAGAGAAGAAGAGACTCCTCTTGCAGATGGTGGCACGGTCCCCAATGGGGGATGGCACCGGGTGTGGAGGAGAGATGGGCTTTGGAACAGAAGAACTGGGATCCAGCCCGTGAGGATGGGCCTGCACTCGGATATGCCCGCAGCTCAGTCCCCTCCTGTGGAGTGGGGCTCATAAGCCAACAGCCAATTGCCTGGGTGACCAGCAGACAAAATATAGGCGCAGGGCCGACACACAGCAGGTGCTCACCCAGCACCAGCTCCCTAAGTAACGAGCCACTTCCACGGTGAGGTGCTGTACCAGGGTTCTGGGGGACACACATACTGCCCCTTTCTG
The DNA here is from genome assembly GCF_002263795.3 of Bos taurus. Lineage (NCBI taxonomy): Eukaryota > Metazoa > Chordata > Mammalia > Artiodactyla > Bovidae > Bos > Bos taurus. The sequence goes on from NC_037353.1 coordinate 44,327,810, forward strand.
GGTGGTGAGACCAGCGGTGAGCAATCCCGGGCACAGCCCAATCTGCCAATGTTCTCAGGCCCCCACCAGCCTTAGAGGGCAGGCCCCGGAGACCATCCTGAGTGGCTGGCTAGAAGCAAGCCGAGTGTCAGAGGAGGGTACGCAATCAAGCCTGGGCTTCCAGGGCTCTTGCTGCGTGTCCTCTTAACCCCAACTTCCTCCTCACCAAGCGCTTCTTTCACGCAACTTTCTGTGGCTAAATGCACCAGGCTTATCTGGTTTCCTCCCTTTTGCACTCTTGCCCAAAGTCCGGGAAACTCCCCCTGATATCTCAGGCTTGCATTTTGGAGATGTTTTCATCCTGACGCGAAGGGAGCGGGCACTGTCTAAGCTGGGCGATGCGAGCAGACTGGACTCACGGAAACCCAACGTGGACAGGCCCGGCCGTTCCCAAGGGTACAAGCGGACCGCACTCCTGACAACGCAGCATCTCGTGAAGGCCGCGAGCCCCAGCCCGGGACAGCTCAGCGGAAAGCAACCCCGCGGCGTCTCTCCACCTCGAGTCCACCAGCGTCCAGCAACGCGGGGAGGCAGTTCCAGCAGCAACGCATTTACAGTCGGGCCCCACGCACAGAACTCACATCCACGTTCCCCACATTTGCTGCCCCACCTCGGAATGACTCTACCCCTAACTAGCTTCCAAAGGGACTGGGAGTCAGCGAATGTGGGCATCAAGCAAGACAAGAGCTACAGTTCAGCCAGCTCCCAGCTAGTCAACAGACTGCCCCAGCGCTGCAGCTGACGGCATTTTAAGGAGAAAGCCACATGATGCTGGCTAGTGGCGGGGCCTGGAACGTCTCTTCCTTCCTCATGCTACACAGAAGCCACCGTTCTAAATGAATAGAGTAGTTCCTCATCTGTTGCCCATGGAAAACACGGCCATTCTATCAAAACAAAAATGTGCCCAGCCCAGCCCAGGAGGAACAGTGATACGACCCATCGGGTCCAGGTGGTCTGGAGCGGAGTGTGATCGGAACACAGGCAAAGGGGGATTTCTGTGGACTTCCACAAAGCCCAGCGTGTGTGTACACCTGCGTGTGCGCGCGAGTGCGCACACACACGCACGCGCGCACACACCCCCCCCCACCCACCCAACGGGGGGAAGTGCTGGGCACAGCAGAGCTAATGTGGCCACCGGCCCAGGTGAGCCAGGAGCCGGCGGTAGAGGAGCTGGGGTCACAGGCTGGAGAGGCAGGGCTGAGGGGGTCCTCGCGTAGCCACTGGTCACCTGGAGTTGGGCACCATGGTCTGCATGGTGAGGGGCTTGCCCACAGTCACAGAAAAGGAAGGTCTGGGGGCAGCTTCTCCACTCCAGGCCGAGGCCCCCCTCTGTCGCATCACACATTTCTCCATCACCTCCGAGTCAACGAACTCACTCTGCACCCTATGTTTCAGGGCCAGGGAAGCCTGTGTCCTTTCTTTCCCTGAGGTGCCTCCTCCATCCTTCCGGTTCCCTCACACACTGGGAGACGGTCTGGGCTTCCCGGGTGGCTCAGGGGTAAAGAATCCACCTCCCAACACAGGAGACATAGGAGACTCAGGTTTGATCCCTGGGTCCAGAAGATCCCCTGCAGAAGGAAATGGCAGCCCCACTCCAGTATTCTTGCCTGGAGAATTCCATGGACAGAGGAGCCTGGCAGGATACAGTCCATGGGGTTGCCAAGAGTCAGACACAATTTAACACACGCTTGAGAGACTAGGTCTAGCACACTTCTGCCCCTGGAACGTTCTATGCCACTGGGCTAAGTTTTATATGTGCACCTTCCAACAGGACAGTGAGGAACTGCACGCAGCTACTGAGCATGTGATGAGTCGTTACTGCAGGTGAAGAACTGAATTCTTAATTCCACTGTTTTACATTTAAACAATCATAATTGTGTCAATTATCCCTCAATAAAGCTGGAAAAAACTTTAAGCGACTACCACGCTGAACAGCACAGGTTTGGTATACAGACCCATCCATACAGGCAGTGGGTCAGCTTGTTGTTGTTTTTTCTGTAATAGGCCGGACAGTAAACGTCTCGAGCTCTGCAGACCATACAGTCTACCCCACCGCCTCCCGTGACGTCGCCTGGTCTCCCCTCAGACCCACCCAGACCCCAGGCAGAAGCGCCTCCCGTGACGTCGCCTGGTCTCCCCACAGATCCACCCAGACCGCAGGCAGACGAGGCCAGCCTGCTCTTCCTCTAGCAGGTGCAGGCGAAGGGCTGGCCGGGCATCCACGCTTCAAAGCTGAGGAGGGCACCAGCAGGCCAGGGGCCCTCAGGCCGACCCAGAGCCTGTGCCAGGCTGACCCTGCTCTTCAGAGGCTGAGCTGAGAGCTCCGGGCCACGACCAAGAGCAGAGATGTCCTGGGGTCTTTTCTGCAGCCCTCGGGACATACCTGAATCTTTCAAAAGGTTTAAAAATCTGACACTTTCCGTTTAAGCAAATTAGAACCCAATCACCTGCGGACAGGCCACCCCCTACATGCCTCAGCCGGCAGTCCAGGTGCCTGACGGGCGTGGCTCTTCCCCTCTGCGCTGCAGCTCACCTTTTGGGTCCCTTTCAGCCTTCACCAGGCCTGACCATTCTCTTACTTTCTTTCTAACAGGTGAGGGCGGTTTGCTAACTGCCCTGGGAATCAGATGAACCGGAGCAGCCAGCTTACTTAACTTCTCTCCTCTAGACTAAATGCTGGTGTACAAAACCCCCACGAGGCTTGGAAAACACACCCTGAACGCCGAGATGGGCTGCTGAAGGGCCCAGCCTTAGAGAGCCACTCTTCTCCTTCGTTATCGTCCTCTGGGCCTGAGCCACACTCCACACAGCCACGAGGGCCTGGAACCCTGGCTGGTGTCTGAGGGTGTGGGGTCCACAGGAGCGCCAGGTGCCAGGCGACCCGTGCGGAACATTCTCGCGTGTTTGTGTCAGCAACTCCCCACCCTTTGAGATCACCAGCGAGAACACGCTACAGCAGAACCCAAAGGGCACCCAGACTCCTTTTTTCCATCACACCAATGTGGTTACTTTCTTCTCCTTTAAGGGGAAAAGAAAAAAAAAGCAGGTTTACCCTGAATCAGACTCTTCCAGCTCATGCGATGCCAAAAGGCTTTGTTCATTTTGATTCCTTTAGTTCCAGTACAGGTGCAGGCAAGGAACTCTGGAAGGTCTTGGGAATCCCAAGTGCTCCCACTGAAAGCAAGAGCTGCAACTAAAATCAACACAAACCACGTGCCTCCGGTCAAGTAGGTACCACTTGGTGATAATTCCCTGTGTAGGGGGCTAGTCTTGGGCTCTCCCAGGAGGTCACTCAGAGGTCAAAAGGATGGGACCCCTGAGCAGTCTTCCCAGAAGGGGGCCCCTGGTAAGGAGCAGGCTGTTCCCATCTCCTCCTCCCAGTTGCCTCCTCGCCAGCTTCCAGCGAGTGTCCGACTAACCAACCACTACCTCTTTTGACCCTCATCCCTGCCTTCTCTCCTGGGTCACTCTGCGGTCTCCCAGGTGTCTGCTCCAACCCCACTCTACAGTGCCGCTCCCCAAGCACCAAGCCTCTCAGAGAGAGAAGCATCAGCAAGTGCCCCCAGCTCCCGGCCCACCAGGATAACGTCCGGACCCCTCCATCCGACACCCGCACCACCCTGACTCACGGCTGAGCTGTGGGCGCAGCGGTGCGCTTCCCACCCTCGAGCCTAGGTCATTCTCCACCATGAGGGGGTGGCCTCCAGCCGCCACGCCTCCGCGCTCCCTGCTCCCTGTTCTAAAATGCCTCCTTCCCCACCCCCACCCAGTCTGCATCCATCCAAACCCCTCCTTCCTCAAGCCTCCTGCTCAGCCCTGCTCCCTAGGGCTCGGTTTAAATGAACCCCCTGTGACTCCCACGGGACTGGGGGCTCACCAGTGCCCCATGGACCCACACGTCCACTACACTGCCCCAGGCACGTGGTGGGAAGTGCATGAACATAAGTGCAGTCTGACTGTCTGCCGCTCAAGTCCACAAGTTCCTCAAAGGCAGGGATTAGGGTCACTCATCTTCGGATTCTTCAGAGATGCTGACACGTGCCGTAGGCGCTTCCTAGCCACTGACTGAACAGGACTGCGCTGGGAATGGGCGGGGGGCGGGGGCGGGGGGGTGGGAACCAGCATGCAGAGTGTTCTGTGGTCATCCAGCAAGGGCGGAGGCAGCCCGGATGTCCTGGTCACCCCCCTCACACTGCCCCTTGGTCACTGAGCTTCGTGACGTCCAGGAAAAGGGTCTGTGTCGGCCACCCCAGGCCAGCCACCTCAGTGGGTCCTCTACGGAGAGAGCTCTCTAAAGCCAGCCCCAGCCACCCAAGCCAGACTGAGGGCAGGGGCGGAGTCGGGGCAGCCGCCCAGACTCAGTGATTAGTCTGTGCACCCCTGCAGGAATGGGTCTCCCCAAAGCTCCCCAAAGGAGAGGGTCTCCCCAGGAAGGTCTCCCCAGGAAAGGGTCTCCCCAAAGCTGTCCAAAGCAGAGCAGCGACCTCTCGGGCCAAGACTGTCCACCCTGCTCGCCCCACAGGAGGGCCAGGCTGGGGCTAATGAGGGGACATTCAGGAGACACCAAGAGGACTTCCCTGGCAGTTCAGGGGTTAAGACACCATGCTTCCTCTGTGGGCAGCGCAGGTTCAATCCCTGGGTGGGAAACGAAGATCCCGCAGGCCGCGCAGCATGGCCAGAAAAGCAGAAAGATGAACATGAAAATAAGAAGAAGTGGGGAATGGAGACCGCCAGGGACCACTGGCCTACCCACTCCCTGGGAAGGGGACGGCCCTCCCTTCCATCATCCCAGTCAAGGACTCATTTGAAAAGCTCTGATGAGCTTAGATGAGCTCTTGCTGCTGGAGAAACCAGGGGCGGCGGGTGGGCGGTGGGGGTGGCGGGCAGAGGGGTTCTGGAGGCGGTGGGCTCGCACCCCAGGAGTCGGTGAAACGTGCCTCAGCAAACACCCCAGCTCCAGCCACATAACCTGACCCAAGAGGACATGGGCAGTTATGAAAGGCAGCTCAGCAAGTTGAAAGGAGGGGCAAAATAAAGACATCAGCAATGGCGAGTCTGCGAAGAACCTTAAAGACAGTGAAGGACCTGCCACCCTCAGTCCTCAGAGGGGTGCGGCCAGGAAGTGGCCACAGAATTCCTTCCCAGACGGTGGTGAGGGTGGAGGCAAGATAACGGGGCCACACCATGACACACATCCAGTGTTCCATGTTCAGGACTGAATTCAATCACCTTTGGTAAACAGGAGATTTTGCTTCCCAAGCAAAAAAGCTCAAAAGACTCCGCCCATCTTAGCTGAGAGACACAGTGCAAACCAGGTCGTAACGTGGGCTTTCACCCTTCTTGCCCTAAATCACAGGACGCCCACCAAGGGAGACTGGGAGTGAAGAAAGGCTCTCTACCTGACCCAGCCTCACCTGGCCAGCCAGGTCCAGCTCCAAGTCAAGTCCCCACAGCTCTGTCCCTCGTCCAGTCACCCACTGGCCATAGGGACAGTCACCCCAGTCCTTCCCCTCATCGGTCCCACCAAGAGCACATGCCTGCCGCGGGCTACACCCCGACGTCCGCTGGGCCCCGAGTGTCCCCAACCGTGGTTTCCCTCAGTTTCCCCCCAACCCAGGCCTGACCACACTCCAGATGAGGGAACCCAGGCAGCAAAGGCAGTCCTGCCTAAGAGCAACCGGTCAGCAGAGGGCACACCTGGGATTCAAACCCTGGGCACTGATGCCAGAGCTGAAAACTGCCCTTGGGTTTCCCCTCCTCCCTGCCCAAGTTCCTCTGTAGTTCTCTGGCTGGCAGAACTTCTGCCCACCCAGTCCAGCTCACGTCCCACGGGCAGCACCACACCCTTCACCGGGGGGCTTCCTGGACAGGCCCCCACCCAACCCTGAAAGCACTGGGAGGCAAGGCGGGCGAGAGGAGAGACCCGAAGCCGCAGGGGTCACACAGCCAACCGGATCCAGCAAGTGAGCCGTCACGGGCCCGCCACCCTCCCCTGGGGAATCCCATCGTCTGACTGCCCCCAGGCCTTCGGGAGGAGGGGGCCCCTAGGACCATGCCACAGAGGGCCCCCTGCATCCCAGACCCTGCCTGCAGTCTCAGAACCACAGACCCCAGCCCCACCCCCGCATCCTGAGTGCAGAGGCAGCTGGCCGTGGAGACCTGTGTCCTTCCACCTCCAAACCGGCAGAGAGGCAGCTTGCAGGCGGCACCCGGGACCTCCCTGCACTCCCAGGCCCCGGGCCAACATGAAGGCCAGAGCAAGGGGAATTCCAGGCGCAGCACAGGCCTCTCCCAACCGGGCCGTCAGGGCACTTGAGCCAGAGGGCGGCGGGAAGGAGGGTGGCCTCTCAGGGCGAGCCACCGCCTCCCCCTGGGGGAACTGCTCCAACTGCGGGGACACAGGCCTGGGCAGACCCTGCTCCCCGGGCCCCGAGGCAGGCCCTGGCGCGTGGCCACCTGGCCCCCTCCTAGAGGTGGCAGCTCGGTGCCCAATCTCTAACTGCCAGGGGCCATCTCCCCGGACGATGCTCCCTGCTTATGGCAGGAAGCGCATCTCTGCTGCCCCGGGGGCAGCCACTTGGCCAAAAGGGAGCCTGGTGGCAGGGACAAGATGGAGGCCATCACGAAGAGCTGGGAGGTCACCATCCCTCAAACCCAAGGCCAAGTCATTTCTCTAAGCAGTGGCGTTTTCAGCAAGCGACGGAGCGAGTCCCTCAGGCACAGGCTGTGCTGAGGACTCAGTGAACGAATGAAGAAAAGTGGCCAGCTCTGCGAGGGATGCCCAGCAGGTGTCCAATCAGTGTCTGCTAAATGAAGGCAGGAAGAACAAACCTCCCCCCCATGCCTGACCACCTCATTAGGCCCGAACCCAACTCCTAGTGAAGGAAAAAGAGCCCTTATTTATGCACCACCACCGGCGCCCAGAAGAGCAGATGGACAAACCTTTGCCAAAGCGACCAAAGGCCTTTTGATCAAGCCCGAGGTTTCAGCACTTCCCCTCGGGGCTCAGTTTTCCCAGTTGACAATGGCAGACTTAGTAACCCTGTACTCTCAACGACCAAAGGGAGGCCTGCTGCCCCCACGCTGGGGAGGAAGTGAAATCTGGGATGGACGGTCCAAGCCAACTGAGGGTGTTGGAGGGCATGTTTCACCAGGCTAAAGAGCGCTGGATGAGGACCACGCTGCCTGTGGGTCTGGACTGCACAGCACGCTGTCTCACGAGCAAGACAGTGTCCTTAAGTCTCACCGGAGAGGAGGCAGCACTCGAGTAGGGGACCCAGGGACAGGGGGAGGGCGGGGACACAGATTCTGGTCTCTCTCTGCACTGGCCCATGTGACCAGGCGAAAAGTCACCCCATCTCTGGCGGTGGGATTCACCTTCTGTAAGATTCCATCAGCGGGCCACGGCAGCTCCTGCTCTCCCAGCCCCTGGTCACCCGAAATGGAACTCTACGAAAAACGTGATTCTCAAGTATGTAGAAGGACAGGTTCCCGGCAGTCAGGTACCCTTGGGTGGCTGTCAGTATGACACTCACTGCAAACCAAGATGAAAAGGCCCAGCAGCTCTCTGAGAATCACCGATGGACAAAACTGCTTCCTCCCGCCCGAGCCCCACACAGACACCATGTGCCCAACCTCCAGAAGGAATGCGGGGCCTACGTGACAGCAGACCGAATAAAACCTGCCCTCTTCACTCCAGAAAGGAGGTGGCTCAGAGGGGCTGTACCAAATCCTGTGAGGGGCAGCGAGCACCTGGCCGGGCCGAAACAGGAACTACCTGGATGTGATGCCTGCAGCAGGCACTGGGCCCAGGGGTGGGTACCGCTCAGATTCTCCTTCGCTGAGACATGGCGGCAGCAGTGGAAAATTCCAATAGGTTTATTCCACTCCTGAACAGGAAGGCCCCTAATCCCCTACGAAGGAGAGAGAGGTATACGCGGAGTCTATTCCAGTCCTCATGCCTCAGTCTTAGATGCACAACGGAATCAACTCAGAAGCTTTAAAAATACCAACGCTGAGTCCCACCCCTTCTCTCCAAGATTCTGATGTAACTGGTCTGAGATGCTGTCTGGGCATCCATACTTTTTTTTTTTAAACCTCCCCAGGTGATTCTAACATGCAGCCAAGGTTGAGGACCACCTCTGTGGATGCTAAACACTCAGTCAATGGAGGGGTCCCAGGCCTCTCCCACAAACCCCTGAGGAGCACAAAAGCCAGAAGACCCAGCCAGGCAGCCCTTGCTGGAGATGGGTGTCTTCACTCTGCCTTCCCCCGCACCCACCACCTCCACCCCCACACACAAACCAGGATCAACCTGCAAAGAGCCATCTGTCTGAGACAGAACACAGGGCCTCTGCCCAGCCCTGGCTGGGGCATACCAAGTGCCCACACACTGGAGGATGGACAATTGTATTCAGTTATTTGATTACTTTGGACATGTAAAGAGAACGTCATATTGTGCAAACCTGGGGTGGCAAGTACCACAAAATGATTTACTCTGAAACATCTCACTCAGCTACAAAAAAAAAAAAGGAGATAAATGCTGGAAATCCTTTTAACAATCTCTTTGAAGGGAAAATGGGATCTGCATACATGGTGATGCTTCTAATGGGCTGCCAGATTTATTTCCCATTTCCCCCAGAAGGTCACTAGGAATAATCATATTTTCCTGTGAATCTGTCTTTTGTAAAGACAAAGCGAAACATTTCAGTCTTCCCAACCGAGGCACTGCCTTTGGTCCTACTGCAGATACAGCAATAGAATTCAATCATTCCTTTAAAGGGGGAAGAAAAAAAAAAGACTGCGGAAAACAGAGGGGCAAGGGAAAGAGGCAGTTAAAATTTCTAAGTTTCCCTGTGGTGTTAACAAGACTAAACAAAATTTATGCTTTGAGATAAAACAGAACTCAGTGCCTCCGCATCTTGTGAACACGGTGTATGGAGAGCGGGCAGGCTTGTGGAGCCAGAGAGAATGAAACAGAGCCCCCAGCTGCTCAGTCTTCCAGCTGTTGTGTCCTGGCACCGCCCTCAGCCTCAGTTTCTTCAGCTGTAACTGCAGGACTGCTTTGAGAGTTGAGAGACAGTGGATGCAAAGCCCCTGGCAAGGGTGAGCCTCCACAACCAGTGGGCACTGCTATTATTTCTGAAATAGCCTACCCCCATTTCAGCTAAATCCCACTGCACCCAACTTTTGTACAGGCCTGCATCTTGGGAACCCCATTATATCATCGCAGGAGGAGAATCTGTTTCTTTGTTTTGTGGGAGAGTCAGAACAGCCAGGAGTTGGCCTGGTCCTGCGTTCTGGGGTCAAATGGGCTTTTTACCAACATGATTTGCTTTCACTTCCTGAGCGGGGAGCCGGGTAGAAAAAGTCCCTCCAGGGACTACAGCTGCCTATGGGGGGGCGGGGGGGTGCTGTGAGATATTCCTGCACAGTCTGGCCAGGCTGTCCCCCTCCCCCCCGCAAAAAGCAGAGTCCCGTGCAGCAACCCACCCCCCACCCCGCAGCAGGAGAGGAGAATCATAAAGAAGCGGGGTGCCCGTCACACTTCTCCCTGACGTGATGTGAAATTCTACAAGGTAGACCCTTTGAAATGCAAAATCTTCCAGAGTCCTTCAAATGTGTTTTTATTTTCTAGGTTTCCTAAGGCTGCTTTCAGACCCACCCATCAGCATTTCCCCTCTCAATCAACCCACACTTAACAAAAAAAAAAAAAGGGAGGAAGAAGATGAGGAAAAAGCAGCAGGAGGAGGAGCAGGAGGCAGCTGCAGCAAAGACGTCTCCGTTTTTTGAAAACGCTCAAGTATCTTCAATCACTGCAAAGGGGAAAAGAAAAAGAAAAAGCTTGTCCTCCGCTCCAGCCTCCTGTATCCTTCCTCCAGGACACCCCGAAGCCAAGTTTCCTCTGGAAGGTTTCCTCCCCTCTCTGCTGATGCTCCGGATCTCAGAGAACTTTCCCGAGACAAGAACCCGGGTGCCTCCCGACCAGAGTTCGGGAGGGTTAAGACCGGCACCACCAAAACCACAACCCGCGATTTTCGAAGCCCAAACCTTGATCCAAAACCGTGTGCACAGGAGGTTTGGATTAAACATCAAAGAAGAAGTTACCTTACAACAAAGTTGTTTGGCCAAGAAAATTACTTCGCCGTAAGAAGAACCCTCGGGAACGGTAAAATTGCTTTTGAATATAGACTTTTCAGTGGCTGGGGTCATTAATCATGTTAATGTAAACTGAGCTAAAACAAAAATTTTCTAAGCGAGTCTCCGGGCACATCAGCGTATCTAAACCTCTGGGTTTGTTTCCAAAGTTCACATCCCCGGCAGGCAATGAAACTACTGTTAGTGGGGTCAGCTATTACAGTGCAGTCCCCGACCTTGGGCCATAATAAAGGTGACTCAGTCGTGTAAAAAGAACCCTCATAAAGTTAGGCAGGAAACAAACACAGAAATTAATCAGAGAAGGAGAGTCGATGATTTTGGAAAGTTTGTTCGTTGGGCAAGTTTAAACAGCAACTCTCCCTGGATGATCAGACATTGCAGAAAAGAGCTGGGGGAAACCAGTCAGCATTCCTCACAGCGCCCAAGTCCCCCGGCCCGGCTCTGCTGTGGAGGGTGGAGGGCAGGCTGGCAGCTGGACCAGGCGAGGAGGAGAGTGAAGCCCAGCAGAGTTAAGCCAAGCAGAGCCCTGCCAGACCCAGCCATGTGCTTCATGCTGGCAACAAACCGGTTCTTTCAAGAGAGGAAGAGTCTGACAAAAAGGACAGCTGCAGCAAGATGAGAAGCTGAGAGGCAAAAACCTCGAAAAAGTCCCGGGTTTGGGATTCTCCTCTCAAGTCCTCCCCCCCCCCCCCCAAAAAAATCACCTCTGGGGTTTACAAGGGCTAGTGAATCTATTAAAGTGTCCCCCTTGCTGGATCAATTAATGAGAGCCCCTCCACATCTGGTTTCCATCGAAAACTGAAATTTGTATTATCAGCGTATTACATAACAAATTATGCCCGCAGGTTTCTTTTATTACACATCAGAGAGGTGTGTGAAGTGGTGGTAATGATGGGAGTTGTGCTGACCTGAGTATTTGCTTATTTCAGTCTTTTTTTTTTTTAAGGGCAAGAACAAAGTTTTCCACACACTTTATGCAATCCAAAAAAAAAAAGTCACACTGCCTGGGTAAAACATCAACGCAACAACCCAACAGTGGGTCCGAGGCACAGTCTTGAGCGCCCGCGGCATCCAGCGGTGGGGAAAGAAGGGTGTGCTTTCTCAAAGAGCAACGCAAAGGTATACCAAGTTGCTCCGGAGCGTCCTCTGCCGTCAGCTCCCAGAGTTTACGCCAGGCTCTTTTCCTCTACAGCCTCCCGCAGGGGGAGGAAAGCTGGCGGCCTTTCCTGAGCTTCCATCACGGGTCAGGCGCCTGCTCCCTGGACCCATTTAAAGGACACCCAGCCCACTAGGCTCCCAGAGAACGGGGAAGTTGGAGGGGCTGGGCAAGACTGAAGGAATCAACAGGGGAATAAAGGCGAAAAGGCGTGGTGGGAAAGAGCCTAAGAGGTAACCACAGGGCTTTCTCCCATAAAACGCCAATTAAGTGCAGCAGCCATGATTACAAGACGGTATCTTAAAGCTCTGTTTCCTCCAAGAATTTTACGAACTTCCAAAAATGCTACTGCTACATGCAACTTACCCTGAGCTGAAAACAGGAGGGAGAAACTGACTAAAAACATCATCATCAATCAAAACAGTGGAATGCTCTACTTGTCCCGCTAGCCTGAGGACATTCAAGCCCACTTCTGCAGCAGCTATGCTGCAAGCTTTTATTTAAAACTTGCTTTCTATGTTAAAATGATTGCATCGCAATAATCACTTCTCAGGGGAAACGAAGTCCTTGGGTAGAATTATTGGAACCGCCTTGTTCTCTGGAGGGGAGCACTTGGAGAAAGCAGCAGGCCTGCCCCGTGCCTTTCTTTCATTTTCTGGGCTGCAGCAGCACCCTGGGAGCTGGCTCCTCGGTCTGGACCATGGCTGGCAGGATCCCGGCCCTTGCCAAGCACAGACACTGGGTCAAGGGTTACCAAGCCTGAACTTAAGACCCAAACCTTCTCCCACTAACATGGGCCTATAAACTGGGACAAGTAGCTGTTTTCAGTTTATCTAGCTGTCCCTAGCTGAGAAAAATGGGAGGGGGAGAAGGGAAAAAAAGAACTACAGATCGGCAATTCAGTATCAAAACTGTAACTGAGACAAGCTACTGTTAAGTGAATAAATTAAAATGAAACCAAAACCTAGCCAACTGCAGAAACAGTGAGTTTCACCCAGTCTACTAACTCCATTCCTTCCCAAGTCCTCAAACCTGGTAGCGTCTTACTGTAATCACCCAGAGTCCAGGATTCTGGATCAAGGAAGTATCTCCCTCCAGCCGGTGGGAACTGCTGGGAACACATATGCTAGTATGTCATTTGGAAGTCTGCTAATATGTTGTAAGCTGCACAAGACGCTTGCCTGGCTTCCCAGGCCAATAAACAATGCCATTCCAACTCCTGCAGCAGTCAATAGAAAACAGTCCCTTGTCTCCACCATCCAACAATTCAACAAACATTTGCTCCTGTTGAACAACCGTCAGCCTGGCTCCATCTGCACCCGCTCCGGCAAGGCGAGCTGGCGGAGGCGGCGGCACAAACGCCCGGCCCAGGTCCCCGAGCCCCGGGCGCTGCCCAGCGCGAGGGGCCACTAGCCCAACACCCCCCCGAGTCCGGAGGCTGTAACGTATGGAAGACTCGGAGTGTGGCCTATAGGAGGCAGAATCCCATTCATCAAATGCTGCAAAGAGCTGTTCTTTGTTCACCGTCGTACGAAGTACAGTACATGTGAATGAAGCCCGGCGTTCGGATGCAGGGAGCCTGGCTTCAGAGGGCGTCCGGGAGCGAGGGACCCGGCTCTCGACACTCGCCAGGGCTCCGCCACCCGGTACCGAGCCACGAGTATTGTTCCTCAAGTCTGCGGGCGGGGGTGGGGAGCTGGGGAGCTGGGGTTGGGGGGGCGGTGGCCAAGAAGGCACTTTGGGCAATGAAAATCCACGGCCCTCCCCGGACTCTGGGCGCCCTCCCCATCTTCGTGCCCGCCCCACCAAGAGAAAGCCCGAGCGGGGAAGCCGACTCCCACGGGCTTGCAAATCAAGGACTGGCAAAGATGGGACTCGGCCAGGGTGCCCTGTGCCGGACGGCCCTTCTCGCCATGTGCAAAAGCCACGCCGGCACGGCCCTCCACCCTCACCCCATTCCGCAAGTCCCCGTGACCGCGGCCTCCGCGGGGGCTTTCCCCCGCCACGGACAGGCCACTCTCCCACCCCCAGCGTGACCTCTCCGGCCGGTCCAGCAGCCGCGGAGCCCGCCGCTGCGCGCCCGCATCCCGGGGGTGGCGGACGCAAACTTCCACGAACAAAAGAGTTGTCTGCAAAACGATGAGGGAACTTCGGGGTGCGAGGGGATGCCCGGGTCCCCGGCGCCTTCGCCGGGGCTCAAGTTGAGACGTGGAGCGGGGGGAACACCCCAGGGCGCAGCAGTGCCCGCGCCCGCCCCGGGGAAGCGCAGACTTTTCCGCAGGGGCCGTGCTGGCTCGCTCCCCTGGCTGCGCTCTGACAAGTCTCACGCATGCACCAGCGGCGGCACTCAGCGCCCAGAGAAACCGCCCGGCCCCACACGAAACCAGGCAGGCGGACCAAAAGGAAATCAGCCACACAAATATTAAAAAAAGAGGGGGGGGGGGGCTAAGGCCAGTGCACCCCGCGAGCCAGGCTCCCTACCGCCGGCGGCCGGGGGACACTCGCCAGGGACCTCCGCTCGGGACCGGGCCCCCGGTCGCCGCCGCCGCCGCCGCCGCCCGGCCCGGGATCGCTTACTGTGCGCGGCGGGACGCTCCGGCCGCGGGCCCCCGCGCAGTCGCCGCCGGCGCTCGCCGAGTCGTCCGGGCTGCCCGCCGCGCGGCCGCCGCGCGCACGCTCTCCTGCCGGCGCCGAGCGCTTTGTACGGAGCTGCTCCCGGGGAGGAGGAAATCGACTTGTCACTTCCTGAACTGTTTGCAACTCGTCCCTTTAACCGGCCCTAGCCAGGCCGCCCGCGCCCGCCCGCGCCCGCCGCCGCCGCGGGGCCGCCCGACCGCGGCTGCTCGTCGCTGGGTCCGGCGCTCTGCCGGCGGCGTCGCGGGCCCGGGCGCTCGGCGCGGCGGCGGCGGCGGCGTGCAGGAGCCGGGCGGCGTGCGGCGGCGGCGGCGGCAGCGGCGGCGGGCGAGGGTGCAGTGCGCGCAGCCGCCGGTGGGCGGGGAGTGGGGCGGGGGGGTCGCGGCGCGCCGCCGGCGGGGCTAGAGGGCGTCCTGCGAGCCGAGACGCCCGCGCTCGCGCCTGGGAGGCCCCGGAACGCGGGAAGTGGCCCCGGGCCCCTGCCGCCGCCCGGGCCCGGAGCCAGAGACCCCGGGGCCGCCCCCCGCACGAGCCGGGACGAAAACCCCGGGCCGCGTGGACTTCAGATGTCCAGCTTCCGGGTTGTTGGGGTGTTTTGGTTTGTTTTTTTTTTTTTGAGGTTTTAAAGAAACCATCGCTTCAGTGGCGTGCTGGGCGGCAAGGGACGGGGGGGAGCCGTGTGAGTGTTGTCTGTCGCGCTTTTGGAAAATAAAGCGCTCCTTTCCTAACTCGGGGCCCTGACAGAAATAAAGGAATGTGTACTTCGGAAGCCACATCCAAAATATATGCAACTGGTGAAGGAAGGATTTGTGGTTGCTAAGCAGAAGCAGAGCATGTTTAGTTCTGTAACTTAGGATGTTGACTTAAGTTCAGGAATGTAACCCTGATAGAATAAGCAGAGTATTTTCATTGTGCCGCTCACCTGGGGGAGGGGGATTGTTTTCCTTGTGAAGTGAAGCCCTAGATTTCCCATTAGGCCTTCCTACTGGTGTATGTTATTTTATTGACCTTGTCCAAAAAGATGTTTTTAAAGAGAAGGTTTTTTAAAAGAACTCCCTATGCCTGTTTTGTGTTCTCCTTTGCCAAAAAAACAAAACACCTCATTACTTTACATGGATTGTGTCTGCGCCATTTCAATGGTTCTATTCATAAATCAGGAAACTTTTTCTGTTGCTTCTAGGAACATTTAATTGGTTTTAATCCAATGTTTCAATCCCAGTATCAAACATAAATGAACAATTAACTTCTTGAGCTTGTGTGCACTTGGGAAACTATTATATTTCACAGCTATTGCTAACATATTTCAGTTTCCCATTACACTGGACCCATTCTTTTGCAGAAAACCACGAGTTAACATCTCCTTTCACACCAACTACAGTTCACACCAGTGACTTCTGCTGCAAGACTGAGAGGCACAACCAGGAGAAGGATGTGAGCATTCATTCAAGTAGATGATGTGGGATACAATCAATCCATCCAAGAAAGCCAAACCAAGCTAATATCGACTATGGGACCCATATCCTGACCTATATTATACACTCTGCTTTAAAACAAGTTATCAAGGGCCAATTTTGAAAGAAGCAAAAACCAAGTCTTCCTAGACGGAACAAAGAAAGGCACAAGGATAATTTGAGAATGCTGCCCTCATGCCATCTTACACATGCAGTGTTACCTCAGCCTTTGAGAGCTTTACAGATATAGTTTAATTTACTTTTTATTAGGAGGCCTAGAGTGACTCCTGCTGGCAAACATTCAGTTTATTCCTGCAATTACTAGTTCATGGGGTCAACTTAAAAAAACAAAATTCAGGGGTCCCGAGCCTGGAAACAATTACTGCAACCATTATTCTTGTTGCTTTCAGGATGATTTTAGTCTCACAAAACTCCAAGGGTTGTGGTTATGGCAAGCTCCTTTGCCGTAACACCTCCTTTCCAACCTAAAGCAGCCTGTTTTTCTGGTTTTTAGGCTTTCTTAAAAGTGTAGAGAACTAAAAACTATCTGCTTCAGGGGTTGTGCTACTAACCAATATATAGCTATTTCTCATTTACTTAATTTGAATGTCTAAGGACTAAAAATACACACATTAAGGCCTGTGTCACTAGTCTTCCATACTGTGGGCCTTCCCATATCATGTAATAAAGTCCTATAGGATAGATAGGGAGAAGGCAATGGCACCCACTCCAGTACTCTTGCCTGGAAAATCCCATGGACGGAGGAGCCTAGAAGGCTGCAGTCCATGGGGATGCTAAGAGTCGGGCATGACAGAGCGACTTCACTTTCACTTTTCACTTTCATGCATTGGAGAAAAAAATGGCAACCCACTCCAGTGTTGTTGCCTGGAGAATCCCAGGGACAGAGGAGCCTGGTGGGCTGCCGTCTATGGGGTCGCACAGAGTCGGACATGACTGAAGCGACTTAGCAGCAGCAGCAGCAGCAGCAGAATAGATATATGATGCCCTGCTTTTTAGGGCCATACTACACAGTCCTTTATTATAAAAAGTCCTACCCCAAAGTTTGTATATTAGAGTTGCTTAATTCAAAGAAGTAAATATAAACTCAGTCAAACTGGATTTAAAACAATGTAAGCTGCAGTCAGAGGACGGGGGTAGGAGGGCTAAGCTGTCTACCTTTGTTCAGTCCTTAAAGGTCAAAACCAAATCAAAACCAGATTTAGAACACAACCGGAAACCTAAATGCAAATTCATGGGCCAATTTAGGAATAAATCCATAAAATAATCCAAAAATGATCACTTGCAACTTTTCCATTATCACCAACCGACACTAACCTGGTTAAGGCACAGAACACCCTGGGAAATATAAACTGTAGGGATTACTTGCAGTCTCACTCCAAGACCAACATATGAAGCCCAGGGAAAAAGTACAGTCAATACTGGCTCTCCTGGCTCCCCTCCCCAAAGCAGAACTTGCAAATGAAGGAATGCCTGTGTGTGTGTGGTATGCATGACATGTCCACTCAGCACTGCTGGGGAGATAGAAACTGAGTGGCTTTCTATACTAGATGGTGCTCCCATTCCAAGTTTAAAGCTCTTAAGCAACAGGAGACAATAAGGGTGTATTTTACTAAGAAAGGGTGTAACCAACTATAACTTGTATCAACAAGCTAATAAAAGTATTCACCTAAGCACATTTGTGCAGAGGGTAAAGACTGGGTTCTGATTAAGTACTCAGAAATGTCCTTGATAGTTAGTGGGTGTTCTGTGTTTGTGTCTTTAGAACCAGATAAATATGATGTTCAAACAACAGGGAGCTAAGTTTTTGACATTTCAGCAAGTAGCAGTCAATACTGTTCAGTTTTTCCCATTAAATTTATTTGTACCTATGATTGTAAAAAGAGTGGTGACCACTGAAAGATGGTAAACTGGTTTGTCTCTGAGAATAACATTCTTTTTAGACTAAGAATGGGAGTGAAACAAACATCAGACATGTTATACGTTGGAACCAACAGCAGTATGCAGATGCATGTGTATTAACCCCTTTATTCAGCTTCCCAAAGCCACAGCTTCTTTGTCACAAGTGCTGTATTAAAAGCCAGTCATTCACATTTCACACTGTCTTTTCTACACTTGAAAAGATCTTTATAAAAGCAGAACCTTTTAAAATCGCTTATAATAGATGATGGGAAGATAGACATCACCAAGCCCACCTGAAACATTTTCAGAGACTGGCTACTGAAAGCAAGTTATCAGCAAAATACACTGCTTTGAAAATGATGGAAAGTTTTTGGTTGTCAGTGGAAGCCAAAAATCTGAGCCTACTATGGAGGCAATTTTCTTATTCAGAGCTTATTTAGAAAAATAAGTTCTATAATCGTCCCCATACGTATGATCCAGCTTCAACTAACAGCCCTACCTACATAAGCATGTTACAACACACTAATATGTCTGTTCTTTCCTTTCTCTTCTTTTTATCTTTTGTTCTGAAACCTTTCCACTGATGAAAATGAGTTATAGCCCTGGCTGGAATCTCATACAGATACATAAATCTATCTCCCATATCTGTAGACATTCACCCTTTTTTAAGAGGAACTTTGGTTCTCGAAGACAGTCATTTTTTGATTCAGGAGCTAAATAAAATGAATTTATTTTCATTGAAAAATAAGCACAGCAGTGAATTTAATGATACCAATCTAACTCTTTTGATACAAAATGAGAGTTGAAAGCAGCTTGAAGGAGACTGCCTATTGAAATCAGCGCATGTGAATCTGCACAGCTTTGTAACTGAGCGTCTAGCACCATTGAGGTACGAAGCATGCCAGCTGGGACGGCATTGTGCACCACAAAGTGTGGGTTGTAAGCCTAAGTCCTGAGCACAAACCCTGGTTTCCAAGTTGGCAGGTGCTGAAAACACAGCAAATGTCACGCTTGCAACTCACTGCATGGAAGGGCTGTGAGTAAAGGAAGCTAAAAAGAACAGAGCAACAGTTAAAACTTATTTCAATTTGATATTACTTTTTCCTTGCAAAATTAATAGTACCTGTAAGTATTATGTGCTAAAAGAAAACTCAAGCATGAAAAAACAGACACTGGAAAGTTTATGCATGGTAAATAAGTAAAAATATAGCAAAGTAAATCTACATTCAAAGTCACTGACATATGTAAATCTTACCAAACCTACTTAAACTATTTTAATACTAAGACTCAAAAGCATAATCAGTCCCTGGCCTTTCCCTGATCTATTTATGGTCTCAGCTGAAACAGACACTATAACACGCTTAGTCACCGATAACCGCGTCTACCTCAGTACACTCTACCAAAATCATCGCTAAAAACAAGCTATAGCATTTTCATATTGCCACACATTGAATTTAATCTAGAAAACACTTCAACAGCACACTCAATGTTTATGTCATCTTCAAATGAAAATCATTTCAATGTTTTGCTTCAAATATTCTGTAGTGGAATTCAGATTTAGTATGAGATATTCAGCCCCAAATTTAACTTAATTTTTCTATCAACTACCTGTCATATAAGTCACTGCCTCAAGAAAAATCTATTTTTAACTCATCCCTAGTGAGTTAAAGCTACCACTATCCTGCCTATTACCCATGAAAATGAAATGAGTAAATTTCATTTTCATTAGGTATACAGGAAACTGAAAGATACAGCTTGTGATTTCATAGAGTTTAAATACCCAATCTTAAGACTGAATCCTTTGGATTTAAAATATCAAGAAAAAAAAAATTTGGTCTCTGGCTCCAATGGAAGAACATCCCTGGGAGCAGTATGAAAAGAACATTTGCCCCACGTATTCTACTAGCCTGTGAATTTCCTCACTCAGTTCTCTCAGTCTTCTCTATTAACCAAAAGCCGAGACGTTTTGTTTTACCCTTTCCATTACTGTTCTAAGAGGGCCAGCCAGCCTTGCCTATTTTGTCCTAGCATGCCCTGCAGCTGACCTGAAACAGAACTGATATGAATGAGAAGCTGGTTTGCAATTTTAAATACTACTTTACATCTCCTTTTAATTTTCATATAGAAACAAAACAAAAAACACCTTGATCAAACCAAGATATTCAACCACTATAATGTTTACCGAATTGAAAGTAGTGAAACTCTGATTATGTTCTATCCTGATGATATACATCATATTGTACTGACCTCATCTATGTAGAGCTTCTTCTAAAATGGTTCAGACTTAAACTCTTGGAGGTTAGTTACCTAGAGAAAGTGACACTCCTCTGGCCAGCATTTCTATAGTAGTATTAAGCACTCTAAGCATTAAGGTATTCATTTAACCACTAATAAAAAGGTTAAGTAAGTAAACAAATCCGCAAACCAAGCGTTTTCTACACTAGTGTAAACAACTGATTCACTGTACTTTACCAACTATACTGTCGGTAATATACACCAAGGTCAAATCATATAAACTGCTTCAAGTACTGTCTGCCCAACATCAAACTTTAAAATGCCATTGTGAATGTCTGCTAACTTACAGCAAAGAAAATGAACATGATTCACTGATCAAAGAAATCAAACCTAGATAATGAAAGGTGGAAATCAATGACAAAAATCTTAGTCCAACTTTCCAGGTGGCCTAGTCGGGTTGGAAAGATCTCCTGCAGAGGCAAATGGCAACCCACTCCAGTATTCTTGCCTGGGAGAAATTCCATGGACAGAGGAGCCTGGCGGGCTACAGTCCATGGGGTCGCCGCAAAGAGTGGGACGCAACTGAGAGACTCGCACACGCGCGCGCGCACACACACACACACACAAGGTCACATGGGGGATCTTGGTCCGGTCAAGCGTTAGTGGTCACCGAAAACAAAGCCTTGGAGTTCAAACCTGAGGAAAATGTACCATATCCGTGGCCATTTGTTTTCAATTCAGAAGCATCCACAGTAACCTTTTCCCCACAACACCTACTCTTATTACTACCTCCTGACCTCTGAAACAGATAATGATCAGAAACTTGAGGGGGATTCCTAGAATCTGCTACCACAAATTATAAAGGGGATTTCATGAAAATCCAGCATTATGATATTTGGTCTCCACTTCTTACTAAATAAAAAGGTGCTTTTAGCACCAGTCCCATCTAGAGACTGAAGAAGGAGCTGTGCAGTATGATTTAAGATAATCTGGAAAGGCCCCCACCTATGCCAGTCTTTCCCTCTTCCTTGTCTACCTCTCATCCTCCTCTACTCACTCATCTCATCACTCCTGGAATACAAATGCCTTAGGATGGATCCGAATACACTAACTCGGTGGCACTGAGGGTTAAAATCCTGAACCATTCAATATATTAGCTCCAATGGGAAGAAGGTTTCTTTGCAGAAAAGAATATTTATTTGGCTTTGGTATGTGCTAGGAATCATGCTAAGATGATTTACATTTTTCTCACTTAATATTCACTACCCTATCATGTATAGTCTATACAACTGCTTCTCTCTCCACTATATCAAACTACTTCAAAGAAAGGTACTGAAGGGTAACCAACTTGAAATAAGTATCTACTATATACTAGGCACTTTGCCAGTACCTTTAAAATAGTTCAATTTCACTGAGGGGGATAAGCAGTTATAGAACAGACTGCTGCTGCTGCTGCTGCTGCTGCTGCTGCTGCTGCGTCGCTTCAGTTGTGTCCGACTCTGCGACCCCACAGACGGCAGCCCACCAGGCTCCCCCGTCCCTGGGATTCTCCAGGCAAGAACACTGGAGTGGGTTGCCATTTCCTTCTCCAATGCATGAAAGTGAAAAGTGAAAGTGAAGTCACTCAGTCGTGTCCGACCCTCAGCGATCCCATGGACTGCAGCCTTCTAGGCTCCTCCATCCATGGGATTTTCCAAGCAAGAGTACTGGAGTGGGGTGCCATTGTCTTCTCCAATAGAACAGACTGACAGTACCTCAAAGAGGTACAAGGTATAGAAGGGCAGACCCATATACTACACTCTGTATAGCATGAGAATGTAGAAACCTCAAAAACCCAGGGCTTTCAAGTGGTAAATAAAGTCATCTCTGAGTGTGCAGTGTGTGTGTTTGAAATAGGGAAGAATCAAATTAGAGAGATTCTTTGGGTTATCATAGTTTTATCAAATTATTTATCACTTTATCAAAATTACAGTGGGGAAAGTCCCTGGTGGCCCAGTTGTTAGGAGTCTGCCTGCCAATGCAGGGTTGAATCCCTGGTCTGGGAAGATTCTACATGCCACTGGGCAACTAAGCCCTCATACCACAACTATTAAACACTGAGCCTTCGAGCTCTAGGGGCTTCCCTAGTGGCTCAGAAGGTAAAGAATCTGCCTGCAATGTGGGAGACCAAGCCTCGATCCCTGGGTTGGAAAGACCCCCTGGAGGAGGGCGTGGCCACCCACTCCAGGCTTCTTGCCTGGAGAATCCAGGAGGAGCCTGGTGAGTTACAGTCCACGGGGTCGCAGACAGTCTGACATGACTGAGCGACTGAGCGACTAAGCACACCACAATGAGCTCTAGAACCTGAGGGCTACAACTACTGAGCCCAGGAGCCACAACTACCGAAGCCCTTGAGCTCAAGAGGCCATGCTCGGCAACAAAAGAAACCATCTGCAGTGAGAAGCCCTTTCACCACAACTAAAGAAAGCCCACTTGAAGCAACAAAGACCCAGCACAGCCCAACACTTTTAAAAATTAAAGAAGTTTTAAAAAATAATAAAATTAAGGTAGGAGTGAAAAATTAGATGTAAATTTCTGAGTTTCTCATATAAAACATCTCTGTGTCAAATGAATACAAACTGAATTAACAAATATATATCAGGGGCAATCAATACTCAAATCTAAAGTTTACCAATGAACGCACAAAGACATTTTCAGACTGAAAAACAATCCTGTGATGGCTTCAACTGTTTTATTATATGTACATGTATTTTTTCAGATACATGAATAGCTAATTTGGTTTAAAAGAATCATAAAGTGACCTAAAAACTGATATTTAGCTAATGGAGTATTTAAACTCTCCATATATCGTGGAAATGTATTTTGTTAAGTTTTCTCTAAACCTCAGATCAATTTCAGAAGTTATTATGGACTGAACGTTTGTATCCCCCAGAAATTTATGCTGAAGCTCTAACACCCAAAGAAACAGTATGTGGAAGCGGGCCTTTGGGAAGTAATTACGGCTAGATGAAGTTATGAGGGTGGGGCTCTCACCTTGGGATCAGTGCACTTACAAGAAGAAACACTCAAGAGCTTCATAAGAACCACCAGGGAGTTTGCACACTGCACACACTCTCTCCCCACAAGCACGCACAAAGAGAGGACGTGAACGTAACAGGGAGATGGCAGCTGCATACAAGCCAAGAGAAGAGACCTCAGAATGAAACCTACCTTGTCGGCACCTTGATGTTGGAATTTCCAGTCTTCAGACTATGAAAAATAAATTTCTGTTGTTTGAGCCACCCAGTCCACGGCAATGCCAGCTATTACAGAGGTAGAGAGGAACTTTAAGTATCACATACTGAACACCCCTCTTTCACAAAAAGAAAAACGGAAGCCCAGAAAAGGAAAGTGACTTGCCTAGGTTCCAGTCATTTTCACCCCCAAAATTTAGTATTTTAAAAATATCATTTCTGATATTTATTCTACTAGTTAATAGATTTTAAAAGCAAATTATATGCTATTGTAAAATGAAAACAAAAACAAATTTCAAGTTCAAAAATCAATGTGATTACTGCATTTTTTGCAAATTAAATCATTAATCAAACGGACTTAACAAAATGATCTCTCAATTCTGGCTATGTAGTGTCCTTACCATACAAAGATTTCACAAGGAAACCTTAGCTCAGTAAATGAGCAAACTTTTGGAAAGGTCAGGCTTATTCCAATGTGAGTTTCAATATATTAAATCTACCATGAAGTATAATCCAAAGAGAATAAATAACTCTGACTTGCTTATGACTGATTCTCAAAAATCAACAAATATTATTCTCATTCAAAAAATAGCATACAAGCAGTTTCACTGACTCACGAAGGCTCTATTTATAAATCACACAACATGTAGTTTTCACTCACAATTTCAAGCCTGTCTTCCAAAATTTGCAAACAGCTCTTTAATTCAGCCCAGTACGTTTTATTAAATACCATATTAGGATTTTCCCCATTCAGACTCCAGTGAGACTTCTTGTTGAGGACATGGAAGGAAAACCTAATTAGTGCTGCTCCAGTGCATGTAAATTTATTTCATCACGAAAATCCACAGAGTAGGGGTGAGATGCTGTCACAGAACGGCAGACGGATATGGAATGTAAACGGCTCTTTCCTCCACTCTGCCCCTCTCCCACCCCGCCCCTCCAAGTTCCATGGTTGGAAATCATCCTAACATTTTTTTTTAGCCAGGATATACTAAAATTAGATGGGAACAAAGGACTGACATTTTCATATTAGAGGAGGGGTTGGGAGAAAAATGTGAGCTTGCAGCACCCACTCTCTTCTACATTTAGCCTCTTCGTCCTGACTATTCCCTCAACTCTGAAGCAGCAAGGAACACAAGGGCAGGGGAGCCAGCAGCCACCCCAGCAGCGCTTCCATTCTGCTACAATCACATCATGATACACTGCTTCATCTCTGTTAATGAAGAGTGATAAATACACTTCCGGGTCCCCTTACTCAAGCAGAGTATTTCATATTTCTGAGCTCCTCAGATAATATCCAGAGTATGCTAATTGCTGGCTCATGTGAAAATTTTTAGGTATTCGGAGAAACAAATATATTGTCAGATTCACTTTTCTTAAAAAGCTTCTGGATACCATGCACAATGAAGCTCGCTCGCTAACATACTTACTATTTCCTGATGCAGTAATAAAAATACGTATTTATAAATATAAGAATTTGTGACTTCTTTGGGAAGGATCACTTAAAAACGCAAAAAGTAAATTAAAAAATGAAAAAAGTAGGTTCGTTTTTTTATATCTTCCTCCAATAAACTAGGCAAGTAACTGGGAAATACTTTAAGGCACAATTGATCTCTTGGTCGAAAGTCTTTCTTACAATGGTATCAGCATGACAAAAGTACATTCTGCCGCCTCTGCGCCCCAGTTTTTGAAGTTCTACTCCATAAAAGCAGGACAGCGATACATTCAAGTCTTGAGAATTATTCCTATCTTTTTAATTTGGTTTCTCTGGGCCTAAACCACAGGTCCATACAGTGGCAGCTTAAAATGCAGTTAGAGAAGTCCTTTTAATGATTAGTTTAATGCACTGTGTTGTAGAGATTTTTAAAACTCAGTAAGTACCGACTCAAACTCTTCTTTTTTTTCCTCTGGTTACTGGAGCCCATCTTGACATCTAAGCTGGAAATGAATGATCTTTCCACACCACTGCAGGGATTTTGCTAAGGTCATACCCACTCATTCATTAGGCTTCTTACCCCTCGCTTTTCAGAGTTCCACTGTAGAGCTGGTTTTATTCAGCATTTATGTAGCCTGTGGGCTTGGGTATTTGTCTGCTTAATGTTGAGTTTCATTGCTATGGCCCTAACATAGGAATCCACCAATTGACCAAAGAATCCCAAACTATTCTTTTACTTTTCTAACAAATTGCATGGTATGTATGAAGAATAAATTAGCATTAATTTTCTTCTATTAACTGTTAATAAAACATGCTCATGTGTTCCCCCCCTCTTTAAGGACATCTCTGTTTTCTGCCTAGCCAAGAGAAATGACAGGGTTTCCTAATTTTTTCCCCCCGATGGAATTGTCCTTCAACCTACCACACTCCTCTCCTCCCACAATCAAGACTCCAGGTCACAGGCAGCCTCCTTCCTGTGAAGTGCACTAGACAAGACTCCTTTCAGACCCCAGCAACACCCCTCGGCTCCCCTCCTCCTCCACACACACACAATTAGCTAAAGAGGTTACTACAGTGGAACACAAGATGCTTGGTCTCTTGCTCTCAGAGCAGAAGGCTGTCTCTGGAGCACATACCTTCTATCTAGCTCATAGTGCTAACAACAGGGAATCAAACCCAAGTGTCCCCACAGGGGTAGAATGCTGATGTAGAGAGAAACTCATTTTTCACACTCATGTACCTTTTCATCATAGGCTTCCAGATACACACACACACACAAATAAATAAAACTATTTAAGAGAACATAAATCAAAGTCTATTCACATTGGCAGGGATACTCTATTTCTTTGCATATCAGTTTAAGAACAATTATCTCAAAGCCACATAAAACCTAATTATTCATCTGGGTTCTTTAAAATTAAGGTTTCTATTATACTCTGGATGAATGTGAATGAAAGTCAACATATAGATAATGTGTTACAGTATCAAGAAAATTTAAAAATAAATGAATTGAAACACATTATTCATATAAAGACTAAAAGTCTTTCATGTATGTTTACCTCCCTCTTTCCCCCCAAATAAACAGAAAATTGCACACATACCACAGATGAAGAAAAGGCAAACTCATTGCCACTATAAAGGGAAAAAAATCATTCAAGGACAGTTTGTACTTATTTTAAAATGGCTTTAGTCTAGCTGCCAAGAGTAGTGTCAGGTTTGATTCTCAGATACATAAACACTAGGCCCAAAAAGCAACTCTAACTTGTGCACCTGGCTTAAAACAAAATGTTCTGAAAACTTTCCCTTTGTTAATTGGTGTAACTCACCCATTGAGGCCTCCAATCCCTTTGGACTTGCACACACACTTCCTACACACAGAAGTGGACTGTTATGCGGCAATAACATCATCGTGAAAAGCAACAATTCTGTGCAGGCTCCACAGAGAAATCTTGTTTGCATTTCAAACAAGTCTTCTCAAAATAAGGGTGTCTTTTGATGAAATAAAATTACAATTCCAACTTCTTGCCCAGATAAAACAGCATTCACTACATAACCTACTGCTCCCTTTTAGAACGGCATGATTTCCTTCGCAGTTACCCACATATCCATATGACATATCAAAACTAAGTTTGATAATAACGTGTTTATGACTTGTTTCAGTAACTTGGGCCTGGTTTTGAAAGTGTGGTATTATTTGAAAATATTAATAATTTATCGTTAGCATCTTTGGACCTTCCATTTGTCCTGATTTCAATCTCCAAGAGGCTGGCTTCCAGCAGGATTAAACTGCTAAGAAGAGATGACAACTCCCCTTTCCTAACCTTATCAACAGTCCCATGATTCTCCTGCCAAAAGTCCTACATCTCTGCAAACGGAACACACATACCCCCACAATAGTGACTCAAGGAGCTTTTCAACAAAGGCGCTCTCCAACTATCAGTGAATCAAACTCAATGTCTTAGTCTGGTTTTCACAGAAAGCCTGTTTTGCTCCACTG
The DNA here is from genome assembly GCF_002263795.3 of Bos taurus. Lineage (NCBI taxonomy): Eukaryota > Metazoa > Chordata > Mammalia > Artiodactyla > Bovidae > Bos > Bos taurus. Next base: position 44,354,568 of record NC_037353.1, read on the forward strand.
ATGCTTCACAATAGCATAAACTTAACAACTCAGAATTCTAAAAGAGTACCTACACACTAATACGGTATTTAAAATCAAGAAATATTAACCTGGAAAACAACAAAGACAAGATCACTTCAATAAATTATATAACACTGTTTCTATGGTTTAAGATCCTGAGTCTAGTTTATAACATCAACACAATTAATTTTATATGTTTAAATCACATATATCTTAATTTTTATAATTAAAAATTTTTTATTTTAATTTTCACATATATATTAAAAATTAAAATTTAATTTTTAAACAACAAAATTTTATTTTATTTCTCATGTTTTCATGTTAAAAATTAAAGCTTTTCCAAAAGTGTTATTTGTGTTGAAAGTTTATGGAAATGTATTCAATTATCCGGTGCAAGGCAGATAGTTATCTTAATGATTGATTAATGTTGATCTAAACCAAACTACTCTTCTCTTCCCCTTGTCTCCCTCCAGACAAAAATGAAAAGAAAAAGGGTGTAATGCTAGACTTGCTCAGTACTGGAAAGCATTTGCTAAACAAACAAAAATTCTGTTTGTTTTATAACCCAACAAGACCCAAAGGCTGCAAATCATAAACACTATTGTCATTTTTTAAAAACCTGTATTATGACTCCAATATTAAAACATCAGCCCATAGACAAAATGGCAGTGAGGATTAATAAAACTTATTTTTTCAAAAACGATCATAAATAAACTGTTTCTCTTGCTGATCAGTGCCTAACTAGAACATCTTGTCTCCAGAGCCCTGAGGATGTATATATGTAAAACTTACACCACCTTTGACAGAAGAATGACATAATTCAGTTCTTGATTAGCCAGTCTTGTAAGACAAGTAGGGAGACAGTGAAAATTAATGACGGATGACTCACTATTCTCACAGTCCACCAACCAACAGTCACTAACAAGGAGCTGCAGAGCCACTAAAAATAACTGCTCAACTTCTCTGACAGAATTTTCGGTGTACCAGTCCTGGTTCCCCTAATGAACTGTAAATGCCGTAACGGCAGAAACTTAGCCCAGGGAAGCAAACTACTAGAGACAGGCTTTAGAGGCAGACCAGAGAGGAGCCCTGGCTCCATCCTGTACTGTCTGATGTGTAGAAACAGGAATAAGTAATATGCGCCTGCAGAAGATGCTGAGGGAATTCAATGCCTCCGGAAGACAACGCAGTCAGACACAGTGCCAGCCGCTAACAGTGCCTCTCAGCTGTCTTTCCTCCTGCTCCCACAGTGTACAGAAAGCCATCAGCCAAAACAAAGCTCAGTAAATACTTCTTGATCAACTGATATATTTATCTGATTTTAATTACACACGTAAGGGCTGAGACATTTTCTCAGATATTAAAGCATTAAAAAAAATCACCATTCAACCCAAAATATCACAGTATGTTTTATAATAGTCCAATAAAAAATTAAGAAAGTCATTTGGCTTATTAGTCTGACCCTGGAATAGTTTGATCAAATCTTCATAAATAGCTATATTCAATTCACCTTTACCGAGGTGCAAAAATCAAGGATACGAGCTTTCTGTAAATTCATTTACTGCTTTAAAGTTTTAGCTGTTCAGCAGTTACAGGAATTACTTTTTTAATCTGAAAGAGAAATATTTACATCTCAAATACAAAAGAAAATTTTAAAATTATTCTTGGTTGATCTCTAAAACCCAACCACTTACATGCTCACAATGTTTTTTTTAACAACCCATTACTTCTCCTCAAAATGTGCATCCTGTATACTCACTAAACATTCACTTGCGCTTGCATTTTCTGTGTCAGGTTTACTTTGATGTAGAGCTTCTTAAAAAGACACTAACTGAGTCTGTCCAGTGAAAAGCCTCATGTTTTTTGGAAAACCAACGCTGCTACACTGTTTCCAGATCGGCCTCCAAAGCTGAACTTGGGTGTGGGCAGCTCTTCGAAAAGTTCAAATCCTGCCAAAGTTAAAACACTTTCATTAGGGACTGACTCCCACAGTGAAGGGATGTTTGTATTAACAAAGTACCTTAGAACCTTTCATAAAACTACATGATTCCAAACTGCATTGTGACTAAACTTCACTTTATGATTTTCAATTCTACACTATGTGTATATGTATATACACTCCAAAACACTGAAATCAACAAGCAACAGACAAAATTAAACTGAAGAAAAGAAGCTTTCCATCCATCCCTCATTTCCTTCACTTCCTTTTCATCATCCCTTCATGCATAGGGCTTTCCTCAATGGCTCAGCAGGTAAAGAATCTGCTTGCAATACAGGAGATACAGGAGATGCGGGTTCAATCCCTGGATTGGGAAGATCCCCTGAAGGAGTATTCTTGGCTGGGAAATCCCACAGACAGAGAAGCCTGGTGGGTACAGTCCATGGGGTCACAAAGGTTTTAACACGACCAAGTGACTAAGACACATGCACTGTTACCATTAAGCACGCAAACCCTACACCTCCATCAGCCTCCTTAACCATCCAGTTGTAGGCAGCTTATCATGTGTTGAGGTCTTACCATGCATCAGGTACTGTTTTGAGTGCTTTCTACATATAATTCAATTAATCCATATCAGATATATAAAAGCACTTTAACACAGGAAAGTTAAATAATGAGGAAATAAAAATGACAAAGTTCTGGAGATGGATGGGGGTGACAGGGTGATGGCTGCACAATAATGAGCATGTACTTAAGGCCTCAGAACTGAACACTTAAAAATGGCTAAATGGTAAATTTTATGTCAGATATATTTTACTACAGTAAAAAAACAGTTCGAACCCAAGATACAGACCCAAACTGAACTCAACTTGGGAAGACAAGGAAGTAGTAACTGCCAAAGCAGTGCAGGGTTGATTCTTTTTTTTCCCCACTTAACGTGGATTCAAACATTCTGGTTCAAGTCCCACCTCCACCACTTACTAGATGGCAGGTTATTAGGTGAAGGTCAATTTACCTCATCCAGAATCCTCAATTTCTACGCAAGAAGGTTACAGGTATCACTGCCCTAATTCACTTTCAGTGATTTTGTAAAGATCACAATAAGATAATGTGGTGTTCTCCTAAACTATAAAACAAAATGGAAATTTAATGTTATTATTCTGTTTTTAAAAAATAAGACAAATAAGGGTGGGTGGCAGTTTACCATGGGTTTCTCTCAGTTTGGGAGAAACTTTTTTTCTTTTGGGGAAGGAGATGCCTATATTTTCTAAGTTTCCATGCCTGAGCTAAGGCTCAAATAACTCTTGTAAACAGAAAAAAATGCTTAAAAGGATATATACTATTGTATTAATTGGGTTTTTATACTTTTCTTCATAGTTCATATTCGTAACCAGGGTTCACCAAATCTTAATAAATAACTAGATATTAAAATGCTAATTAATAACTGTAAAAAAAAAAAATAACCGTAAGAAAACTTTCCCAAAGAAGGTCAGGCCTTTTAAATAATATATTTTAATGCTAAAAAAATGGAGCCACTGTGGTGGATACATGCGGACACGCCCCTATCTGTTTTCTGAAATTGTGTTTCAAATAATTCATAATAAAAATTTTCCAAAGAAAATGGAGCTGTCTGTGTAAATTTTCTAGAACTAATCTTTTAACTCCCTGGACTAACATTCAGTAGATAATACATCAAAGTGTTAAAAGTGGTTGTATACCAGAGATAATTAATTATAATTGTTATAATCTATGTACTTATGTGTTGGGGTTACTGATATTTTCAAATGTTTTCCATAATGAATCTAGGTTACTTTTGTTGTAAGACAGGTTTCCGAGTTTTTTTAATTCCCTAGTTGTAAGAAAGTCAAGTTCCTTGGACATCAAATTAGAGTATCCTAGTGTCTGGCAAATGATTATGCAATCTTAACCTAAACAAATACCACCACCAAATATTTATATAATAGGGCTATAAAGGAAAAATTCATTTCAACAGATTTACGAACATTTACATTTCAAATTAGGAAAGAAGCAGAAAACCTGAAAAAATTAGCAAAGCAAGCTTTATTCTGTGCAAAAGGGACCACAGAAGCCAATCTTAAACCCCAGTGAGAAGCCCCTCGGCAGTGATGCATGGCAGTGTCCTGTGTCTAACTCCAAAAACCATTTTCTAAGAGAAGAAAAATGTTTTCAGTGTATATAATTATTTCTTTAACATTTCCTGTGGCAACATTTCGCTTATTTAAATTCTGCATTAAGTTCTGAAACTGAACATAAGCTAAAGAATTTACTTAGTAGGTCTCAAAGACAGATTTTTAAGCACTCTTTACCAGGCTGAAGTCTGTTCCTCATTATCAAAGACAGACAAATATGTTTTTGTCTGGTGGTTTCAAGGGTAAAAGAGAACACCTGTATTTAAAAACCAGGAAAGGAACTTGCCCTACACAGTGTAACACTGAGCATTTATTAAAACTGTCAAGCTTCAGGAAAAAAGACTATTGGTACAGGGCCTCAACAGTTCTAAAGGAAACAAATCTAACATAGAAGATAATAAAATTAATGACATGAAATAAAAGACAATAAATCACATCATTCTTGTTTTCCAGAGGCAGCAATAATGAAGCCTCAAGCTCTCATTTCAAGCTTCAAACACTTCAAGTTTTACATTATATAACCTGCCAAAGCCATCGAATGCACACAGAAGGACATGTGTTAGGTGTTCTCCCTCCTACTGCCTATTCCCTCACTACCAAAAGAAAACAAACTCTGAGATGAAGCACACGCAACATAGTTATAAATCCATTTCCCGCTAGCTTGTGACAACTGAAGTTCAAAATTTAACCACAAATTTAGTACCATGTCACTTATTAATACTCCATCCTGAAAATTCTTCCCATTCCTTAAAAAAAAACCCTTAATACTAACCTGAAATGGAGTGTAAGGAGAAACCAAGCAAACATCTCGCTATAGAGTCTCAAGGTACTTTCCAGAAAGGCCTGTGTACCGCATGAGTAAGTGACAGGTGAAATAACCCTTCAACCATGCAAGGAGCAGTCTGCCAAAGCTCAAAGTATTCGCGTATGGATTAAAGATTCTCACAAGATTCCCATTTAGTAGACACAGTACTAATTATACTTTGCTAATTGGGGGAAAAAAAAATGTTCCTGTCTTGGCACCAAAATCTTGCAAAAAAGTAGATTTCCTCAAGAATTAATACGCAGTAATTCTTCTAAATTCCTATGTTTTGCTTCTATGCAATGTCAAAAAAAAAGAATATACACTTAAAACAAGAAGAAAAATCCTCAACACCTAAATGAGCACCAGTATCCACAGAATTAAAACTCTCACCATATAAGACTTTAAAAAACACTAATACCACCTGCATTATTACTATTATTACTAATTACTGGTATATCAGTGCACTGAATTCAGAAGCACAATATATGTGCTTTCTTTGTTTTGATTCTCTAAATAAGAGATTATACAGCTTAAATAAAGAACTTAATTTTTACAGGCTCATAAATTTTAGTACTTAACTGCCAGAATTTCTTGGAAAATTTTATAAAGGACTCTGGATCTCAACCAATATTATTTCTTTGTTCTTTGAATATACAGTTAAAAGTACTGCCATGGTTATTAACAAAGAAGAAAAGCAGGCAACTCCCACAAACAGAAAAGTAAAACACTGTAACACCAAGAAAAAAACCTATTTGAGTGCGTTCAACGTGAGGTAAGAACACATTTAAACAATATACAGCCATTTACCTTCACTGAATTCATCTAGCAACTCTTCCTTGGTCCAATTACATGAGGTTATTAGAAAAAAGCCTTTCACTTTCAACACTCTGGAGAGAGATTCCACATATTGTTTCCTCTTCTCAATTGCGTTGTCAGGATTAAGGCTTATGGCATCAAAAGTCCCTTTGTCAATACAAATATGAAATCCAGACAACTTTGTGGAAGGGTTCAAAAAGTCTTCTACCTATATTAAAAATCAATGTCTATGTGAAACAATCCACACACAATCTTTACTGAATTTAAGTAACAATCTGTAAAAAGTGATAGATAAAAGGAGCAATTAATTACAATGGCATTTTACATATAATAAACATATTTTCAACTTTACAGCTAACTTTTATGTGCTTCATTCCAAGATCATTAAAGCTAAGATTGGTAAGCAAGACTGACAGTGCTTCCTGGACATTCCAAATCTCTACAAATTTGGAAACAAATCAAAGCCAGGTGTACTGCCTAATAACACCAGCACATAATGGAACTCACAAGCCCAGTTTATGAAAAAGTTATTTCTGTTGAAAAGCAGAATATTTGACATATTTTTTAAATGACAAAAAAGTATCTGGAACTCAAATAGGTCACTGGAAATGTGATGACTTTTAGCTGATATTATTAGTTGTCTGACCTGAAGTAAACATGGTAAATCAAAAGTTGTATTGCCTTGACTCAGCAGCTTACAAAGCAACTACAACAAATAGCACAAAGCTTAAGAAATTAAAGGACTGTTTAAACTGCAATTACCTAACTTTTCCAATATCATGCATTTCAGATTTTGAAAGTCATGTATCATTCATCTCATTCATTTTCAATAATTTACTGATACTTCAGAAGCATCTGGAATAGTGATCTGCCTCAATTTCATAAAATATTCAAAATAATTTGCCAACAAAATTAATTCTGAAAAGCTACTTTGAAAAATTAAGCAGTTTGTGATTATTCATATAAACAAAATAATTATAAATGGTGTATTATCTAAAACTCTGTTATTGTTTGACTTTAAAATGCGTACTGTATGTTTCCATACACTTAAACATAGGCTTCCCACTCCCACCCCACATCATTCCACCTGAGGCAAAACCATGACTACCCCTCATAAGAGTCAAGTCTGGAGAAGTTTCTATCCTAAATGCCTGTATAAAAGTATTCATGTATACAACAGATAGTTCATAGACACCTATGACATGTAGGAACATTTCAGGCCCTGGGACTATAACTGCAAACAAAACAAAAGATCTCTGTATGAGAATATATCTCATATTCTCTAAAAGGAGAGGCAACCAATAAATAAGTTAACCACATTATTTCAGATAAAGTGCTATGAAGAGAAAAATAAAGACATTGAGTGATTAGGAAGAGAAATGTTTTGGAAAAGTAGTCAGGCAAGACCTCTTTAAGAAGGTGATATTTGAGAAGAGATCAGAATGATGAGAATGAGCCAAACAAACTAAGATCTGGGGCAAGAACATTCTAGGCAGAGAGCAGCAGGAATAAAGATTGGAGAAAAACAAGGCTGAAACGTATCAGGAGCAGAAAGAAAGTCAGAGTGACTACAGTATTAGTGATAAAGATGGAAAGGGGTAAAAACCAAGGGGCTCTCTCCGTAAGGCTGGGTGGGGGTTCAGATTGCATTCTAAATGCAATGGGCAAGTGTTCGGAGGCTGATTTACATTTTAAAAAAATAACTCAGACCTGGGGCTCTGTAACAACCTAGAGTGGTGGGATGGGGAGGGAGGTGGGAGGGAGGTTCAAGAGGGAAGGAACATATATATACCTAGGGCTGATTCATGCTGATGTCTGGCGGAAACCAACACAATATTGTGAAGCAATTATCCTTCAATTAAAAATAAATTTAATTATATATATATATATATATATAAAAATACAATAACTCTGGCTGCTCTGTGGTAATGCACAGCAGAGTGGTAAGAGTAGAATTGGGAAGGCCAAGTAAGAGGCTGCTGATGGTGGTTTGGATCTAGGAGGCAACAGTGGAAATATTAAGGAATGACACATTTTCTCAAATATTCTAAAGATAAAACCAACAAAATTGTTTCTAGGATTATTTTTTCAGCAGCACCTCACAACTTTTGAGATCTTAGTTTCCCAATCAGGGACTGAACCAGGAGAGCATGAAGTCCTAATCACTGGACCACCAGGGAATTCCTGGCTGTTGAATAAAAAGGAAAGAGTGGGATGGGGATGGGAGTTAGTGGGAAGGCAAAGGGAGAAACCAAGAGTTTCATTTTGGACTAATTAATAGGCTATTAGTTATCTAAGTGGAACTATAGAATATGCAGCGTTTCTGGAGTTCAGAGGAGAAGCCCAGGATAAAAATGTAAATGCACGTGTCGTCATCTCCTCACAGATCAGAGGGCAAAATAAGTAATCTTTGGGGCATTATACCAATTTATGCATTTACAAATTTTTTATCTGGTTAATCCAAAGTTAGCTATTATTCGTGTGTATTTGCAAAAAAAGAGAGACAGAAAGGCAAAATAAACATACTTGAACATAAGAGGAAGAGGAGAAAATAAGTTCCTCAAACTGACTAGACTGAAAATTTTAATACTGTTACTTAAAAAGTTATCATTTTGGATTATTTATGATTGATCCTTAATTTATGAGTTTAAGGATGTCAGCAAATTAATACACATCAGACACATTTAAACTTTATAACTTATTATAAATAAAAATAACAATGGCAGCAATATAAATAATAGTTACCTTCAACTTAATGTTAGATAAACCTTCTTTTTCTATAATACTTCCAGAAAGCTGTATTGCAGACGGAGAATAATCAATTCCAGTAACATCAGAGAAACCAAATTTTGCCTGGAGACAGATAATTTTATACTTTAGTTTTCTAAAATTTTAAATACTGTTTTACCTATGAGTTATAATATTCTGTTAGGACCCAGACTGTTTTATTTTATTAATACATCAAATGACATATACCCTCTAATAGTACAACATGTTTAAATTTTATTATAGAATCTAAATAGAAACTAAAAGTTTAAATTCATATAATGTGACAATTTATTTGCTTTTACAATATTTGATTTCTTTTTCATAAGAAATTCATTTTCTCAAAGACAATGAGAATATATGTGTATTTCTGTCCTAAAGCAGAAAAAGGTAGTATTAATTTCCAATACTGATATGCTCCAATTCACACATAAATCTGTCATAAATTTTTCTTAACACAATTAAGTTAATGAATAAATTAAATGCATATGTAGTAAGTCCTTGCTTTTAAAATTTTTCCTTGAGTGCAATTATAAATCACATAATTCTCCACCAACCATGTGACTATTAACCACCTTCCATTTGTACAGTATTTTTAAAATAGTTCACACATTCCAGTAGACCTTTACAAAAAACCTGTCATACACTGGGCAGGTATTAATACCCCCAAAGAGTTAAAGAAAGCTCAGTGAACTAAAGAGTTTTGAAACGAAACCTTCAATCCAGCTGTTTACTAACCACATTAACCCATGAAAGGGTGCGAGGTGTGAGAAGCCTAAGGCCAGAAGCATGATGGCCTCTGGTCTTCAGCTCTAACTATGCTGAACATTGTCAGACCATTCAGGCTAAAGGCAATTTCAAAGGAAATCTGAAGAAGAAAAGAAGTTGCAAAGTAAAGCATAGCCTGAAATTCTCTTCCTGCTTTTTGCCAGTCATTTAAGACTTACCTACACTTTTCAACTCTAAGTGACTAGTTCCTAGTCTAAACTCAACCCAACAATTATTCTCCACAGAGCACTTTTTTTCTCTTTGATCACTTTTATTTTCAGTCTTAAGATCTAGTATCAAAAAAAATAATCTAACACCCCTTCTTTGATGCCAAACTCCTATTCTTTTAGTGATCTCAATTCGCATTCTTTAACAGCTTCGTTTTCTCCCCGTTTCCCTCACTTCCTTCTCTATCAGACCTAGAATGCAGGATGATTCTGTCAATTGACTCTTAACTAGTTCCTGCTTCTCCACACTTGTTTACTCTTCCCTTGGACTGTATAAGAAGCATACACAGACATTTTAAGTTCCTAGAACATTCATTCTCAAACTATTGCCAACATTTTTCACATTCAGTTTCTGGCACTCAGTGAGAAATAAGCAGACATTCAAGGGAATAATAAATGACCAAAAACTAAGAGGGAAAAACTTATATTAGGAAAAGGCCCAAAGCAGATTCAAATAAAAGAATGATCAGAAACAGATACTTAATGCAACTTCCCTATCAGTACAGTGGTTAAGACTCTGCACATCCACTGTAGGGGGAAGCCCTGGTAGGGGAACTAAGATCCCACATGCCACAGTCAAAGCAAAAAACAAAAAAGAATGAAACAAATCCTTAAAACACTGAAATAAATGACAATCTGGGGAATTGTAACAGAACTGAAACCTATAACAAAGAACCATACAAATAAGAAAAATTTTAAATGAAATAATTAAATTAAGAAATTCAAGGGTGGGCTTGATGGCAGACTGGACACAAAAACAAAAAATACTGAAGTGGAAGAAAGGTCAGAAGAAAATGCCACTGTTAAGCACAGAATGACAGAAGGATGGAAAATTAACAACAGGAAAGAACATAAAAGATAGAATATGGCACAGAGTATTAAGATCTAAATACATATAACAGTCTTAGAAAAGGAGGAAATAAAAATAGGGCAGAAGAGAAAATGACATATGACTGAGAATTTCCTAGTTCTGACAAAGTATCTGAAGCCACAGATTTAAGAAGCACTATAAACTCAAGGCACAATAAAAACAAAGATAATACAGTATAACATACATCTGACACAATATACAATTTATATTATATACAAATAGTATAATATATCTGATGAAAATCAAAAACAGAAAAATCTCAAAATCATTCAGGGAGTGGGGTGGGGGATACAGTATGACAGATTAGCTTCTAAAGACTAACAATAAGACTGATGGCTAACAATAAGTCAAAGAATGAAAGCCAGGAAACAGTGAAAGGAAAATGCCAATCTAAAATAACACACCCAGCAAAAAAAATGTATGTGTGTGTATACACACACACGCATATATCTCCATCAAAAAGGTAGGCGATCACTGAAAAGAGCACCAAATATGAGCAATGATTGTTAACATCACAAAAATACAGGAAACCAAACATTATATAACCATCTATTAAATTTACTTGTTTAAAAACTGAATTTGATAAAAATCTGTGGATCGGGGTAAACAAACCTTTTCTTTAAAGGAACAGAGCATAAATATTTGAGGCTTGGCCACTCACACAGTCTCTGTCACACCTACTCAACTCTACTACTGTAGCACATAAACTATAGATAATAATGTAAATAAGTGAATATAGCTGTATTCCAAGAAATCCTTATAAAAACAGGGAATCCTAGATTTGACTCATAAACTATATAGTTTGCTGACCCTTATTCTGGATCTAACTCCCAACCTACAGAAAACACAGGGGACAGAAAATATGCTTAAATGGTACTATAAAGATGCAATTAGAAAGTCCACACCATGGAAAATCATTGGGATTAATAAACTACCTTCTACAATAAATAGATCACCAAGTTAAATAAACAAACAATATACAGAGAATTTAAAGAGCCTTAAAGACTATCAACCAACTGCAAAATGTGGACTCAACAGCAGAATGGAAATGACAGAAGAAAAGTCAATGAACTTGAAGACACATCAATGCTAGTTATCAAATCTGATCCATGGACAGAAAACTAATTGGAAAAAAAATGAACAGCGCTTCAGGGACCTGTGGGACAATAAATACAAAGAGGCCTAACTGATAGTTACAGACTCTCAAAAGGAAAGAATGTTATTGAGGGGAAAAAAAATTTTAACACAGAGAGCCTGAAAACATCCCAAATTTGACAAAAGACATAAGTTCTTAGATTCAAAAAGCTCAGTGAACTCCAAATAGGATAAGCAGAAAGAAATCTAAGCCATGGTACATCATGATTAAAATGCTAAAAACTAGAAGAAAATGGAAAAAATCTTGAAAGCATTCAGAAAAATGATGCATTACTTACAAGAACACAACCATTCAGACAACTGCAGATTCTTCATAAAAAACCGTGGCGGTTCTGGGACCTCCTGGCGGTCCAGTGGCTAACACTATACGCTCCCAACGCAGGAGGCCTGGGTCCCATCTCCCTGGTCATGGAACTAGATCCCACATGCGGCAACTGAAGACCTTGCACGCCACAAGAAGATCACAGAGCCCGTGGGCCACAACGAACCCAGTACAGCCAAACACATTTCATAATAGTTTAAAAAAAGCTATGGAAGTCAGAAAGAAGTGACACAACATTTTTAAAGTGCTGAAATAACAATTATTAAGAATTCTATATTAAGCAAAAACATCCCTCAGGAATGAAGGTGAAATGAAGACATTCTCAAATGAAGGAACACTAAGAAAACTTCTAGCCAGCAAAGCTACTCTAAAAATCATCCCTGAAGGAAGTTCTTTAGACAGAAAGTAAACAATATTAATTCCAGAACAAATACACACACTCAGAAGATCAGGAATGAAGAAAAAACTGCAAAAGTATCTTTACTTACTTAACAACTACTATTAACTACTATTCTCCTTTGACAGGAGAATACAAAGGATAATTACAAGATTATCCAACAGGATTTTCAACATATATAATGATAATATTTAAGACAACTACAACATAAAGGAGGGAAGATTAAAAAACTCAAATGTTCTAAGGTTTTTACATTCCACTTGAAACGGTAAAGCATTGATTCTAAGAAGATTGTGTAAATAATGTATATTATAATCTGTAGTAAAAAAGCTCCAAACACATTAAATATTGTTTAGTCACTAAGTCGTGTCTGACTCTTTTGCAATCCCATGGACTATAGCCTGCCAGGTTTCTCTGTCCATGGGATTTCCCAGGCAAGAATATTGGCATGGGTTGCCATTTCCTTCCCCGGGACCCACAGCAACCACTAAAAAAGCCAGAGATATAGTCAAATCCTTAGAGCAACCACTAAAGAAACTATACCAAGACATTTGTATAGATATATCTAATTAAAATGGAATACTAAAAAATGGTCAAATTAACCAAAATAAGCAGGGAAGCAGAAAGGAAGAATGAAAAACAGAGGTAACAAAGAAAAAAAATAATAAAAATGGCAGACCTAAATCTAAATGTAAATGTTCCAAATAGAGCAATTAAAGGATAGAAATTCAAAAAAGATTTTAAAAAAATGACCCATCTATATGCTGGCTACAAGAAACTCACTTCAAATATAATGATACAGGCTGCTTAAAATGAAAGACTAGGAAAAGATGTATCACGCAAAAACTAATATAAAAATGTTGAACTTCACACCCACAAGGATGGCTATAATCAAAAGGACACATACTAAAAAGTTCTGGTGAGAATATGGAAAAAATGGAACTCACAAACAGTGCTCATGGAAATGTATAAAGATATAGCCACTGTGGAAACAGTCAAGCAATTTCTCAAAAGGTTAAATATAGAGTAACCGTATGGACCTGGTTATATACCCAAGAGAAATAAAAACATATGTCCACACAAAAACATAAACAAATTTTCATAGCAGCATTTTTCACAGTAGCCAAAAAAACAGAAGCAACTTAAAAGTCCATGAATTGGCAAGTAGATAAATAAAATGTGACAAATCCATACAACAGAATATTAACTGGGCAAGAAGAGGAATATAGCATTGATACATGCTACCATATGGATGAACTTTGAGAATAGTATGTTAAATGAAAGAAGCCAGACACAAAAGACCACAGATTGATGGTTCCATTTATACAAAATGTCCAGAACAGACAAATCCACAGGGACAAAATGTAGATCAGTGGTTGCCAAGGACTGAAGGGAATGGGCAATAAGGAGTGAACGATAATGAATACAGGGCTTCTCCTTGGGGTGATGAAAATCTTCAGGAATTAAAACAGTGGTGATGGTTACACAAATTTGTGAATATACTGAAAACCACTTTAAAGGAGTAGATTTTATGGCATGCAGATTATATCTCAATTTTTTTTAAAGCTTTATTATTAGCATTAAAAGTGAAATTCAAAGTAAAAACTACCAATGTTAAAGAGGAACATAATACAGTAATAAACAGGTCAATTAATCAAAACACACATACAATCCTAAGTGTGTATGCTCTGAACAGAGTTTGAAAATACATGTAGCAAAAAATGACAGAAATAAAAATTAACAGACAAATTTACCAGTTTGGTCAGATAGACACTTCAACATTACTATATCCATAATTAATAGAATAGAAAATCAGTAAAGGTATAGAATTGAATACCACCACCACCAAACACCATAAATCTAGTCAACACATTCTATCAGGTAACAGCAGAACATATATTTTTTTTTTTCAAGTGCATGTGAAACATACACCAAGATGGATTATATCCTGGATAATAAAACAAACACATTTAAAAGAACTTAAATCATACAAAGTATGTTCACTGATACAATCTAATAAATAGGAAAAGGAGTACGACAAGGCTGTATATTGTCACCCTGCTTATTTAACATATATGCAGAGTATATCACGAGAAATGCTGGGCTGGAAGAAGCACAAGCTGGAATCAAGATTGCCGGGAGAAATATCAATAACCTCAGATATGCAGATGACACCACCCTTATGGCAGAAAGTGAAGAGGAACTCAAAAGCCTCTTGATGAAAGTGAAAGAGGAGAGTGAAAAAGTTGGCTTAAAGCTCAACATTCAGAAAACTAAGATCATGGCATCTGGTCCCATCACTTCATGGGAAATAGATGGGGAAACAGTGGAAACAGTGTCAGACTTTATTTTTGGCAGCTCCAAAATCACTGCAGATGGTGACTGTAGCCATGAAATTAAAAGACGCTTACTCCTTGGAAGCAAAGTTATGACCAACCTAGATAGCATACTAAAAAACAGAGATATTACTTTGCCAACAAAGGTCCGTCTAGTCAAGGCTATGGTTTCTCCAGTGGTCAGGTATGGATGTGAGACTTGGACTGTGAAGAAAGCTAAGCACCAAAGAATTGATGCTTTTTAACTGTGGTGTTGGAAAAGACTCTTGAGAGTCCCTTGGACTGCAAGGAGGTCCAACCAGTCCATCCTAAAGGAGATCAGTCCTGGTATTCATTGGAAGGAATGATGCTAAAGCTGAAACTCCAATACTTTGGCCACCTCATGCGAAGAGTTGACTCACTGGAAGAGACCCTGATGCTGGGAGGGATTGGAGGCAGGAGGAGAAGGGGACGACAGAGGATGAGATGGCTGGATGGCATCACCGACTCGACGGACATGAGTTTGAGTGAACTCCGGGAGTTGGTGATGGACAGGGAGGCCTGGCGTGCTGCGATTCATGAGGTCACAAAGAGTCGGACACGACTGAGCAACTGAACTGACTGAACTGAACAAAAAGAAAAAATCCCCAACAATTGGAAATTAAAGAACAAAGTTCTAAATAATCCATGGATCAAAGAGGAAAATTAGAGAATCCCTGGTGGTCCTGGTGGTTAGGGACTCTGTTCTTTTATTGCCAAGGGCCTGGGTTCAATCCCTGGTCAAGGAACTAAAATCCCAAAAGACACATGGCACAGCCAAAAAAAGAAAAGAAAAGAAAAAGAAAGCATATCAAAGTCTGAAGGGTGCAGGAGCACCTATAGGAAAATTTTTAGCATTTATATCATTAAATGATTATATCAGAAAAGGAAAATCTAATATCAAAAATCTAAAGCTTTTACTTTAAGAAGCTAGAAAAAAGAGCAAAAATAAATTAAAAGCAAAAAGAATGAAAAAATAATAAAATTAAGAGCAAAACTCATTGAAACTGAAAACATAAAAACAAGGTCAATGAAAAAAAAGCCAAGTTTTATAAAAGACAGGAAAAAATGAATTTCTAGCATCATCATCAAAGAAAAAAGAGAAGACAGAGTAACCGATATTAGGAATGAACAAGGCCCCATCAATACATATTCCACAGATGTTAAAAGGATAACGAGAATACAATGCAGAACTCTATACACACAAATTCAAAATGGACTAATTCCTCAAAAACTGCAAACCATGCAAACTCTCTCAAATGACTATTAAATTTAATCCATACTTTAAACCTTTAGTGAAGCAATCTCCAGGTTAAATAGTTTAACTGTGAATTCTACCAAACATTCAAGAAGAGACGACACTAGTGCTTCACAGTATCTTCAAACAATTAAAAAAGGAGACAATGCTTTCCTGGTCTTTTCATAAGGCCAGGGATACCCTGAAGCAAAAACCAGATAAGGACACTTCAGGACTGAGGGAAACTGCAGACAAATATCCCTCAAGAATGCAGACGCAAAAGTTCTCCACACAGTATTAACAAACTGAATCTAGCAATACAGAAATAGAATTAGGTATTATGACCGAATGAAGCATATTCCACAAGTTCAATACTGGTCAATATTTGAAAATCAATACAATCCACTGTATCAATAATCTAAAGAAAAAATAAACCTCAGGATTATATTCATTGATGCAAAAAAATTATTTCATTCTACTTTTTTACAAAATTCAACAGTCATCCTAGAAACACAAGGGAACTTCTTCAATACGATAAAGAGTATGTATCTAATAAGACCCTGCAGCTAACATACATACTTAATGGTGGAAAACGGAAGACTCCACCTAGGATGGGAACCAGGCAGAAATGCACCATCACCAGTCTTAGGCTATATGTGTATTAGAAGACCTATGTAGTGTCATCAGGCAGGAAAAAAAAGAAAGGCATACATATTGCAAAGAATCAAATAAACTTACCCTATTCATAATTAACATGACTGTCTATATAGAAAATCTCAGAAAATCCACCAAAAAACTTGTAGAACCAATTAAATGCAAGATTAAAGGACACAAGAGAAACAAACAAAAATCAATCATATTTCTAGCAATAAACACTGGAAACTGAATTTCAAAAACCAATACCACTTTAAATACTCCACACACACACACACACAAATACACAGGTATAAGTCTAAAAAATATGTACAGATCTGTATGCTGAAAACTAAACAATACTGATTAAAGAAATCAAAGAAGATCTAATACATGAAGAGACATACCATGTTCATGAATTGGAAGACTCAGTAAAGATGTCGTGTGTGTTAGTTGCTCAGTTGTGTCCAACTCTTTGCAACCGCATGGACTGTAGCCCACCAGGCTACCCTGTGCATGGAATTCTCCAGGCAAGAATACTGGAGTGGGTTGCCATTTCCTTCCCCAAAAGATGTGGAGTCTCCTCAAACAATAGATTCAGCTCAATTTAAACCAAATTTTCAGCATGGATTCTTTTGTAGATGTTTACAAATTAATTCTTAAATTCATTTGGAAATGTAAAGGAACTAGAACAGACAAAACAACATTTGAAAAAGAATACAGTTGAAAGAATCACACTACCCAACTTTAAGATTCACTGAAAAGCTACATTAGTCAAGATAGCATTCACAGAATGTCACCATGAATTCTTCCAAACATCTAAGAAACAAAGCCAATCTTACAAAAATCGTCTGAAAAAAATAAAGACAATTCTCATCTCATTTTATTAGAGCAGCATAACCTTGATAAAAAAAAACCTTACATTAAAATTCCAAATAAGAAAAATTACTGGTTAATCTCTCTTATAAAGCTATATACAATCTGCCTGCAGTGCAAGAGACCTGGGTTCGATCCCTGGCTCAGGAAGATCTGCTGGAGAAGGAAATGGCAAACCACTCCAGTATCCTTGCCTGGAAAATCCTATGTACAGAGGGGCCTGGTGGGCTGCAGTCCATGGGGTCGCAAAGAGTCGGACATGACTGAGTGACTAACAGGACACTATATAATTCCTAAGTAAAATACTACCAAATCAAATCCAACATTATATGAAAAGGATAATACACCATGACCAAACATGGTTTACTTCAGGAATGGAAGTTTGTTTTAAAATCAATCAACCACTAAAATTATCTCAATAAAATTGTCAATTAAAAAAAAAACTGAGGAGCCCCCACCAAAATCAATCAATTCAATTCTAACAAAATCAAGAAGAAAAATCATTTGATCATATCAGTGAATATCAAAGAAAGCAAAAGATCAAGTGCACTATCCATTAAGATTAAAAACTCTTAACAATCTAGAATATAAAGAAACATCATCAACTTCAATAAATACCTACAAAAGCCTAGCGCTAATATCATATTTAACAGTGAAATATTAGAAGCTTTCCTCTTACAACAGGCAGTGTTAGAGGGCTATCTGCCTTCATGATTTCTATTCTACATTGACCTAAAGAGTACACAGCATTTTAATAAATAAAATATTAAGAATGGAACAAAAGAAATACCACTATTATTTACACACGACATTAAAGTCTTTATAGAAAATTCACAAGAATCTATAGGACCTACTGTATCCCTATGGGAACTCAATCAATATTATGTAACACACTAAATGGGAAAAGAATTTGAAGAAGAATACATACACGTATATACATAACTGAGTCACTTTGCGGCACACCTGAAACTTTACTCCAATATAAAATGTTTAAATTTTTTTTTTTAATTTTAAAAAAGAATCTATAAACGAACTATTGGAAAGAATGTGTGACTCACTGGATACAAGATCAATATAAAACCTCCTGCACTTATACATAATAGCATAAACTATTAGAAAATGAAAGTTTAAAAGCGTAACAATAGCAATTACAACAACAAAAAACTAGGAGTCAATCGAGGAAAAATATATAAGATCTCTACAGAGAAAACAACAAAATACTACTGAGAGAAAATTAAGAACTAAATAAATGGACGAATTCATCATGTCCATGGATTCACAGACTCAACATTATAAAGATGTAAATCCTTCTCAAACTGATCTATTACATATCAGTTGGGTTTATTCTCGAAACGCATTTAACATGAACAGAATACAGGAAAAAATTCACATAATTATCTCAATAGATACAGGAAAAACATCTAATCAATAACAGCACACACACATACTTAGCAAAGGAGAAATACGAGGAAACTTTGGTCTGATAACAGAGTTATCTACAAAACTAACTCATTAGATACATCATACCTAACAGTGCAACACCAAATGCATTCTCTGAAAAGGGCAAAAAAAGACAAGGATGTGTTCTGTCACCACTAATTTTTAACATTCTCCCAAAGATCCCAACAGTGTAACAAGGGGGAAAAATTACAAAGGATTGGAAAGGAAAGATTAAAACTACCATTATTTACAGTTTGCATAATTATATGTGTGTGTGTGTTAGTCTTTCAGTCTGTAAAAGAACCTATAGTTAAACTATCAGTCACAAAGGATCAATCATTAGCCTCTACATGTAAGCTACTAAAATCCAAAAGAATCTATAGGTAAACAACAGAATGAGTAAGTAAAACTGTGATATAATCGTACAAAGAATCATATACAGCAACAAAAATGAATCAACTGCTACGAGCAACAAGTTGAGTGACTCTCACAGAATGCTGAGCAAAAGACACTGGAAAGCACACACTGAAGGCTTGCATTTACACATCCAAATTAGGCAAATTCATCTGTGATGTTAAAACCCCTGTGATAACCTTTAGAAAGGAAGGAGGAATAACTCTGAGAGGTTTAGTAGGGAATTCAAGGGGGCTTTCTGGAGTCTGTAATATTCTACATCTTGATTAGAGTGACAGGTCTGTTCACTGTGATAATGCACTGAGTCATACTCGTTTGGTTTGCACACTTTAATGTACATATGCAACACCCCAACATTTCAAAAAAAATTATTACAATTTTTTCTAATCATATTTCATGGCTTCAAACATTTGAATGGCTCCCCAAAGCCTAAAAGCAAAATCTAAGCTCTTACACATGGCATGATATGGCTCCTACTTTTAATCTAATCCTCCATTCTGTCTATCCCACAACACACTTTATAATCTAATTTACCAAATTCAGAGGGCCAGAACATGTTATGATGTTTCAAACCTTCATCCCTTTAAATACTGTTTCCACTTCTTGAAATTCTCTCCCTCTTTATACTCTACTCACACTCAACACAATTTCCACCAATCTTGGATATTAGCTCCTCTAAGACCCTTTCTCTTCCCTCTTCCCCAAATCACTCCCTTTAATCACTCCCTTTCCTACACTCAGCATATATATTATTGTGCACATCAAGCTATAGCATTAGTTATTCATGTCTATGTCAGTCTATACTGTACTGTGAATAACTCAAGCACCAAGGTCTAAATTTTCTTATTTCCAGTGCCCAGCACAAGGCTTGGCAAGTAGTAGTCACTTAATACATTTGACTGTTCTGTATATATCCTTACAAACTAAAACAGTAGAACTATCAAAGACGAAGCCTGTCTCACACTCCCTCCACAGCACTTGGCACTACAGGCATATAACAGCGGCAGTTTAGCTAGGAGCAGACCCTGTACCAAAACTTAGCTCCATGGACAAAACGCTCTTTGCAGACCATATGCAAAACAGCCTTCAAACCATGTGCTCACCTGAGAAGAGGGATATGTTCTATTGGAAGTCAAAGAATCACCTTCCTTTTATATTGCAATACATACAGATTTCCAGAGTTTTGAACTAGAAGAAACCCATAGAGATCACCTAGGTAAAATCTTTAAGAAAGAACTAAACCTGAGAAAAGAAATAAGAGCTTGTTCAAGGTCGAGACTACAGCAAGAAGGACCAAGACTAGAACTCAGATCCCCCGTTTTTCTCATTTAGTGCTTTCTCACAACCCATACAGTCTCCTCTCATACTATGTGACTCTCAAACTAAGTGGCATGACAGCTTTACTACTTAAGAGTTAGACTGCTGGATTAGACTGTTAGATTAGAGTATCCCTAATTGCAAGGTCTTTTTTCCTAATTTCATTTTTAAATTTGGCTCTAACACATGAATATTAATAGTACCAACAAGTTCAACCAGGAAAACACCATTTCCAGTTCCAATATCAAGCACTGAAGCATCCAATGGAATCTTGTGTTTCTGCATCCACCTTATTAGTCGAGTCATACTCTCTTCTCCAAACCTATTAGAAACAGAGAATCAGTCAGTCCAACTACCAAGGGCTAGAGAACAAAGGTTACAGCTATATCCCACCTACATAGCTTATTCAATACGCTCAATTAAGATTTTTTTTTGAAAGTAAGAAATACTACCTGTAAACTTAATCTTCATCTCTATTATTAAGGAGGAAACACCCCCAAGAATAGAACAGAATGGATAAGGTTGATATGTTACTTATCAACATTTCTCTACATCAGCATTAACATTTGTACATGCTGTTGGTTCAAAACTGCACTGCTTATTGAAAATGGACAATTATACAATCAGGGTTATTTCCTAAGACTGTCATCAAATTTATACCTAGGCCATTAAAAAAGAAAAGAGAGTGATTCTTTAAATCTACCCATTTAAGCCAGACTCAGTCCAAGGTTCCCAAGATTTTTACTTTCTCTGGGATAAGCACTTAAAAGATACACACACACCCCTACATAAGCTTCTGGATCATACTCCCACTATTTTCTCTAACTCACCAGATTTCTCCTGTATCTCCGTATTCTTGGAAAGTTTGCAGTTCTCTCTTATAGACAGCATCCCAACTATATAAATAATCAAATGCAAACCAAATTATTGAATTAAACTGTATTATGAATTCAATGTATAGTTCTCATACATTACCGGGATAGCTATGACAAAAACTTAAAACATTATTAGTGTTGATAAGTGCACATCGCTCAATCTCTTAACATCCTCGTGTTAAAAAAATGAGAGTAAATGTATACATTCACAGCACTCACAACAATGCCTAACATTAAAAACGGTGTATGTTTTAGCTTAAAAAATACAAAGGCGTATCCGTCCAAGGATCCCCAAGTCCCAAACACAAGTCCAAAACTGTACAGGCAGTGTCATTACAGTACATTTCACTCTCAAATGCAGAGATACGAGAATTTTCTACCAATGAGGTGATTACTCTCAATGGAATTCATTAAAGATAAGCTCCGCTTAAAAGTCAGCTTTAAGTTTAAAACTTACTCTTACTCCTTTTAAGGACTCTTCCCCCATCGATGGCCGCCTCTTCCTACTTCCTGTCTCTAGAATCCCTGGTCTCTCTCCCAGTTACCTCTCATCCTTACCTTTCCCCACGGTCAGTCATTCATTCATCTATCTACTAACCCACTAAATGGTTACTGAGCATCTGCTTAGGTCAGATCACTTTCTCCTATCCCAAGATGCTCACTGTCTCCTTGCTCCCTCCTTAGACCATCCCCGACTCCCACCCCTCCTAGCTTCCATGTCCCTGCCCTCCTCCACTGAACCTTCTCAGGTCCCTGCTGCTGCTGCTGCTGCTGCTGCTGCTACTGCTAAGTCGCTTCAGTCGTGTCCGACTCTGTGTGACCCCATAGACGGAAGCCCACCAGGCTCCCCCATCCCTGGGATTCTCCAGGCAAGAACACTGGAGTGGGTTGCCATTTCCTTCTCCAATGCATGAAAGTGAAAAGTGAAAGGGAAGTTGCTCAGTCGTGTCGGACTCTCAGCGACCCCATGGACTGCAGCCTACCAGGCTCCTCTGTCCATGGGATTTTCCAGGCAAGAGTACTGGAGTTGGGTGCCATTGCCTTCTCCATCTCCTTGTACTAGTAATGTACTAATAATGTACTACTGCTGCTGCTGCTGCTAAGTCGCTTCAGTCGTGTCCGACTCTGTGTGACCCCATAGACGGAAGCCCACCAGGCTCCCCCATCCCTGGGATTCTCTAGGCAAGAACACTGGAGTGGGTTGCCATTTCCTTCTCCAATGCATGAAAGGGAAAAGTGAAAGGGAAGTCGCTCAGTCGTGTCGGACTCTTAGCGACCCCATGGACTACAGCCTACCAGGCTCCTCCATCCATGGGATTTTCCAGGCAAAGAGTACTGGAGTGGGGTGCCATTGCCTTCTCCGTCTCAGGTCCCTAAGCCGGGCAATTGTCGCCCGGCTCCCACCCTTGCCCACCAGCCCTACTTGTCAGACCCACGCGCGCTCGTTCCCTTTCCTCAGTTCAGTTCAGTCGCTCAGTCGTGTCCGACTCTTTGCAACCCCATTAACGGCAGCACACCAGGCCTCCCTGTCCATCACCAATTCCCGGAGGTGGCTCAAACTCATGTCCATCGAGTAGGTGATGCCATCCAACCATCCCATCCTTTGTCGTCCCCTTCTCCTCCCGCCTTCAATCTTTCCCAGCATCAGGGTCTTTTTCAGAGACAGTTATTCGCATCAGGTGGCCAAAGTATTGGAGTTTCAGCTTCAACATCAGTCCTTCCAATGAACACCCAGGACTGATCTCCTTTAGGATGGACTGGTTGGATCTCCTTGCAGTCCAATGGGCTCTCAAGAGTCTTCTCCACCACCACCATTTCTTCAAGCCTACCTCCAAAAGCTTAAGACTCCCTAAAAAAGCCCAGTCAGGACCTTTAAGGCCCGCCCCGCACCCCACGGGCCCCTCAGACGTCAAAGTCTTTGAAAGGCCTGTTCACATGTGGCCCTCCGGACTCCATCCCGAAGGTCCCCCTGACTCTCTCCCAAGATGGCCCTTGCGGCTTCCACCCATCACGCCCCGCTCAGGCTCTCCCCATCTGCCGGGACCCCCACCACCACCATCACCACGTCAGAGATCCATGCCTCCGTCCCCTCTCCCGGGACCCGGGCCAGCCACGCTCACCCTCCCCTGCCCCGCGCCACACTCACTGCTCTCGGGTTCCCAGCGCAGACGGGACAAACCCACCCCCTTCGGGGCCGCACCCTGGGGACCGCGCCGCGCCTCCCGCGCCGCCACCGTAGTCCGCGCCCTCGTTCATCGCGCTCCGCGCCCCGGACGGCCGTTGGGGCCGCCATAGAGACGCGGCGCGGGCAGAGCGGACGGGCGGGCTGGCGCCTCTAGGAGGCGGGAGGCCACCCTCTCTACTGCTCCGGCCCCCGCGGGGTCGGCTGTTTTGCGTTCCTCCCGGCGCCGCCTCGGACCCTAGCCCAGGAGTGCACCGGGCTAGGCCTCCCCTCTGTCCCGCCTCTCTCCAGCCAGCATCAGACGCACCCACTGCTTCGGGGTGCCCGGCGTATGCGCACCTTAGATATGGGGACGGCTGTTTGTGAGAGACTATTCAAGCCATTGCATTTTGGAAAAAGCCCGGCGGTAGGGAAGCCACAGCAGATAACTAAGCTGACAGCGTTCAGCGACCCACACGTACAGATCACCTCATCTCTCCACGTCGTGGGTAGATCTGAGAAATGGGTGGGACGGACCGTCGCAGTATTTGGCTTTCCTGCCCAAGGCTAATTCCATTTGTGGCTGGCACCCTGCCTTGAAAATTAGCATTCTGGCCTCTTCTGACTTGACGTCACTGGTGGAGGAAGGACTTTATGCCAGGTGAAATGAATGCCCTAGGGTCCCCCACCCCCACCCCTTCATGCCCGCCCAAGTAGGCCAACCACGGGTAATGGGAGAGCTAAATGAGAAGAAAGCTCTAAGTGAAGTCAGGATGCTGTGTCCACGCAGCAGCTAACCAGGCACCTGGCCCTTTCCAAGACCCCTAACCTCTGTGTGCTTCAGCTTCCGCAGGAGCACCTCACTGGGGAGAGACTGCTCTCAACCAGTGAACGTTAACAAGTCCCTGGAGGTGAGCGGCATCAATAGTTGCCTTTCCAGCTCACAGAAATCCCAGTTAGGACCACATGTGTATGTCCTGTGACGCAAGACGTTCCAAGATCTTCAGGCAAGTGCTGGTGTAGAATATGGTAAAAGACAGATGGGAATCTATGTGTATAGTGATTAAAGAACTCAAGAAAGTGCATAACCTTATTACAGAGTAATAAAACCACCAGATGCCACAGTCAATTAGGGCTGCCCTGAGTGAATGGTTGTTTTGATCTTTTCTAGACTTGATGCTCAATGCTCGAGAGAGTGAGCTTGAATGTGACTGAGTGGGTCTTAAAAGGTTTTAGGTTCTAATTAAGAAGCGCCCATGAAAGATAAGGCTCTCTTCAATCTGATGTCTTGCCAACACTTAAGATTGCTCTGTGTGATGAATGCTATAAACAGTTGTTGGTATGGAGCCCTGGAAAAAAAAACACGATTTCTACAGAGTTCCTTCTTTGGCTCCAGGATTACTCTGAGTGTTTAGTCCTGAGTGGGGCACCACCTCTGATCTCCCAGGACAACATTCTTGGTGGGGGGATGGAGAAGCTGGATCAGAGCAGAGCTGCCCATCACCAGGGAGAACCTGGAATGTGCCAAGGAACACAGTCCCTCCTGCCAGGTGCTAGTTACACAAGACAGGAGGGAGGCCCTGAGTATACTTTGGGTTGCCTGTGTCCCTCTGACTCTGCCAGTCTCTGCAGCTGGAACCCTGCTTACCTACAGCTTCTCTGAAACTGTGCTTTCAGGAGTTCTCAAATGCTCCCCAACTGGCAAAACAACAGTCAGATTCCAGGTGATCCTGGTTAGGGTCAGAAGGGATGGATTCTCTGAGAGGGTAGCACTGAGTGAAAAGCTAAAAGAGTTTGCCACAGGCTGTGTCCCCAAGGAAGCAGACTGTAAGACTGAGATGAACATAGAAGAAATTTATTAGGAACTGCTCTCAAGATCACCACCTATTGGGGAAGAGAGAGAAGCAGGGTTGGACAGAGGAAGTAGTCAGGCTGGGGTACCATCACAACGGAGCCTCAGCTAACACCCTCTCCCCTGACAGGACACTGTGACGCTGGGATGATCCTTCGGAATTTTCAGGTTGGATTGAAGGATGTGGGCCTTTATTCATCTGTGGATACACTGACCAAATCTCAAATGCTTTTTTGCCCAGAAAAAGAGGATTGATCTTGGACGATGAGAATTCCAGGAAGGATAAATCCAAGAAAGGGCTGTCAGCACCTGGAAGAATAATTCAGTCAGTCTTACAAGGGGACGTGTGGGTCACACATCACCACATCTAGAGCAGAGACTATGGAGTCAACCTGCAGCTTTCTGGGAGAAGAGCATTCCAGGTGAATAGAACAGTGAGTGCCAAGCCCCCGAGGTAGAATGAGATAGGGTTATCCAGGAAGCAGAAGGAAGTCTAGTGTAGCTGCAGCAGAGTGAACAAAGGGGACAGCAGCAAGAAATGAAGGAGTCAGATCATTGTAAGGTTGGGGATTTAACCAAGAAGCAATGAGATTTAAATTTAAGTTTTGGTGTGACAGTTTTGGCTGATACACTGAGAACAGACTTGGCCGGGAAAGGGTTAAAGGCAGAAGTGGGAGCACACTGCCTCTTTCATCCTCATACAATGGACATTCTGGGTGGGATAATTCTCTGTTGTGAGGGTCCGTCCTATGCGTTGTAGGATATTTAGTGGCCTCCTTGACCTCTCACCACTAAATGCAGGTGGCATCCCACGCTCCCTCCCCCCCACCCCCATCTGTTGTAAAATCCAAAAATGTCTCATTTTTGCCTGCTGTCCCATGGAGCAAAACTGCCTCCAGTTCAGACCCCTTGAGTTAAAGGCTGTTACAGTGATCCGGGATAGCTTGGACCACTGTGATGGGTATGCTATGGCAAGTTGTAGGATTCTCGATGTATTTTTGAAAACTGTGCTGACTGATCAAAGGGGAGCATCAGGAATGTTCCAAGGTTGTTGGCCTGTGCAACTGTCAGAAAACAGTTCAGTTTGCTGAGTTTGGAAGAAGTGTGCTGGGAGGAGCTCTGTGAAAGATTACAATCTCAGTTTTGAACCTTCGAGACTGAACGAATTGAAGAATAATGATTAGAAAGTTTAGTTCCTTCCCTGAAGTTAGTTGTAGTTCATTTTCACTGTTATTTATTATTTATGCTGATTTTATCTTCTTCCCATGGATTTTTCATTACATTTGTCTTCTTTCGTACCCAGAATCCAATTGCTTCTTAACACCTCCACTGCCACCAGCATCTCACTTCTATCCACCCCCAAACCACTGGCACCCAGCGTCTGGACTACTGTGACGGCGCCCTTCCCCAGCCACTATGTCCTGGACATTGCAGCCAGAGGGGTCATGTGGAAACTGAAATCACATCATGTTACTTCTGCATCAAACCCAAACCGAACAAGTGCCTAATCAACTCCCTCCTTTATCCTTGAGCATGGCAAATGCTGGCTTTTAATACTAAAAAATTTCGCGTGCAAAGAGAAAACTTTGGGGAACGACCAAGACCTGTAACAGAAGGCGCCATGTCTGGGATGCGCAGAGCGCGAGACTGCACGCGGAGGATGCAGTGCTGGAATCAGTGATGTAGGCGGCAAACCTTGCACCTCTCACCCCTCACTCCGGGGGCTCTCGGGCCACTTGGCCTCACCTGTCGAAGACTTCATTTCCCAGCATGCGAAGGGGCTGGCCGGCCGGAAGGCTCCGTGCCCGCCGCGGGGCATGATGGGGGAGTTGGAGCTTTCCATCATGGCGGCTTCCATTTCGGGCTACACCTTCAGCGCTGTGTGTTTCCACAGCGCCAACAGCAACGCCGACCACGTAGGTGTTGGGCCCCCCACCACTCCCCGCAACCCGCCGCGGCTGCTAGGGCTTCTGGCCTCGGTCTCAGGCCGACGCCTGTGGAGAAGCCGGGATCCTTTGCCCCTCGCCCCCTATGCTGGCCGAAGGAACTGATGACCCGGGAGGCTCCCGCCGCCGGCGAACTCTTGCTGCCCGGGTCTCCTTCGCCCCCCACCCCGAGATGGGCGTCCCCTCACTTGGTGCCTTCCATCGGCATGCCCGTCCCAGGACAGCAGTCTCCCGGTGGAGAGGGATTTCCCGGCCGGCCACCGACAGTGGCAGGAGTC
Source organism: Bos taurus (assembly GCF_002263795.3). Lineage (NCBI taxonomy): Eukaryota > Metazoa > Chordata > Mammalia > Artiodactyla > Bovidae > Bos > Bos taurus. The sequence goes on from NC_037353.1 coordinate 44,382,167, forward strand.
GCTTAGTCCTGGAAACCCAGTGCCTGCCCCTCCCTGAGTCAGGCTTCGAGACTAATGAGGGGTGTCCGGAGTCGGGAAGGAACCGAGGGACCCCCGCTTCAGTCTAGGAGCGGAGATTCCCAGCCGCGCCCTCTGGTCTGACAGGTTGTTGTGGAGTGCGACGAGGGTAACTATGGCTGTCACTACTCTTGTTAGATGCGAGCGTGTGTTTTCTTCGCCTCGATGAAAAATGCAGATGTCACCAGGAGTGTTCGGTGGAGGGTCTACTTTGGCCGTTGCATGTTTAGTTCGCTGGCGAATGTTCTAAGACCCGGGAACTAGTCTCAGTGAAAATAGGGAAGTGACAGGCCTTTACGTATGAGTGATCGGAAGTGCATTTTTAATGTCCCTGGCTTCTGGATGGAAATTCTTTTATGACATTAGATAATTTTTGTCTTTACGTATTTGCCCACCAAGTTGAGAGATTGTGTTAACCTGATTTGAGTAGTGAATTATTTAAGTTCACTAAATAAATATAGTGGGAGGGAGGGTGGTGGTGTCATTACAAAGCAAAATGAGAACACTGCAGAAGAGGGAACTGGGTTTGGTTTGATGTCTGCAATCCTAGTTTCCATCTATAAAACTGATTTCGTAGAGAGGTGATTTCACTAGTAAATAGGATGGCATTAAAGTATTGTACCGATCATTGCTTCAGTTCAGTGGTAGAGATCAACTATAGAAATATACACAACATGGGTTTTTCCAGAGGCAGCTCCTGTCTCTGGACACTAAGGCCCTTGATACTGCAGCCAGCTCTTTAATAATGTAATGCAGTTCCTTCTACAGGTAGTTTGTGATCCTGCTCGTGTCCCCTGGACGTGTTAAACATGGTTTCAGTCCTGTTTCTTAACCTCTCTAGTTCTTGGAGTGCCTAGTAATATCACAGTTTTATATATAAAGCAAAATTACTGTAAGCAACCTGTTGAAAAGTGGATAGTTTTAGTTTTTTTTTTTTTTTTTTTTTTTATAGTCTACAGTGAGATGGCCATGTTACCTAGATTGTTACTAACTTGATTCAAGAGATATCTCTTTAATATCTGCACTATGCCAGGCATGGTGCCAGACTTAATAGAAATTTTTACCAATGGCAATAGTTTGCAACTTGTATCTTATACTCTACAAGGATACCTTTTATGTTAACCTTGCCACAGTTACATATGTAGAATACTTTAAAGTGATTTCAATTTCACACATTTTAAAGTTGAAGAACCAAGAATTTGTTTTTGTAGTATATTGTTTTGTCCTGGCAAATTAGTTTAAAGCCGCTCATTATTCTGTAGCTCTGGAGTTAGCAAACTTTTTCTGTGAAGGGCCAGACAGTAATTATTTTAGGCCTCCTGAGCCTTGTGGCCTCTGTAGCAACTACTCAGCCCTGCAGTTGGTAGGAGAAAGGAGCCGTAGACAATAAATACATTAGAATGACTGCTTCCAATAAAGCTTTACTTGTGGACACAAAGCTGAATTTTATATAATTTTTCACACATCATGGAATATTGCTCCCATTTTCTCTTTCATTTCAGCAATTTAAAAGTGTAGAAACTTATTCTAAGCTTGTAGCCCCAGTAACTGCCATTAGGCTGGATTTAGCCCACACACTATAGTTTGCCTACTATTATAAAATAAGAGTGGTTCAGATAATCTAGACCCATAGATAAATAAGCATCTGGTTTATACTTGGCTTTAGAATGTTTTGATGTCACTGTCGACTTTTTCAAACTAAGGCCTGCCAGATAATATACAGGGCACCCAGTTAAATCTGAATTTTAGATAAACAGTAAACAATTTTTTAGTATAAATATATCCTGTTTCTTATATTAAAATTATCCATCATTTATCTGAAATTCAAATTTAACTGGGTATCCTGCGTTTTTATTTGCTAAATTTGGCAACCTTGGGCTGTGGAACACTAGGAATCTGTAGATATTAAGGTCTAAAGTTGTGTAGGAATCTTCAATTGTATTTTCCACTTTGATTAAAGAGAAATTTTTCTAATCTGTTACAAAGGCGCAGCTTGTGTTTTGTAGTAAGAACTCATGAAGAAAGACTTTCATAGGATAAAACAAGCTGCTTTAGTCCATGTTTTCCAGACTAGTAGTCATGGATTCTCTAGTACATATATAATTTTTTTTTGACTGTGTTTTCATTGCTGCATGGGCTTTTCTGTGGTTGTGGTGAGCGGGGGCTACTCTCTTGTTGAGGTGCACAGGCTTCGCTTGCAGTGGCTTCTCTCGTTGCAGAGCACGGGCTCTGGGTGCTTGGGCCTCAGTAGTTGTGGCCCATGGCTCAGGAGTTGCAGCTCCCAGGCTCTGGAGCACGGGCTCAGTGGTTATGGTGCACAGGCTTAGTTGCTCTGCGGCACGTGGGACCTTTCCAGACCAGGGATTGAACCCATATCTCCTGCATCGGCAGGCGGATTCTTTACTACTGAGCCACCAGCGAAGCCCGATTTGGGATTTTTATGACACTCCACTCCTCTAAATCAGTATTTTGTATTGAGTTATGTATGTATTCAGCTATGCTGAAAAGCCTCTATCTCTCCATCCTCACCCCCACAGATTCCAACTGGGACTTTTTAAACTAGGAAATTTATTCGAAGAGTCAACCTACAATAGAAAGGACATTGTTTCACTAAATGTATTCAGCCACTCTTTGCTGAGCAGCTCTTGTGTGCTGGGCACTGTGCGAGGTGCTGAAGTGCACAGTGAACATAGAATCCCGGCTCGTACGGAGCTCATATTTTAGTCGGAGCAGGCATTCGTTAGTATGTGTAAATATGAAACAGGAGAAAAATATGAGAAGAGAAAGGATGCAGGGTAAAGGGAGCAGTGTGTGGCAGACTCTTGATTCTGTTCCACGCTCCAGGGAAGGCCTCTCTGATAAGGTGCTGTTTTGAGTGAAGAGCCGAATGGAGGGAAGGAGTAAGCAATGTAGGATGCCTAGGGAGGGGAAGTCTGGGACAGCCTGTTAGTTCACCACCTGCCGGGATGGTATTTGCCATTTAGAGTGAACATTCTCCAGCGGTGCTTGTGCTGAACTCTAGCAGATGCTCAAGCAGTAGGTTATGTGCTGAATCGTTGATGACGGTGTCGGTTCTCAAAGGAGTAAATCAATTTATCTCAGCATTTATTAAGGAAAAACTTTGACCTAGTGAAAACTTGCTTGCTGGAATCCTACTTTTTCCTGCCAGCCCTCATAGGAGCGGTTAGTTGTGCATTGCATTAACTTCTGTCTTTACCCTGTTGTCATTAGCAGAGTTTTTAAAACAATGCAATAAATTACATGTTGTTTCAAGAAAGCAGCCTAGAATATTTCTACTTCCTGAGCTTTTTTGATGTTGCTTGTTACACTTAGTGGGATTTAGGTGATGAATTCACTCTACTTATTTTCACTTCAGAAAAACAGGGTTTTAGGGGAAGGGATTAAATAATATTTCATCTTGTCATGGAATCCTTTATTCAAACGATTCAGTTAATAGCTGTGTCACAAAGTACTTTAGTCGTATACCTGTTGGTTTATGGAATGGTAGTTTATGTGACAAGTTTATTTGGATTATTGTTAAAATTATTATAAAATTGTAATGTCCTCAATTCCTCTTAATTCCAGTAAAAATCATTTTTGTTTTTAGCTGCAACTCTCTTCCCCCATTGCTTTCAGGAAGGATTTTTGCTGGGAGAGGTAAGGCAAGAGGAAACCTTCAGCATCAGTGACTCCCAAATCAGCAGCACAGAGTTTCTGCAAGTAATCGGTAAGTGAGCTTGTCACGGGCCTGAGAAAAAGTCTTCTCGTATACATGCGCCCTCTTTTGTTCTTTGGCCATTGACTGATTGTAACCTAACAATAGACTTAAAGAGTACATAGAAAGCCACTCAGATCACAATGCCAGTTATTTTCACTAGGAATGATGTGAAATGTCTTTGTAAGTCAGTGTAAACCCAGAGTGCGAGTCTGTAAGTTCAGGTATTTTGTGAAGCTGTCCCTGACCCAAGTGCTCTGACCTGTGAATGGCTGTGTGGAATTTCACGCACGTCTCTCCACAGCCATGGTGAGCCCTGAGTGTGCGCTTTGGGCTGTGCCCATGCTCAGCATCGCCTCATACCATAATGAAAGCGTGTGTTCTGCTGGTCCTCCCTAGAGGGATCTGGCAAAGATGTTTACACTTGTTTACAGAAGATATTTGTCAGACCTACACAGCTTTCTGAGGACTAAGCCAAACAGCCGATCTAGGGGAGCTTACTGGGGAAAATGAAGGTGTTTTGTAGGTGCATGGCTCTTTGGCTCAGTCTCCTTTTGATAAATAAGGATCATATGTTTTTCACCTGGTGTGCATCACTGAACAGCATGTCCTGATACTGAAAACAGAGCAAGGGCTGTTTGATGCATTTATGCAACCAACAGTCATTGAAAAACGCCAGTGCAGGAGACGAGTGCTGGGCAGTGAGAGGGATGTGCAGTGCCTCTCTGCCTTCCAGGACTGTGAGAAGAGGAAGACAAGTTTACAGAAATACCAGAGCATGCAGGCTGAGTGCTGTCAGAAAGGAACAAAGTCAATCTCATGAATTGGGAAAAAAAAAAAATGCTCTCGGGTTAAGTCAGTAACGACACCGTGAGGGAGCTGAACTGAGGGCCAGTGAGTGGTTTGTTCAGGGCATCCCGGGGCAGGGAGTGCATAAAACATGCAGGGAGCCTGGCCTGTTTCTGGGTGTCTAGAGTACAGACGGCGTGAAGGTGAGTGGTTTGTGGTTTGAAATACTGCTGGGAGGTTAGGTTATGCTGAGGCCAAAGCATTGATTTCGGCCTGTTCTCGTTGCCTTTAGTACCTGGGCTGGGGCCAGGGTGAGGACTGAGGAGGTGAGGGTTGGGGAAAACAAGAGACAGCTGTCTCCTAAAGAACCAAAACGATGAAACCCACTCCCCACAATATTGACTTGGTAAATAAATACTTGATATTTGACGTGCTGTGATGTAGCTGCTCTTTCACGGAGGTTTGATTTCTGTGTTTTGTCTTGCTTAACTCTTTAAAAATCCTAAAATAGAGAACTCGGTTTCATTGGCCATCTGTGCAATTATTCATTGTTTGCACTTGGGTTTTCAAAACTAATGTGGTGTGTGAGGGTTTGCCAGAAAGACTTGACGGCACACCATGCAAGAAAGAGCGCTAGCCTGGCATGCTCACAAAAGTAGCATTTCTGGTGAGTGCTCTGGCTGTTTATTTATCTTTGAGGAAACAGAATAGTAAAGTAATTTAAATTCTCCAGCATCGTGTACTCTCATTTTTGATTCATAAATACCAGTTCCCATAGTATTGCAGATACAGAGATGTGCCAGCAGATAGAGAGACCCAGGGAATACAGGGCCATGACGACGACCCTCTTTTGCTGTATAATGTTTAATTTATTAGCTACATTCAATTTATTGTTGAAACAATCATGGGTCTCATAAACAGGGTATTTGCCAGTATTAAATGTATGGTTATCATTGTAGTCTTTTTCTCTTTTTTTTTTTTTGGTGGTGTTTTTCATTTAAAAGTAATTACATAACAATATTAGAAAATGTAAACCGGGACCCTGGAAAACCTGGATTAAAGGGCCAAGCGTTAGATAACGAACGTACCAGGAGAAGTATTCCATACCACTAGCGCAAAGAAATTTTCTGGATAGTTTAACCTCCAGCACATTTTAAAATAATAAATTGACCCAATTTCGTATTTGTTGAAAATGCCTGAATCCACGCACGGACCTTTCCCTGACTCTGAACAATAAGGAGGACTTGATATGAAATGGCATGCTGTGAGGAAGCACTCGTCTTGAACACATTCATTTTTAAAGCGGTGCTCACACACTTGACGGAGAAGGCAATGGCATTCCACTCCAGTCAGTACTCTTGCCTGGAGAATCCCATGGACGGAGGAGCCTGGTAGGCTGCCATCTATGGGGTTGCTACGAGTCGGACACGACTGAGCGACTTCACTTTCACTTTTCACTTTCATGCATTGGAGAAGGAAATGGCAACCCACTCCAGTGTTCTTGCCTGGAGAATCCCAGGGACAGAAGGGCCTGGTGGGCTGCCGTCTATGGGGTCGCACAGAGTCGGACACGACTGAAACGACTTAGCAGCAGCACGCACTTGAAGTGGAACTGTCTGCCCTTCATGCTGGGAGTGGCCAGGAGGAGAGAGCAACGCGAGAGCTCCCTTAGCTAATGAGGTGATGGCAGCAGCAGTTCCTGGAAAGATGGAAGTGGGGATGAGAGGGGCTATTCAGCCCACCCACCAGCAGGAGAAGCAGTGACAGGAAGATAAGCCAGTGCAGCGGCGCGTTCCCGTGGGGATGTTCACAGACGTGCAGGCAGAAATGCCATGCACATATGAAGAGGGCTCCACCAGGCGGCACCCCACTCCAGTACTCTTGCCTGGAAAATCCCATGGACGGAGGGGCCTGGTGGGCTGCCGTCTATGGGGTCCTACGGAGTCGGACATGACTGAGGCGACTTAGTAGTAGCAGCAGCAGCAGCCACCAGCCAGAAGAGCTCTGGAGGCTTTAACTCTGGAATCCCAGGCCAAGCTGCCCTGGCTCCCCTGCTTCCAGAAGTCTGCCTAGCAGCTGTCACAGCTGCCAACGTCACGCCAGTCTGCAGCTTAATCGTGTTTGAAAGCATCACCCTGTTTTCTCCACGGAGTGCTTAGTTAGGCATTGCAGAATCTTGTAGGAGAAAGCTTTGACCCTGTAGAAAATATGGTGTGGTATCTAGAGCAAATCTTCAGTATGCTTCTCACCCAGGTTGTAAATCATGAAGGAAGTCTGCTGGGGTGGATTGATGACAGGAGTGCGTCTTCAGAGTTGAGAATTTACTCTAGGGATTTTCTTAAACAAAATATTCTTTCCTTTAAAGTAGATGAGGACTTTTTTTTTGCCTTCCCCTGAACTCTAGTTAACATTTTTACTACAGATGTTCTGCAGTCTAATTACTGACAGTATCTCTGAAGTAACTTATGATGGTATACTGTATCATTTTTGGTGATAAAAAGAGAGGATGTCTAGATGAGATTTTCCTGTTTGCATCACTGTGTCGACAGTTATACTCGGCAAATAATCTTTTCTTCCCCGTGGAAGTACTGGCGTTTTTGTGTGTTTTGGCAGCTCTCACATCGGTACAGAAGCTAATGGGCATAGCCTAGTGTCCTTCAGGGTTGCGGTTTCATTTTAATTGAGTTAAAATTGCAGCCTGGAACTCTGTGGCTGTGGCTTTATAAGCAGCAGGTGATGAGTTGCTGGCCAGGAGAATGTTGTTAATAGAACTGAGTGGTTAATTAGTCCCATGGTCTTGTACCTCAACCCAGACCCTAAGCCCCCTGATGAACTTGAAGAAATGGGTCGCTACAGTAAACCACAGCCATCTTTTCAGAAGTTGTTTGCCTCTGCCTTACAATGGCTGTTTCCCTTGTGCTGAAAGCTTTGAAAAGGCTAATGAATGTTCAGAGCTCTCACCCTTCCCCTTCAAAGCACCTGGCCCAGTTGTCCTGCGTGGTTAGTGAGTTACTGGTGGCAGACTGGTTAAGGCCCTCCTTTCCTCAAGCTGTCCTCACAGCTTTTATCCACCTCGATTAAATGCTTCCAGTCAGTGGTTCCTTTTTCCTCTTGGAAAAAGGTAAGATTGACCAAAAGCACACAATAGCTGTGTGATCCTGAATAAACGCTTTCAGGCGTGTGCTTATCACACGCCAACAGATGGGCCCAGACCTGTCGTTGGCCATTTTACTTTGTCCTGAGAGGGTGGCCCTGAGCTTAAGTGTTAAGGAGACACTGCCTTCACCAGTGTACACACTCTTTGGGAAAGGAAAACTATCTTTTTATTGTCTGAGATTTTGGTTTAAAGTTTTTTTTAAATCCTGAGCTACTTTATAGTTGTCTGTATCTTACATGATTAACTGAGATGTATTTCCTCTTTCTGATTACAGAAATCCATAACCATCAGCCTTGTTCAAAACTTTTTAGGTAAGCCACATCCTTCTTTGTAGCTTTTCGTCCTTACTAAAAGATTAATTGATTGAAGACTAATGAACTCAGACTTGTATCTGATTATGGCTGTAGTGTTTTAAGTATAACTGAGGGGTCCAAGTTCACTGATTTACTGAGTGTCAGATGCGTGTGTAGCGCTGTGTTAAGTTAGGAAAAGGTGAAGGGTGGGCAGATAAACCTTGGCCTCAGTTGTTTAAAATGGAAGCCTTTCTGCCAGCCTTCCTAGCATGGGCTCGTCAACGTACAGAAAGCAGCTCATCAAGGATCACATAGAGATAAAAGCATATTGTAAGAGGCATAAAAGTGTTCTGTGTACAACTTTAAAGTGTAAGGAAAGGGAACATAAAGCTTACTTTTTTGGGTTTAAGTTAATATATTCCAGTTGCATGTTATGACCAACTAAAGGACAGAAAGAAACAGGAGGAGAGACATTCAAAGAGAGAAAGTGACACAGACGCCCATGGAGGCAAAGGTGAGGGAGAAAGTGACCAGCATGTGGCCTCCACCGGACTTCTCCCCAAACCGCAGTCCAGGCCTCTGCCTCCTTCCAGAGCCCCCAACCCTTCCACCTGTTGACAGATATGATGACCTTCACTCTTGTGTTCCGTAAACCTCGCTGAGGCCCTGTTCCTCTGCTTTGTGAAAAGCCAGGCCAGTCCTTTCCTTGCACTGCTGCCCATACCAGTTGGATTCAGCGTTCTGGGTCAGCACTTCTGCCTTGACGCTGCCAGCCCCTTGTGCCTGGTTGTTGCTGCCGTGTGTTCACGGCAGCTTTCACCCTGACTTCGCTCCCATCCTCAGCTGACCTAAACCCCCAACAGCCCTGCACCCAAGAACCCCTGGAGACTTCCACTGTGTTCACCACCCATCTTATCCCCACCCCTCCCACACACACTTACCCCTTATTTCAGAGGATTGTTACCTGTGAACAAAGCCCCAAAATAGCTGAGAACCTCACTCTTAGGTTTACATGTAACTGAAGAGGAGCAGGAAGCAAACAAGGAATCCGCAGTTCATCTGAAAAGAATCTCAGAGCATTGAGACCGATTGCTGACGATTCAGCAGTCAATGAATGATTCAGGCCCTGGTCCACTCACAGCCTCGGTCTGGATCGGAAAGGGTCCTGTTGTTTGGCCCTGACCATCTAAGACTTTGCTGGGTGTGCCCTGCCTTGTCTTTCTGAGGAGTTCCTTAAGCCACTGTTAGTAAAGTAATACCCAGAACCTAGACCCATAGACTCATAATTGAAGCCATAGACTCATCATTCTTAGGACTGAAAGAAACCATGGAAATCATATGTCTGCTCCAAACTGTTTATTTTGCAAAAAAAAAAAAAGAAGTGGAGGCCATTGAGGTTCAAGTGACTTGCCCACGATCATATAGAGAGGAGCAGCGCAGAGCTGGAGCTGGTATCTCCTGACTTCCAGTTCAGTGTTTTTGCTGTAACTTGAACTCCTTCCTGCCTGTAAGGCCTGGGCTTGTGGTGGTGGGAGGAGGGGTGTGGCATTCCTGAAACCAGGACCGGTGATAGAAAAGGTCACACATCATTATGCCCGAAATGCTCTTCACAGGGTCCTGGTCAGATGGGTCTCTTTTAAAGGTGAGTGCCTTCAATTTGAAGCTGGCCAGACCTAGATCCAAATTCCAGCTCTTCCATCTGCCAGTTCTATAATTTGGGGCAAGTCACTTAACCGCAGTATCTTTATTTACAAAAATGGAGGGAAAAAAGTGTTGACTTGTTGGGCTGAACTAGTACTTACCTCCCAGCAGTGAGACAGAAATGAAATGAATTAACATGAGGAAGCATGCAGCTGAGTGTCTTATTAAGGAGTCAGCAAATATTCATTTCCCTTCTTCATTTCTCAGAATATGTGCTTCTCTGTTCTTTTTTTCCCCCATAGATAATTGACACTTAGAGACAAGGAAAAGATGTCACAGTCATTTGAAACCACACATTTTTTAATTACTTGGTATCAGCATTTCCACTTATGGAAGTAATACCTTTTGAATGTAGCAGTCTCTTGAGGAATCTTTGATGCAAAGGATACCTCATATCAGCAAAACATTTAGATTGTTTTTTCTTATATACTTATTGTGTGTGTGTGTGCTCAGTTGTTCAGTTGTGTCCAACTCTTTGCAACTCCATGGACTGTAGCCCACCAGGCTTCTCTGTCCATGGAATTCTCCAGGCAAGAATACTGGAGTGAGTTGCCATTTCCTCCTGCAGCGGATCTTCCCTGCAGGGAAGGGATCGAACCTGCGTCTCTTGCACCTTCTGCATAGACAGGCGGGTTCTTTACCACTGTGCCATTTTATACCTATTGCAGATAAGCAGTTGTAGCTTTATTGCCAACTTTTAGGATTAGGTGACACACAGACACAAGTTGCTAAGCATATTTTTGTCAAAATACTATGTAATTTTAATAAAATGTTTTTCCTCTTAAAAAAAACAGTTTTTATGACTATGCAAGCAAAGTTAATGAAGAGAGCTTGGACAGGATTCTTAAAGATCGGAGAAAGGTATGTTTGTCACCCAGTCTGATTTGGAAATCAATCTTTATCACCCAAACTTAAAACCAGAAAGGAATGTAAAGTGAAACAGTGAGATTTGTTATTAATGTGTAAGAATTCTGTTAAGTGGATTTTAAAGGTAAACTGTAGATGTGATACAATGTTTACAGTATGTAAAACAGAATTTAGATATTTAGAGTATGATTCCATTATGTAAAAAGTCAGAAGGAGAAAAAAGAACATGAACTATAATCCAGAAAGTTAACAATAGTTGCTTCTGGGTGGTTCTAATTTTCCTGTTTGGTAATTTAAAAAATAATTTTGCCAACATTTACTACACATGCATTAATTTTATAATGAGGGAAAATATTCCTAAAAAAATGTAGATTGCAGTCAAACATCTTTTGATGTGTTGCTCTTTCAAGTTCAGTTCACATCGAACATAGATGTTTTCCCAAAAGATCATATGTTTATTGTTTCTGTAAGCATATGCATATGATGTTCTGCTTGTGTGTATATATATGGTAAACACGTCTGAATAGAATTGAAAATGAGCCGAGGTTTTATTGCTGCTGCTGTGTGATGGTCTCATTCATAATTTACTCTGTTGTACCGTGTACGGGGTTTACTTTTTTACCTTGGTATATTGATTCCCGGAAAATAGATGAGTCACTAAAACATCACGTGAGGAGGAAAAGTACCAATGAAAGCGAAAGCTTGTTAAAGAGAAAACAAAATGCCATTCTTTAGAAGCATGTATTATAAAAAAGCCTTTAAAAGATTACCTGTGCATAAAACAATCAGTGTGGGACATCTCAGGTGTTCGAAGAAGGGCCTCAGAAGCAGCTAGAGTAAATGGGCAGCCTTTCCAGTGTAGGGCCCTCTCAGAACCACCATCTGGTGCACAGGCAGAAAGAGAAGCAGGTAAGGGAAAAGGAAACATAGAAAGTATGGGGAACGTCTGGGGAAAGGACAGTGTTTTGTGGGTGATGACAGGCTCAGGAAGGGCACCGTGTTGGCAGAGAGTCTTTAACACGGTCACCTGCCTGGGTGTGCAGAAGTGGGTGAGTACAGCCCAAGGATCCCAGTCTCACTCCCCCATTCTCAGTGATTTCCCTGAAATGCACATTCTGGCATCTGGAGCATCTTCATTCTCTAGCCACTGCCTTACTTCTTCATTCCATTTATTTTCACATTTTAAATAATGAAGCTTTATATACTCTCTAAAATTTATTTCATGAAGATTCTTACCGAAGCACTTATCTAGAACACTCACCATATATTAAATTACCAGGACATTTTCTTTTCAATAGAGAAAAAATATTTGAAGTGGAAAAAAGAAATAAAGAATATGAACAGGAAATTACAAAAGAAAAAAGAAATCTACAAACGGTCAAGAAGTAAATGGAAAAAATGTTCATTCTCATCAGGAAATGCAAATTGTAACACATAATACTGTTGTTTTTTGTTGTTGTTGTCCATCTAGTTGGCAAAAGTATAAAAGAATTGCTAATATCCAGTGTTGGCAAGGTTGTGGGAAGTGGGGAAGCTGTAGCTGGTGGGAATGTAAGTTGACATAGACATTTAGGGAGAGAGTTTTGCAATAACAGAATTTTAAATATAAAGTTCCATCTCGAGGAATCTGGCCCAAGAAAACAGACAAATAGGCACAAAGGTGTGAAAACGTGTGTTATTGAACACTTTAGCTCTGTGCCAGACCGTATACTGAGCACTTTCCAGGTACTGACACATTTAATCCTTATACCCACCCCATAAGGCTGTTATCATCACCCCCATTTTACAGTTGAGACAGCTAAGGATAAATATCTTGGTTAAGGTTATAAGCCCGAATGTTGGTGCCAAGATTTAAACCCAGCAGTCTGGCCTTTTAATGCAGCATGCAAAGATGTTTCTTGCATCTTTGCTTAATAATGAGAATTTTGAAAGCAATCTAAATGTCTACCAGCAAGGAATGGTTAAGTAAATTATGTTGGTGCCTCCATACTATGGAATATGACAGTTTATGCGTGCTCAGTCGCGGCCGACTCTTGACCACCCCATGGACTATAGCCTGCCAGGTTCTTCTCTCCATGGAATTTGCCTGGCAAGAATATTGGAGTGGGTTGCCATTTCCTCCTCCAGGGCATCTTCCTGATCCAGGGATTAAACCCATGTCTCTTGTGTCTCCTGCATTGGCAGGTGGATTCTTTACTACTGCACCTCTGGGGAAGCCCATGGGATATGAAGCAGCCATTAAAAAGATAAGGGAGGTTCTCATGAATGACTTAGAAAGTTCTTAAAGTTAAGTGAAATAATTTGAGCCTGCTTTTTATAAAAACAAAAGTCTGAGTATAAAGAGAAAGATCCAGAAGAAAGCCAACCACACCTAGAAGTGGTTGCTCTAAGTAAAGGCAGCAGAGATGTTGCTGAGGAGGGGAAACTTTATATAATAAGTTTTTTTACATTATATTTTATATTGAAACTAATTGGAAAAAAGAAATGAACTCTATCATGTAGCATTTTCAGTAGTAAATAGAGACACTTTTCTTAATTAATTTGGGGGTTTTAAATTGGATTTGCTAATTTACTATGATATTTTGTATTTCAGTTATATATTAAAATATAGGCATATCATATTTTTAAAAATAATAAATAAAATTGGATTTGGTCTTTTGAGACACAGAAGACCAATATAGATTGTTAACTGGAGTTATCTTTGCTTTTCCTGGGGCCCAGATTCTCAAAACTTGATCTTCAGTTTTGATTTTCTAAAGCTTTGTGCTAAAATTAACGATTATATTTTCTTTTGCAATTAAAAGACAAGAATTTGTTTCTTCAATTTACTTGGAAATTAGGTTTTATTTTCCATACAATTTGTTAAAGGCAGAGACTGTGTTTTATGTTCATTGTATTTCCTGTGACACCTTATACATAATATAAACTCTTAGAGGTTTTTTTTTTTTTTCAAGAATCCAAATTTCTAGCCCCAAAACAAAAGGTAATACTTAATATTTAGACTGAAAAGCTGTATAGTTGACTCTAGTATGGTGATTTTTCCCCAGAAATGGTACAAAGTTACATCTTCACCTCAAAGGGGTTATAGTAGTACCTACAAAGTTAAATTTAAAATGTTCGGCTTAAAAATACATATGTACTTAGACAGTATCTGATATAAAAAATTATTTTTAATTAACATCAACTCTTCAAGAAAGTGCTAATGGAAACACTTCAAAAATTGATTCTCTGCTAGGCAGGCTTCAAAGCTAATGTTTAATTGAAAAGCTCTGGGAGTTCCTTGACGGAGAGTTCTGACAAAATGTGGGCCACTGGAGAAGGGAATGGCAAACCACTTCAGTATTCTTGCCTTGAGAACCCCATGAAAAGTATGGAAAGGTAAAGAGATAGGACACTGAAAGATGAACTCCCCAGCTCGGTAGATGCCTAATATGCTACTGAAGATCAGTGGAGAACTAACTCCAAAGAATGAAGAGACAGAGCCAAAGCAAAAACAGTGCCCAGTTGTGAATGTGACTGGTGATCAAAGTAAACTCCGAAGCTGTAAAGAATAATATTGCATAGGAACCTGGAATGTTACATCCATAAATCAAGGCAAATTGGAAGTAGTCAGGAGATGGCAAACATCAACATTTTAGGAATCAGTGAACTAAAATGGACTGGAATGGGTGAATTTAACTCAGATGACCATTATATCTACTACTATGGGCAAGAATCCTTTAGAAGAAATGGAGTAGCCGTCATAGTCAACAAAGGAGTCCAAAATGCAATACTTGGATGCAGTCTCAAAAATGACAGAATGATCTTTGTTCATTTCCAAGGCAAACCGTTCACTATCACAGTAATCCAAGTCTATGCCCCAAGCACTAATGCCAAAGAAGCTGAAGTTGAGCAGTTCTGTGATGGCCTACAAGACCTTCTAGAACTAACACCAAAAAGAGATGTCCTTTTCATTACAGGGGACTGGGATGCAAAAGTAGGAAATCAAGAGATACCTGGAGTAACAGGCAAACCTGCCCTTAGAGTACAGAGTGAAGCAGGGCAAAGGCTAATAGAGTTTTACCGAGAGAACGCACTGGTCATAGCAAACACTGTCTTCCAACAACACAAGAGAAGACTCTACACATGGACATCACCCGACAGTCAACACCGAAATCAGATTGATTATATTCTTTGCAGCCAAAGATGAAGAAGCTCTATACAGTCAGCAAAAACAAGACTGGGAGCGGACTGTGGTTCAGATCATGAACTCCTTATTGCCTAATTCAGACTTAAATTGAAGAAAGTAGGAAAACCACTAGACCATTCAGGTATGACCTAAATCAAATCCCTTAACGACTATACAGTGGAAGTGACAAATAGATTCAAGGGATTTGATCTGATAGAGTGCCTGAAGAACTATGGACAGAGGTTCGTGACATTGTACAGGAGGCAGAGATCAAGACCATCCCCAAGAAAAAGAAATGCAAAAAGGCAAAATGGTTGTCTGAGAAGGTCTTACAAATAGCTGAGAAAAGAAGAGAAGCTAAAGGCAAAGGAGAAAAGAAAAGATACACCCATTTGAATGCAGAGTTCAAAAGAATAGCAAGGAGGAATAAGAAAGCCTTCCAAAGAGATAGAGGAAAACAACAGAATGGGAAAGACTAGAGAGCTCTTCAAGAAAATTAGAGATACCAAGGGAACCATTCATGCAAAGATGGGCACAATAAAGGACAGAAACAGTATGGACCTAACAGAAGCAAAAGATATTAAGAAGAAGTAGCAAAAATACACAGAACTATACAAAAAAAGATCTTCATGACCCAGATAACCACGATGGTGTGATCACTCACCTAGACCAGACATCCTGGAGTCCAAAGTCAAGTGGGCCTTAGGAAGCATCACTACAAACAAAGCTAGTAGAGGTGATGGAATTCCAGTTGAGCTATTTCAAATCCTAAAAGATGATGTGTGAAAGTGCTGCACTATTCAATATGCCAGAAAATATGGAAAACTCAGCAGTGGCCACAGGACTGGAAAAGATCAGTTTTCATTCAAATCCCAAAGAAAGGCAATGCCAAAGAATGTTCAAACCCACCGCACAATTGCACTCATCTCACATGCTAGCAAAGTAATACTCAAAATTCTCCAAGTTAGGCTTCAACAGTATGTAAGCCAAGAACGTCCAGATGTTCAAGCTGAATTTAGAAAAGGCAGAGGAATGAGAGATCAGATTGCCAACATCCTTTGGATCATCGAAAAAGCAAGAGAGTTCCAGAAAAACATCTACTTCCGCTTTATTGACTACACCAAAGCCTTTGACTGTGTGGATCACAATAAACTGTAGAAGATTCTCCGAGATGGGTAAAACAGACCACCTTACTTGCTTCCTGAGAAATCTGTATGAAGATCAAGAAGCAACAGTTAGAACTGGACATGGAACAGCAGACTGGTTCCAAATTGGGAAAGGAGTATGTCAAGGCTGCATATTGCCACCTTGCTTATTTAACTTATATGCAGATTATGTCATGTGAAATGCTGGCCTGGATGAAGCCCAAGCTGGAATCAAGACTGCCAGAAGAAATCTCAATAACCTCAGATATGCAGATGACACCACCCTTATGGCAGAAAGTAAAGAGGAACTAAAGAGCCTCTTGATGAAAGTGAAAGTAAAAGTGAAAAAGTTGGCCTAAAACTCACATTCAAAAAACTAAGATCATGGCATCTGGTCCTGTCCCTTTATGGCAAATAGATGGGGAAACAGTGGAAATAATGACAGACTATATTTTCTTAAGCTCCAAAATCACTGGAGATGGTGACTGCAACCTTGAAATTAAAACATGCTTGCTCCGTGGAAGAAAAGCTATGACCAACCTTGACAGCATATTAAAAGCAGAGACATCACTTTGGCAACATCAAAGCTGTGGTTTTTCCCCTAGTCATATATGGATGTGAGAGCTGGGCCATAAAGCAAGCTGAGCACCAGAAGATTGGTGCTTTTGAGCTGTGGTGTTGGAGAAGACTCTTCAAAGTCCCTTGGACTGCAAGGAGATCAAACCAGTCAATCCTAAAGGAAATCAGTCCTGAATATTCTTTGGAAGGACTGATGCTGAAGCTAAATAAAACTCCAGTACTTTGGCCACCTGATGCGAAAAACTCACTTATTGGAAAAGAGCGTAATGCTAGGAAAGATTGAAGACAGGAGGAGAAGGGGACGACAGAGGAGGAGATGTTTTTATAGCATCACCAACTTGATGGGCATGAGTTTAAGCCAGCTATGGGATTGGTGATACACAGGGAACCCTGGCATGCTGCAGTCCATGGGGTTGCAAAGAGTTGGACATGACTGAGCGACTGAACTGAACTGAGAGTTCCCAGGTGGTCCAGTGGTTGGGACTCTGCGCTCTCACTGCCAAGGGCCCTGAGGGCTGCTGGAGTTCAGTCCCTGGTGGGGGAGCTAAAATCCTAGAAGTGGAGCAGGGAGGCTCCCCCACTGAAAAAAAGAAAGAAAAATCCTACAAAGGAAAGTTCAGTGATTTGAACTCATAAAATAAGTATGTAGTAATTTTAAAAGTTTCTTGAGTCCTAAAATAATCCATTAGAATACACAACCTAATAAAGATTTTTGTCACAATACCAATTAATATATATAAAATATATAGAAAATTATTTACTAAAAACATGTGGCTCTCAAATATAGGAACTCCACAACATTGCTAAATTAAAAAAAAAGTTGGATTTAAGATGGAGGCCAGTGTTTTTTCATATGAGAAATTCCCCTGTAGGTGCAGCCTGGTTGTCTGCTCAGTTACTGCCCTGGCAGAAGCCATATTATGTTTACAAAGTTTTGACCACCCTCAGGTTTTGGGCTCAGGCCAAAAAAAGCAAGTGAGAGGAGGATTTCTGCCTTCCTGAAAGCATCTGCTCTGAAACAGATAATGATAAATATAACTGCCATCTTAATATTATCATAAGGCCAAAAAGAACACAAGTTAAAGATGACAAATGTGCTCAGTATTGGGGATAATTGCTTTGGCTCCAGAAAATGTAAGTCAATGTCTAGCATGGAGAGTAGAGAGGAGAGTCTTTGTGAAATATTGTCTGAAGCTTCAGCAGAGATAAGGTTTTAGGGAAAGACATTCATAATTTTTCATCATGGCCCAAAAATAGCTATCAAAAATGTGCTCTTCCGCATCAGTAACCTCGGTACTCGATAGCCTTGCAACCAGCTTATTAGCTCTAAAAGGTACAATTGTACCTGTCACCAGTGTGAATTATTTTGGCATCTTATCTCTCATTGATCAGAATGAAGAGGGTTATCTTTTTAGCAAATATCAAATGAATAAATTAATATCCACAATAAATTTACAAAGCTTCCTGTTTCTCAGAAAGTACAAATGGAATCAAACAAGTAGAGTCAGTGTAAATGAAAAGTGTTAGTATCCATGCAGTCACCACTTGCTTGATTCTTTAATCAGCGAGTATTTCATGAGAATGGCCATGTGCTGACTGCTGCTCGGGCCTCTGCAGGAATGCAGAGGGTGTGAGACGTGACCCAGTCCTTCAGAGGAGCTAATCCCAAGTTAAATTCAAAGTGCCGAGACTCAGCATGAAATATGCCATGTTCTTTGATACTAGTAGCTCTAGCCAGTTGATAATTTTTCTTTTTGTTTTTATTTTTTTTAAAGGAAAACTACTTTTCACTCTAAGATTTATACTGACAGAAGTGTTTGAGTTTTCTTTATATTTAAAGTATACCAGAATTAATTGCTTCAATATAATTAGAATTATGCTTTATTTTCAGTAGTACTTCTTACGGAGAGGGCAGTGGCAACCCACTGCCACTACTTTTCCAGTACTCTTGCCTGGAAAATCCCATGGGCAGAGGGGCCTGGTGGCCTGCGGTCCATGGGGTCGCTAAGAGTCAGACACGGCTGAGCGACTTCCCTTTCACTTTTCACTTTCATGCATTGGAGAAGGAAATGGCAACCCACTCCAGTACTCTTGCCTGGAGAATCCCAGGGACGGGGGAGCCTGGTGGGCTGCCATCTATGGGGTCTCACAGAGTCGGACACGACTGAAGTGACTTAGCAGCAGCAGCAGCAGCAGTACTTCTTAAGAGCAGGCAGTGTTACTTTGCTCCCTGTAGTTCCTTGCATGTGGTATGAACTCTGTGCAGAAAACATTATTCACCTCTCAGGGTTGTTGTGATAATTAGTGAAAATAATTGTAATAGTAAAGGTTGATTGACTTCCTTCCTTTATGAAAGTTTCTAAAACATAATCTAAATTTACCGTTATTATGGAAGGAATGATGCTAAAGCTGAAACTCCAGTACTTTGGCCACCTCATGCGAAGAGTTGATTCATTGGAAAAGACTCTGAAGCTGGGAGGGATTGGGGACAGGAGGAAAAGGGGACGACAGAGGATGAGATGGCTGGATGGCATCACCGACTCGATGGACGTGACTTTGATTGAACTCCAGGAGTTGGTGATGGACAGGGAGGCCTGGCGTGCTGGGATTCATGGGGTCGCAAAGAGTCAGACACGACTGAGCAACTGACCTGAACAACTTTAAATTACTTTCATTAGGATTTTCATACAAAGAGTTTGTTTTAAAGAAAGAAGCTATGGAAGATTTTTCTTCCTATAAAGAATTAAAGTGTCTCCACAACAGAGGTTTTCAAACTTTATACCTAAGAAAAAACTTAAGAATTCATCTTAAATTCAGATTTCTGACTGTACCCTTAGAAGCTCCAATTCTGCAGGTTTTGATTGGGCCCAGCAAGCTCCCAGGTGTCTCTTGGGCCTTCCATCTTCCATACATCCAGCAGATCACATTGTGAAAATGTTCTTCCAAAGAGCCTGTCAGTTTAAATCACATACCAATTTAAGTTCTGGTATAGTCACACTGACAAA